>NC_140964.1:98884671-99044671 GCF_056783735.1 Eptatretus burgeri | reverse complement strand
TATATATATATATATATATATATATATATATATATATATATATATATATATATATATGGGTTGGGCATCTTTGCTGACCCCGACGTAATGGAGTTCACTTCTGGATAACTCCGAGAGGACGGTGCACCTTTTAGAGATCATGATTTCCAGTTGCCACAAAATTCCCCATTTTAAACACGAATCGGAATATGAATTGGAAAATGAATCTGTCGTTTAGCAGAACTTTAGTTCTGAATTTGGCCTGATCACACATGTGTAAAGAGGAGTGAGATGATAATTTTCCTCTGTCTACCTGTCTGGCAGTCAAACAAAATTGAAAAATATTCCAAACAATAAACATACCATTTTAAAGGATGTTATAAATGACACAAACAACAGGTACAAAGAACGAATGGAATGTGTTCGATAAGGTGGTGTAATATCCACTGTGTCGATGTTGGTAAACTTCTGGAATTATTTGTTTTTTTACGACCTTTAAAATCATTATTTTATTTCAATTGAATTACACTGTATAATTGAACACTGCATGGGGTACGGTGTATGATGTACTCTTGATCTATAATTTGTATTCATGCAATGTTCAAGGGAGAAAATTATAATGTGTAAATAATTAATTATAATCAATTTTCTACAAAAATATACACACATGAATATCTGGCTGCATCAAGTTTGGCTCCATAAGTACAGATCGTGGGAGTAGGATGATGATGATGATATTCCTGAGTATTTAAGCATGTCAATGAATGTGAATAGCAGGTTAACGATCTTCACAAAATGTTCATTTTAAGCAACGAACCGGGAATTCAGCATTCAGTTTGTTTTGTTTCTTTGTGTTGTGCTCCATTTATTCTTATTTTCTTTCTGCAAGAGTTTCAAGGCGATTTAATACCAATAGGCTACACTCAGCCAGTTTGGCAGCAGCTACCAGGAGTCTTTCTTTTAAATGGGACAAAAGGCAGCACGTGCTTATCTTCACTCCTCCATATGGAATATCACAGATGGAAGCCAATGAAAAACCCCATTTAAAAAAAGGCATTTTACAAGTCAGACTGCATTAAAATGTCACTGGTGATAAAAAAAAAGTAATGCTTTTACCGGTTTAGATTTCTTCTTAATCCCTTTTTATTGAGGACAATTTGTTTTGTGGAAATGATAACAACTTAAATTCTGTGCCAAATTCTGCACAACATGACATGTATAGTTCATTACATTGCATGCATTATCTGTTCTTCCCAAATAGTTTTCCACATGCCCCATAACCAAATCTTGTTGGAGAGCAAAACATTGTCATAGTCTCTTTTAAGCTTCACAAGAATAAATAAACTACAGTATTTAGTAATTTAAACTGGACACCAAAGCAGTTTGAGTAAGAATGTTCACCAATCAATTTAAGTTTCCAAATATCAAAAATAGGAGGATTGTTCGACCGATTTTGAGGTCGTCAACACACACACACACACACACACACACACACACACACACACACACACACACACACACACACACACACACACACACACACACACACACACACACACACAAACACATATATAAATGCACATATATATATATATATATATATATATATATATATATATATATATATATATATATATATATACACACACACATATATATATTATATATCCATCCATCCATTGGGACCATACTCTTTGCAGAGCGTTGGTGCTACCAAAGCAGTCTCCTTGGCTATTGGGCACAATCCTGGATGGGTCGCCACTCCGACAGTATACCAGCAAGCTGGCTCTCATTTTGCCGACCTCGGAAGCATGACAGGTCGAGCTAACTCCACCTGGTATTAATTCAACAGCTGATCGGGGTTTGAACTCAGGATCCTAAGATCCCAAGCCCACCATTAAAAACCATTAAGTCAACACCAGACAAACTACATATGTGTGTGTGTGTGTATATATATATATATATATATATATATATATATATATATATATATATATATATATATATATATATATATATATATATATATATATATATATATATATATATATATATATATATATATATATATATATGCATGCCTCTTTTCCTAATTCTCACCCAACGCTATGTTTCATTTCCCTCATTTTGCTTCAATGGATTGACAGGAGCTTTGTTAAATGCAATTACAGAAGAAAGAGGCTTCTGGATCAAAAAAGTGGTCATGGCCATCTTGGAGTGTTGCCCTGTGACGCACATTCTTAGTTATTGAGTGTTGCCATAAATATATTATGTAGCTGTTGGTTCCATCTGAAAAGTTCCATCTGAAAAATTGGCTTGTCTGGCATTTCCATCTGAGCACATTGCTTACACTTCTGGGATGCCAAGTTCAAATGAAGAGCCACAGTAAAATGCCTCCACCCGGATTATTCCAGGATTGAAATTTTATTTTTTGTTTACATTGTTGAGGCTCGTATGAGAGCGAAAATGCACACAATGCAGCGAAACGAAGACGAAGGAGGAGAATAAGAAGCCGACTCTATGTATATATGTCGGGCGTTTGACAAATGAAATAGTTGCAAGAGCCCACGAGATTCCAAAACAAATATAACAAGGTGGAGGCCTGTATACAAGTAAAAACATACATTGATGTATTATTATGTGTTGAACAATTAAACTACTTTGACGTGTTTTCGAAGATTGTGATTATTTGGTTCGTACAACATCTTGAACATCCTCATAGGTAAAGGGATTGCTTTCACATCCAGCTCTCTGGAGTGAGTTCCCCTTCTCATTCTTTCTATTGAAGAAGAAAAATATAAACTCGATAAATTGAATTGCAATTCATCTATTGAGGAATCTCTAAAGAACATAGTAAAATGGCTGGACCAATATCACTTTGCTGTGACTAGTTCTGATTTTGAGAAAGTTGTAAAAAAAAAAACATTAATTGTCTTCACAATATTTCACAATCAGCCTTTGAACATGACAGCTACAGGCACTATGCAAGAAACAGGTGTTGGTAATTGTCACAATGGAAAAAGGGAGTTGTCAGCCCAGTCTCTAGTTCTCATGTGGGCTTCTCAATCCTTTATGTCATGTGTGGGCTCATTGATTGCAGATTTGGAACTGACACACGACCAAGCCAGTTCTGCTCCATCGTTTTTGTGCAACTCCAATGAAGTTATGCAATTACAACAACCATTAATTAAAGTTGCTTGGTGAATATGAGTTTGGTGTGAAGTAGAAAGGCCATATATCAGAAGCCTGACATTGTGATTGAAAGTTGAGGAAGTAATAAGCTCCCAGTGCTTGGTCATAACTATCTCAAGAGCATCCATGTGCATTGAACCAGTATCTTCAGTGTGAAATATAAATCCAATGGGACTCTATTACCTTGAGCGCAATGAACATCAGTGCCAAAGCAAAGGGCTCCACCCTCACCTCTATCCACAAAAAGTATCCACTCAGACCATTCAGACAGTGAGTACTATGTAGGGTGGAGGGGTAAGGAAGGAGAGAAATAAATTGAGTGTAACTATGCATTCACTCATATATATAAAAAGTTATGCATTTACTCGCAAATTTTTTGAGGATGAATGGTTAACATGCATTGTTGCTCCATCAGTTTCCTAAAAATGAAGCCAAATAATAGAAATGTCTGTTCCTTTTGGGAGTGGCACTAATTGTCATATATTCTTTCAAATGCTTGCATCTTGTTCCTAAGCCTGGTGTTGGCTGAATGGTTAAGATGAATGCCTTAAGATCTTAGGGTCTTGAGTTTGAGCTCTAGTCCGGCATATGTACACATATTTGGGACCGAATTGTGCACATCGTGCTACAAACTTGAAACTTGGTTCAATTGTTCTCTTTGGTCATATGAATGATTTCAGATATGGAGCCACTTGGGCAAACTACTTTATTCATACTTTTTGAAAGTGTTAAAACGATGTATGGCAATTTACTTTATGGAGCTTGCTTTTGACTTTATTGGCTTAGATGTGATACGTTATCTGGTAATTTTAGACAGATCTAAGCATGAAAACACTTGTATGCTAACAAGTATGTGATATGACATCTCCTCCTCCTCCTTCGTATTCAGCACAAGGCTGAAGGGTAGCATCATTGGCTGAGGGTGTAGATGTGCCGTTGATGCTGTGTCCGTATTACCAGTACACTGGTACTAATTTCGTCAACCTGAGAAGGATGACAGGCTGAGTAAACCCCACCTGGAGTTAATTCAACAGCCAACAGGGGCTCAAACTCAGGACCCTAAGATTCCAAGACAGCCACTCTAACCACGAAGCCAACACCAGGCTGCTGTGATATGACATTACAATTATTGTATCTCTCACACAATGTAAGAGCAGACTATGGATTTGAGGTCGTTCCACCACATCTGCTGCTGACACTAACAACACCACATGATAACTGCCAAAATTTCGATCGAATCCTCTTCAAACTGCAAAGGAAGATTTTCCAGGAGTTGAAGCAGAAGTCTATTTAAATTGGAAAGCAGTAGTTGATACGGTTTCTAATGTTTTTATTTTGCTTGCAGGTGGATCATTTACCACAATGGATGGCCAAACTCAAGCAACAGATTTCGAAGAACCTGGGACAACCAGACACTCTGTGTCACCTATGGCCACTGACTCATCTCTCTGCATTTTCTGTCAAGAAATCAGGACTGATCCTCTTCAATGTCTAGCTAATTCAAAACGTACTGACTGCGGTGCTGGTTGCAAAACATTAGCTGACAATTGGTGACATTCTCAGTGTGAATTTATCAAGACTTGATGAGGGACATGGATTTGAAGATTGTCTGAACAAGAACAATGCACCTTGGCATAAATCATGTCACGTAAAGTTCAACTCATCAAAGTTCAAGAGGGCAGAGAAGAGGCAGCAATCACTGGCCATTTCTGCCGATGGTAGCTCAAATAAATAAACAGGCCATCGACTTGCTTGTCGTTCTGATACAGCGGAGCAGATTGGCAAATCTCAGTGCAGTCCTTCGCAAAAGAAAGGCTTGTTGAATGCTCCGTGCCCTTATCCGATTCTGTCAAGAGAAATAAGTTACCTCTGATGTCTTGCCCATCTAAGAAGCCAGAAACTCAGTCACACATGCAAACAGCCAGTCCCAAGAGTGATTGTAATCTATTCTCAAGACTTAAGATTGCATGCCAGACACGAGATGGCAACTTGGAAGATTTCTTCATGTTCGATAACCAGCCATGTCCACCTTCAATATCTCATGGAGGAAAAGTAAGGACGTGCATTGAGACTGATTTGTTGCAGTGCCTGGAAGATTTGGTCATTCCTACTAAGGAGTCTCTTTCCACGGATGCCATAGTTATTTGACGGAGCTGCTAATGTGAATGTGTTCAAATCAGTCACCGTTCGAACATATGGCATCTATGCAGCTGAAGTGTTCTTACCATATCTCCAGAGGCAAATGAAACACATTGCAAAGAGACGAGATGTCGTCATGGATGTCGACAAAGTATTTATTGAAGACAGCCACACAAGAGAGGTGTGGGACAGGAGTGAGAAGAGAAGTCGAATCCAACACCTTAGTCCCTGTAAATTGGCAACAATTCTTCTTTCTTGATGAGAACACGACTGAACTTTTTAAGCTATTGACTTTAAGGTTTGAAGGTTTGCAGTCCTGTCGGCATGAGGAAGCTGACAGTCAGATGATTCTGCATATGTTTGATGCTGCCAAAAGTGTATGTCAGAAGATTATGTTGAGGACAGTTGACACAGATTTAGTTATTTTAGCCATAACAGCTGTCAACCAACTGAACATCCAAGAGGTCTGGATAGCATTTGGGGTACAGAAGCACTTCCGTTTCCTTTAAGTATGTGAAATGACAGCAGCTCTTGGGCTTGAGAGGTTG
The DNA here is from genome assembly GCF_056783735.1 of Eptatretus burgeri. Lineage (NCBI taxonomy): Eukaryota > Metazoa > Chordata > Myxini > Myxiniformes > Myxinidae > Eptatretus > Eptatretus burgeri. Next base: position 99,038,813 of record NC_140964.1, on the reverse strand, counting down.
AGGTGTCTTCCCGTCTTCCACAGCTTTACAGGATGTGACACAGTTTCTTCATTCAATGGTATCGGCAAAAAGACTGCTTGGAATGTTTGGCAAACTTATGATGATGCAAGAAAGGCCTTCAAATCTCTTTCAAGTGCACCTGAGGACATGTCATCTGAAGATCTAGCTATCATAGAGCATCTTGTTGTGCTTATGTATGACCGAGGCAGTGACCAGATGACTGTTAATGGTACCAGACAGCAACTCTTCACAAGGAAAGGCACAGCCATTGGCAACATTCCTTTAACCAAATTAGTATTGTTGCAGCATACTAGGAGGGAAGCATATCAAGGACATATCTGGGGTAAGTGTTTCCTTCTCGCACCAGAACTGCCGGAACCAGGTGAATGGGGATGGGTGAAGAACTCGGAGAGAATAGAGGAACCTCTGTGAACCGCCCTTCCTGAGGCTGCATAATGCTGTAGTGAATTGCTTCATTGTCGGTGTACCAAAGGATTCACACGTCATTGGAATTGTTTCCGGACTTCTCTCAAGTGCACAGCCTGATGCAAATGTTCTGGACATTCAGAGAATGAATAGACTGCACACCACAACGAACACACCTGTACGAGTCAGAATGTGAGGACTGAATGTGCAGCGAGTAATTCGGTCGAAGTTAATTTGCCACGGTATGTCGTTTTATCATTTAAGGTGAAAAATATTGATAGTTAATAAAATGTTTTGAGCTCAGTTGCCTATTTGTGTCAGTTGTTTGCTTAGAATTAGTAATGGGTCATTTTTGATGCCTACAGTTAACAACAATAAGATTAAAAAAAAAAAAATATATATATATATATTCGGAAAAGTGTTGGCCATTTTGAATATTTTGGAAAAAGTACTGTTGGGGGTGTAGTCTGACATGTCTCCATATCCAAATATTTTTTGAATGTAATAACTACCATTCTGCCAAATTTCATGTTTGTAGCACAATATGTACAATTTTTCTGATATCCACCAGACTGCTCCTGTCATGCCGTGGATAACACCAGGTGGGTTGGCTCAGCAGGTCATTCTTCTGAGATCGGCAAAATGAGTACCAGCTTACTGGAAACAGGGGGCGCTGCATCAGCGGCACTCACAGCAATGATGCAACCAGCAGCCACAGGCTATATACGAAATAATAATCTTGTCCTTGCACTGCCTAGCTGTTCACCTCAAACCTTCTTCTCCAGATTTGCAATCCTCCGAAAATTGTTCTCGTTTCCTCTATGAAACTGACTCCAGCTTGACCTACACATTGTTGTTGGCGCAGACTGCCAGCAGTTTGTGGACCTTCTCACCCAATCAGACCACTATCCTTTACAAGTCGGAAAAGGAATAAGAAATGAGTAATGACACCCAATAGGAAACTCCAATGAATTAGTTTTAGGTGGCTTCTACCGCACTCGGTGAGGCTGGAATTGCCCTTACTAAGCGTTAGGTTGGGGTTGCCGAGATTGTGGAAAACATTTTCTGCTCATTGCCCACACGAAGTTATCTGTTGGTGAAAATGGTCTATATAGTGGTGTATTTAATGGAAATATTTCCGTGATCAAAGACATTAAAGATAAATTGAAAGAGGAAGAATGTATTTTGAAAGGGCCAATTGGTAGCAACCAAATTATACTCGATGAGATCCAGCAAGGATTCATGTACACAGTGGGAATTGGTGGCAATGCCTCACCAATGGTGAAAGTATGTAATGAAGGAGGAAAAAGTCATGATATTCAGAAACCACAAAGTCAGCATAAACATAATCAACGACTAAAAGTGAAAGGTATTACCGTATATTGTTGCAGTTTTGGGGGATAGGGGTTATCACGAGGGGCAATCGATCAGCATGTATGATAAGCAGAACAATCAAAGACACAAAAGAGCAGATTTACCCCGAGCACATGTTTTCCCCCTTAGACGATCTTACTTATGATTAGACACCAAGGGCAGGCACTATCATTCAACCGGGAAGGCGGATGTAGTAAGAGATGAGAGGATAAGAAGCAGAATGAAGCTTGGCTTGAGCTCCTGTCTCACCTGCCACAGACAAGGCGGGTCTGTGTCAATCCCAATGTGGAGGGTAGGAAAGGGTGGGGAACAAGGACTGTAGGGTGTCGATGTGATGCCGAGAGAGGTGTAGAATAGCAACAGTGTAAGCTTAGAGGAAAGGGATGAGGTGTGAAACACTTGGGGATGGAGGGTAACTTTGATAGCTCTTTTAGTTGTTGATTCTCTTTCTGTGTGCATCCAAAGTAGATGATAAGGACTTCTTAGAGAAAGCAAGAAAAGATCGTGGAAGTCAGTGTGGAGCTATGGTGTGCTGAAGATATTATCCTCGTGCTTGTCTCACCACACACCACCTGTCTCAGGCCAGCGCAGCTCGAACCAGGCCAGCACAACTCGTCCCAGCTCAGTGCAGCTTGTCCCAGCTCAGTGAGGTCATTCAGCACATCAACCAGCAGGCAGCTTTCCTTCCAATGAGATCTCCAGCACACACAAAGAGTCGTGAACAGTGTTGCATCCAGGCTTTTATGCCTCCAGTGCCAGGCATGAGTATGAAGGGGCAAAGTTCATGGTAGCACTCTTTGACCCTGCGTGAGGTATGGCTTCAGGTGGCAAGGCTTGCCACATGATCACTGACCCCACGTGAGGTTGTCCTCATTGGCTCTTGCTTGCCGCAATGTGATGTCACATCTTGGCAGCGGCGTGGTTCGGTGGGGATGTTGTGAATTGTCATGGTGATGCAGAGTGGCAAAATTGTTGTAGGTTACGGTGGTGTTGCAGACTGACGATGGTGTAGATTATGGCTTTGACCATTGTGTCAGTGTAATTGTGGCGTGGGTGTGGTTATGGTGTCGGCGTGATTCGGGCCATGGGAAGGTTTGGGGTTGGGAAAGGATTTGAATGGGTTTTGAGGACAGAAGGGATGGTTATGGATGAATGGATGGAGGTTAAACCAAGGAGAGGAGGGCTTCCAGTGGAGGTTCGGGGATTGGGAAGGTGAGGGGTGAATGGGTGGATAGCAGCGCATAGGAGCAAGAATATGCTTGGTGTTGGCTTGGGATCCTAAGATCCTTATTTCTAAGGGCTGACTCTGCCAGTCATCCTTCTGAGGTCGGCAAAATGAGTGCCAGCTTGCTGGTATCCTGTGTCAGAGTGTCGACCTGTCCAGGATTGTGCCTAATAGCCAAGGAGACTGCTTAGGCAGCACCAACGCTCTGCACAGAGTATGGTCCCAATGGATGGATGGATGGAGCAAGAATGTTTGGGGATTGGTGATGGATGGATGGATTGTAAGATATGGATTGAAAGTTGGAAAGTTAGATTGACCTTAGTGGAGGTTGTGGAATTTCATGAAGGGGAAAATCCTAGTTAAACCCACACAATGCATTTCTCCCCATCACCTATACAAAGGGAAAGGACCTATGTAAGCACACACATGAACAAAATAACTAACTCAGGATTCCCGATATGTTGAATGCAACTCCCCGGGGTCAGTTTCAGTTTCAACCACCATAACAATTTTTTTTTGTTTTTAAATTTTTTTCACAAAAATTCTAAACTGGCAGAAAGGAAAATGTTCTTCAAAATTAATCATATCAGGAATACCTTCCACTTGTGTTAGATGAATTATATTATTGGAAGAATTAGTAACAAAATCCATCAAATGTCTAACAATGTTGTTATAACTGTTTGAATTAAATCACCTCGAAAAAGCTCGGGGGAGGGATAAAATTCTGGAATGGGATGTCATTTTATTTGTAAAATTGGCATTCATAGAAGAAAGTTTTTCATTTGACATAGCTTATAGGTTTAAAACTTTGTTGGGTGATGCTCTGAGACTCCTTGCAGGAAGGATTTTGTAATTACCACAGTGCACCACATCAATTATTCAAGCTTTTGTTGTCCCTTGTGTGCAATGCTGTGCCCTGTATGGGGGAAGAAACTTGGAGGATGTGATATGGGCACTAGTTCATTGTGTAGCGACAGCTGTGGAGCATCATCTCATGCAAGGACACCATGAAGCAATTCAACATATTGTATGCTCTTAAAATACATTCTATGGGCAAGTAGCAAGAATGTGGATGAAGATAAGTTTGGAATCCTTCAGAGTGGCCATGGGTTGAAAAAGTGATACAAATAGTCCTCACAGTATGGTGTAGTCTTCTGGTCAGAACTGAGAAAAGTGGAAAGAAGAGATTAACTCGATGCCTGTAGGTCTTTGCTATGTTGATTAAAGACCACCTTAGGCCTAAGCAGGAAATAAATGCCATGTCAAAGCCACAGCAGAGAAGACAGGATAAAGCTGGTGAAAGGGAGTCCAGAGAGAAGAGCAAGTTGCTGAGAGAGTGTGGGCTCCCCATTTTGACAGGAGACTCAGGGGTACAACGACAGCAATCTTACTGTGGCAGTTTGTGTTTTAGTGCGACAGTGGGTCGAACTTCTTGCAAGATTGGGACTCATGACACGCTCCTTACTGCTGTGAACTATGCCTATACCAATTAGCCATGCTGCACGTCCTACGCCAACAACTCACCCATGCTCTCATATGCCAATTAAAGAAATTTATGCTTGGTACTCGGCATTCCGATCCATCGCACTGGAGGAACTGTGAACCTGGTACTCGGAATTCCGATCCATCACACTGGAGGAACTGTGAGCCTGGTACTCGGCATTCCGATCCATCACACTGGAGGAACTGTGAGCGTGGTACTAGGCATTCCGATCCATCACACTGGAGGAACTGTGAGTCTGGTACTCGGCATTCCGATCCATCATACTGGAGGAACTGTGAGCCTGGTACTCGGCATTCCGATCCATCACACTGGAGGAACTGTGAGCGTGGTACTCGGCATTCCGATCCATCACACTGGAGGAACTGTGAGTCTGGTACTCGGCATTCCGATCCATCACACTGGAGGAACTGTGAGTCTGGTACTCGGCATTCCGTTCCATCACACTGGAGGAACTGTGAGCGTGGTACTCGGTATTCCGATCCATCACACTGGAGGAACTGTGAGCGTGGTACTCGGCATTCCGATCCATCACACTGGAGGAACTGTGAGCCTGGTACTCGGCATTCCGTTCCATCACACTGGAGGAACTGTGAGCGTGGTACTCGACATTCCGATCCATCACACTGGAGGAACTGTGAGCCTGGTACTCGGCATTCCGATCCATCACACTGGAGGAACTGTGAGCCTGGTACTCGGCATTCCGTTCCATCACACTGGAGGAACTGTGAGCGTGGTACTCGGCATTCCGATCCATCACACTGGAGGAACTGTGAGTCTGGTACTCGGCATTCCGATCCATCATACTGGAGGAACTGTGAGCGTGGTACTCGGCATTCTGATCCATCACACTGGAGGAACTGTGAGCGTGGTACTCGGCATTCCGATCCATCACACAGGAGGAACTGTGAGTCTGGTACTCGGCATTCCGATCCATCATGCAGGTGGAACCATAAGCAAAAATTCATCCATTCCCTCTACATGGTCCTCTTCACCTTCTCCAACATTCAGTCCACATCTGCCACCTGTTTATTTGGACAAGAGGTAGCGAAAAGGAAAAAGGTCCAAATTTACATCGTACTTTTGTCTTGTCGTATCTTTCGTGTTGTTTGTGTTTAGAAACCTCCACACAGAGTTATGTCTTTGTTTTGTGATAATACAAGTTTAAAGACCACAATGTCTGCATTGCGGGGTTTAAAAAAAGAACCAGTGTAACTTGGGGAAATTGAAATGCCTGTACTAAAAGCTTAGCAACTGGAAATATGATTCACCCAGTTGAACACGTCCTGATGTTGCGACCCCTCCTCACAACCCCTGTCTTGCCGTGGTCTGGCGACTGGACGAGGTTGTATTAATTCCGCTTGCTCACCTGAGATGTTCCCAGTGAGATGCGGTCGAGCTATTAACGTCTGTTGCTTGCCATGCATCGCACAATGCCAAGGTCAACCCAAGTCGTGCAGTACTCCTTGATATAGAGTGGCGAATTGTAGCGATGCAGTGGTATGAGGGGGTGCGGGAATATTTTTCCCATGTGCGGGAGGCGTTTGTGGTCAAAGTGTTGAGGTTTGGTGAGCGAGGTGCGAAGTAAGGTGAGGTGCCAGTTGGAAATTGGCATGCAGTTTTGAATGAAATCATGGGGAGTGATGCGCGGGTGGTATAGTATGTAGTGGAGTTTTGGTGGTTCCGAGCTATGGAAGGGGCATTGTGGTGTGCCTATTATCAATTGCTTATTGAATGGCGCGTGTGCTTGCGTGCTTGTTTTGTGCTATGGCTAAAAGGAAAGGGTTGGAGTAGGAATGAGAATATGAATTAGAGATAGTTACGAGAACTAACTACAAGACCCATGCAACGCGCTTCATTCTGTTAACGCACTAGACATGAGGGGGTGTCTAACAACACGAAGACTAATGAAATAACTGCCTGGGGATCCCTGTATGTTGGGTGCCCTTGCCTTAGAGGCATGCGGTTTTGTCGAATCGCCACACTATTTATACATGTTAACACGGGTTTGTCCAAAGAGGAAAAAATCCCTGGGGAAGGGGGGGGGGTATTATTAGTCCCCTACTGATTTCAATGGAGGAGACTCTAGGTTTGCACTTCGTCTGTCTGTCCGTCCATTCGTTCCACCTGTGGTTTTTCAGTCCTTGTCCCCATACCCTTTAACATATTGAAGTGTAACTTCGTACCTGGCTTTATTTTATTATGTCAAGTTACAGAACAAGTTCGAGTTTCAGGTCGTTTCATTAACTTTTCACAGTTATGGCCTTTTTGGACTTAGAAAATATCACATCAGTAGGGGACATGGATTGCAAAGAAATTCTTGCTCTTGTTTGCATTAATATTGTTTTGTAATAATATTCATATTATGCTATTATCATTTGTGTTGTTATTAATCCTCAACCGGTTTCACTGGTGGGACTATAGCTTTGCTCCCGTCCGTCTGTCCCACTTGTGGTTTTTCAGACTTTTTCCCCCATAACCTTTAACATATTCAACCGAAACTTGGTAAATGGCTTTATTATGACTAGTGCGGGCCTGTAGGTGTGGGCCCGTAAGTGTGTGCCAGTATGTGCAGCTTCGTTCCTTCGCTCTCGTAAACAACGACTGGATTGGAGCATTGTTTCAATTAGATCGGGCCAACCATATCATAAATGGCCATAATTTGGGAAACACCTGGGAAACATACTCAGGTCCCCAGCGTCAATTGTGACATGATATCAAACGAAGAAGAAGAAGAATTGTGACACCCCCTTTCTCCCCCCCCTCTCTCCCCTTCTCTCACCCCTCGTCTCGCCCCTCCTCTCTCTCACCCCTCTCTCACCCCCTCTCTAGCCCCCTCTCTTGCACCGCCTCTCTCGCTCTCCTCTCCCCCTCTCTCCCCCTCCTCTCTCCCCCCTCCTCTCCCCCCTCCTCTCTCCCCCCTCCTCTCTCGCCCCTCTCTCTGTAAATATATTCACAAATGTCTACCAAGCACAACAATTAATTCAAACCTTGGGAAAAAACAGCTTTCAAACCCTTGGGAAACAGCTGTTTCCTTTGGGAAAATTCAAACCTTGGGATTAATTAATAATTTGAACAATTAATTCAAACCTTGGGAAAAAACAGCTTTCAAACCTTTTGGAAACACTTGCGAAAAAGCTGAAACAGATGAAGAACGATATCAAACCTTGAAAAGGCACATACACAGGTCCCCAGCGTCGATTGTGACGTCATACCAAACGAAGAAAAAAAAGAATTGTGACATCAATCGTGCAAAAAAAACAAAAAAAACCAACATTAATTGTGACGTCATTCGTGATGTCATAGCACCGTGTCCTGTCATTGGTTGACAGACGTTATTGGTCGTTATTGGTTGACAGACATTGGTCATTATATCACGTTATTCTTTTTTTACTGCCAATTATTGTGCTATTATTATTATCTTGCCAAAACGAAGTTTTTCCAACATATGTTAGTCAGCTTGTATGTTTTTTTTTATTTTTATTTTTTTGTTTGTCTGTAATCACGTATCAATCACTCTGCAGAGCACAGTTATCATTGGAAATTTTCGTAACTTCGCATATCAGAGGCCTATAGAGGTCCCTTTCAGCGCATAAAATTTTGAAGGTCAAGGTCAAAGGTCAAGGTCACTGTCGCAAATCAGGGGAGTCGACGAAACCCTTATTTTTTTAGTAATTTTGATCGGATCGTCTTCAAACTTCATGGGAATATAGTTCATGGTCTGGCGCTCAGCTGATTAATTTTTGGTGGTGATCGGCCTTGACCTTCATGGTTAGCGCTGGAGGTCGAAAGTTTTTGACCCCAAGATCAAATTTTGACATCTTAGATACCATATCGAGTACAGTCAAAGCTCGTTACTATGCCACCCGTCGGGACGAGCAAAAGTGGCATAGTAGCGAGAGTGGCATAGTAACGAGATTTTGTAAAAACGGCCTTATTTTCTCAAGTTACCCATCTGTAGTTAATCTTTAGACAAAATTTATTCCAGCAAGTAAAAGGCACGACTGTTGTATAAGCTAAGCGAACGGAGAACATACACACACTAACAGAGTTCACACACTAACATATGGCATGGCGAGAAATTCACGACACACAAAGCTTTCAAGAATCGTCGGCTGGCGCATCTTCTTTCGGCGGATCTCATGCATCTCGTTGTCTAGCCGATCGCACGCTTGCATCACACCGGGCTTCCCGCTTCTCTGCTGCATGAACTTCCGGACAGTGCTACAAGCGCGCTGGGCTTCCTCGAACGTAACGATTTCCTCCTCGACAGTTACCTCGTCATCTTCGCTTTCCACCGGCTCCTCACTGCACAGAATCTCCTCCGCAATCTCCTCCAGCGTGAAATACCCGCCAGTCGCGAGGCGCTCGTCGGCTTCGAGAAAGTCAGACAGCTCTATCTCCTCGTTCTCGTGCATCTTTTCCTCGGCAGGCAGAGCTTCCCAGATGTCGGGCAGCTCCGCATCCTGTGGCTCAGTTTGGATCTCCTCTTCGATGAACTTGGCCTTCGCGAAACAGTTACTGATCGTTGACTTGCCGACCTGCTCCCAAGCACGCCGGGCGACGTGTAGACCGTCGAGCAACGTGAACTTGAACTCCTTTCCCTCGTCTATGGCCTCAAGCCGGCGGCATAGCAGGAGCTTCTTGTAGTGGTGCTTGAGGTTCTGTATGATTCCCTGATCCATTGGTTGCGAATTGGCTGTCGTGTTGGGTGGGAAGAAGACCAGTTGGATGTTGTTCAGCTCAAGCTCGGGAGGCTGGCCAGAGAAGTTATCGAGACAGACCAGCACTCTGCGTCCCTGCTGGCCGAGTCGTCCGTCCCACGCACGCAACATCTCCTCGAAAAGCTCCGCCGTCATCCACGCCTTCGAGTTCGCCTTGTACTTGACCGGGATCTCTTTGTTCTTGAAGGCACGGGGTTTCTTGGAATTGCCAATCACCAGAAGAGGGAACTTCTCGCTGCCGCTCATGTTTGCCCCAACCAGAAGAGTGATCCTTTGCTTGCTTTTCTTTCCTCCAGTACACCGCTCTCCCCTGAAAGCCATGGTCTTGTTCGGAAGCAGCTGCCAGAAGAGTCCAGTCTCGTCCAGGTTGAAGACGTCGTCTGCGGAGAACTGCCCGAGTAAGGGCCGGAGAACCTGTTGTTGCCACTCAAGAAGGGATTGCGAATCCACCGCGCCAGCTTCGCCCTGCACTGTCTTGAACGTGATGCCGTGGCGCTTCTTGAAATTGCCCAACCAACCGTCGCTCGCCATGAAGTCTGGGATGTGCATCAGCTCGGCCAGTTTCATCGCCTTCTCCTTGATCAGATCGCCGCTGACAGGCACATTCTGTCCTCTTGATTGCTTCAGCCACATGAGCACTCCCTCATCAAGCTTCGGGTCGTGAGCCTGCGTCAACTTCATGCGCTTCGATGGAAATCCAGCTTTGATTGCAGCCTCGATTGCATCCTTCTTGCTGAGAATGCCCTTCATGGTGGTTCTCTTAACTTCGACGCCCCATTTCTTGCTAATCTCCCTGGCCAACTTGGACTGATTCGGCTCCTTCTTCGTGGCATCGATGATCTCCTTCTTCTCCTTCAGCGTAAAGTCTGTTCGCTTGCGTTTCTGAGCTGACATTATGGGCTGAATTTGAAAAAAAAATGATGTCACTGTTGTACGTGTGCCTGCGTGTCTGTGTGTGTGCTCGCGCTTTTTTGTGTCTCGTTGTGCGTGTTGTGATTGGCTTGTTGTGGCTGGCATCGGGGAGAAGAATCGCGTGTTTTGACACAGTCTGACTATGCGCGTACGTATTGAGTTATGTTGTGCGCAGCTGGACTGTAGTTAGTCGCTTCGCCTTTGGACGTGAGTGTGATAATCGAGCACTGCGCAATACAGACTTTTTCACGACTCGTGCCTTTTAACAGTCACACAGTAGTGGCATGGTAGCGAGAGTAGGGGGTGGCATAGTAAATTTATTTTGTATTGAATTTTGTCGGGACCGAGCAAAAGTGGTATAATAGCGAGAGTGGCATAGAAGCGAGGTGGCATAGTAACGAGCTTTGACTGTAATACCTCATATGAAAGCGCTTGATAAGTGCTTTCCAGATGTCAAAAGTTTGACGCTATGACGTCATTTGATGACGTCATGACGAAAAAACGGATTTTAATCTTGCCAAAACGAAGTTTTTGCAAGATATGTTAGTCAGCTTGTATGTTTTTATTTTATTTTATTTTATTTTATGTTTTATTTTGTTTGTCTGTAATCACGCATCGATCACTCTGCAGAGCACAGTTATCATTGGACATTTTTGTAACTTCGCATATCAGAATCCTATAGAGGTCCCTTTCAGCGCATAAAATTTTCAAGGTCAAGGTCAAAGGTCAAGGTCACTTTGTCGCAAATCAGGGGAGTCGACGAAACCCATATTTTTGAGTAATTTTGATCGGATCGTCTTCAAACTTCATGGGAATATAGTTCATGGTCTGGCGCTAAGCTGATTAATTTTTGGTGGCGATTGGCCTTGACCTTCATGGTTAGCTCCTGAGGTCGAAAGTTTTTGACCCCAAGGTCAAATTTTGAAATCTTACATACCATATCGAGTAATACCTCATACGTCAGGTGTCAGGTCAGGTGTCATCTGTGACCTGCTACAGGTACCATGTAAACCTGTACTAAGCTGTTCCATGGTCGGGTTGTCGGCAACTAAACCGTCTCCCCCACCAGGTTTTCTGGTGAGGAGGGTGTTTGGATATGGACACCCAGCAGGATTAAAAACAAAACCTGTCAAAGGGCGGAGGAGCTCCTTGTGAGCCAACGGCCATCCATATCTAGTGCCCAACTGTGTCTGCCGACGTCCTCCTGCAGTTGGGTTACTTATTTATTAGGAGGTTGGTGGCAGGATTTGCACTCCGGCCACCATAAAACCCTTTATTCCGCAAAACACAAGAACGTAAAAAAAAATCTGAAAACCCACTCCGTGGGAGTACCTCCTGTGCAGCTTCCCTTCGCAGGGCAGCTCACCGGATGACGGGATTGGGGCAAAGCCTTCGGGACCCCCAATCTTTGATGATAGGAGGGAAACCAAGGGGTAACATCCCTGGGTCAGATTGCGGGAGAGTGTGTCAGAGTCGTGCTGAGGTGTCGTCCATCAGACGGCGGTCTCCTTGGGTTAACCTGAGGCGGTCCCTTCGGGTGGGTGCCTGGAATGTCCTCTCCCTAAGAGAGGATGATCACCTGTCTCTGTTATCATCTGAGCTCAATCGTTTGGACATCGGGATTGCAGCTCTCTCTGAGGTTCGGAGACTGGATTGCGGCGAGATAATGGTGGGTGGTTACACCTACTATTGGTCTGGTCACTCTGATGGTTACCATACCCAAGGAGTTGCTGTAGCTGTGTCCAATAAGCTGACCCCAATGATAATTGAGGCAACACCGGTCAACGAGCGTATTATGAGATTAAGGATTCGTCACTCCTTAGGTGTCATTTCCCTGGTCTCTGTTTATGCTCCGACTGAGGCGAGTGATCTCACCGTGAAGGATGCATTCTACGCCACGCTCGAGTCTGTGGTTGATCAGTGCCCCAGAGGAGATACACTTCTCGTCTTGGGGGATTTCAATGCATCGACTGGAACTGATAGGGATGGTAATGAAGTGTGTGTTGGTCCCCATGGGTCAGGAACTATGAACCAGAATAGCACTAAGTTCCTTGACTTTGCAAGAAGTCATGGACTTAGGGTGGCTGGTTCATGGTTTCAGCGCCCACAAGCTCATCGCTGGACTTGGTATTCCAACGATGGTAGTGTGGCAAAGGAGATTGACCATGTCCTCATTGACAGTCGTTGGAGGATGATCCAGAACTGCAGGGTCTACCGGAGAGCTCAGTTCCTCAATACTGACCACAGGCTTGTTGTAGCAACTCTAAAGCTGCACCTTAAATCCTGGAGAATGGTACCATCAAAGCCTCGGCTGGATGTTGAGAAGCTCAGGGATGAGAGAGTAGCTGAGGAGTTTGCGAACAGGCTGAGTGGACATTTGGGGGGTCTGGGTGCTTTGGGGGGTCCTGAAGAGTTGTGGAGTGCCTTCAAGACCACCGTCCTTGATGTTGCCGGTGGATGACTTGGAACTCACCGCAGGGCAAAGAAGAAATTTGTCTCTCAAGGGACACTGGACACCATTGACCAGAGTCGCAGGGCCAGGCTGAATGGCAGAGCTGAGCTGTTCAGGGAGCCGAGGCGTAAAACTGTACGTGCACTGAGGGTGGACAAGGAGGCCTATGTGCGAGGAATCTGTGAGGGGGTAGAGCATCACCTGTGGACAGGTGATTCTCGTCCCGCTTACAGGGGAATTTGCGCATTGCGTTCATCCAAGCCCATCCCTCGGAGCACTGCAGTTAGAGCAGAGAGTGGTAGGCTCTTGACAGAGGAGTCTGAAGTGAAGGCCCGCTGGGCCGGTTACTTTGAGCGGTTGTACCGGGCTGATCCCCCAGCTGTCGAGTTGGACGTCAAGGGTGTTACAATCCCTGTTGCTGACCCTCGAATCAACTGTGATCCACCTTCGCTTGTGGAAACACGGGCTGCGGTGAACTGGTTGAAACAGGGTAAAGCTCCAGGGATCTGTGGCATCCATGCTGAACTTCTCAAGGCTGGTGGAAATGCTGCACTCGTGTCGTTGAATGCAGTTTTGTGCTCTGCCTGGAACACAGGCATCATCCCAACTGATTGGAAGAGGGGCCTTGTTGTTTGTCTCTGGAAAGGGAAGGGTGATCGCCAAGACTGCAACAACTACCGAGGGGTGACGCTGCTCTCAGTGCCGGGCAAGGTCTTTGCTCGGATAATTCATGATAGGGTTCGCCACCATCTGCTTGAGCACCAGCATCCAGAGCAGTCAGGCTTTACACCAAAGACGTCAACGATTGACCGTATCCTTGCTCTTCGTGTCCTCACCGAACGCAGTCGAGAATTTCGGCAGGGGCTGCTTGCAGCCTATGTTGATCTCTGTAAAGCGTTCGATTCAGTGAATCAGGATGTCCTCTGGAGGATTCTTGGTCTTCGTGGGGTGCCACCAAAACTGATCGATCTGATGTCTGAAATCTACTCTGGTACTGAGAGTGCTGTGAAGTGTGGTGGTCTCTGACTTATTTCCAGTTGTTACTGGAGTTCGTCAGGGGTGTGTACTGGCCCCCACACTTTTCAGCACTTGTATGGACTAGATTTTAGGAAGGATGTCGGAGAGATCAAGCTGTGGTGCATCGTTTGGGAATGTCAAGATCTCGGACCTTGATTTTGCAGATGATGCAGTCATCTTTACGGAGACTTTAGACATCCTTTTGGGGGCCCTCGAGGTGCTGAATGAGGAGTCGGAGCCGTTGGGATTACGGATTTCTTGGGTCAAAACTAAGATCCATGCTTTCGGTGACATCTTGGATGCTGCTGTCCTGTATGTGCCTGTTTGTGGTGAGGATGTTGAGGTCGTGGAGAGATTCACTTACCTTAGCAGTGACATTCATGTCTCTGCTGGCTGTGAGTCAGAGGTGAATAGACGTCTGGGTCGGGCCTGGGGAGTCATGGATCCACTGGATCATGGGGTGTGGCGCTGCCGGTACCTGTGCGGGAGGACGAAAGTCCGAGTCTTCAGGTCCTTGGTACTTCCAGTCTTGCTCTATGGATGCGAGACTTGGATTCTGACCAAGGATCTGAGACGGCGACTTAATTCCTTTGGTACCAGGTCTCTTCGGAGAATCCTTGGCTATCACTGGTCGGATTTTGTGTCCAATGAGCGTTTGCTGAGAGAGACTCGGATGAGATTGGTTACCTGCATAGTCCGTGAGCGTCAGCTGCGGCTGTATGGACATGTGGCTCGTTTTCCTGACGCTGATCCTGCTCACCAGATTCTCTCAGCGAGGGAGTCTCATGATTGGAGGAGGCCAGTGGGCCGACCACGTGCCTCGTGGTTGCAGCAGGTTGACCATCATCTCAAGGAGATGGGGATGGGCCTGGCATCTGCCTGGGGGATGGCCAGACGGAGGCCCCTGGAGTACCGGCGGAAAGTGGAAGCAGCGACGCACTGTTGGCAAATGCTCAAATACCTGACCTGACCTCATATGAAAGCGTTTGATAAGTGCTTTCCAGATCTGTCAAAGTTTGACGCTATGACGTCATTTGATGACGTCATGATAAAATAACGGATTTTTATCTTGCCAAAACGAAGTTTTTGCAAGATATGTTAGTCAGCTTGTATGTTTTTATTTTATTTTATTTTTGTTTGTCTGTAATCACGTATCGATCACTCTGCAGAGCACAGTTATCATTGGAAATTTTTGTGTCTTCGCATATCAGAGGCCTATAGAGGTCCCTTTCAGCCCATAAATTTTTCAAGTTCAAGGTCAAAGGTCAAGGTCACTGTCGCAAATCAGGGGAGTCGACGAAACCCTTATTTTTTGAGTAATTTTGATCGGATCGTCTTCAAACTTCATGGGAAAATAGTTCATGGTCTGGCGCTCAGCTGATTAATTTTTGGTGGCGATCAGCCTTGACCTTCATGGTTAGCACCTGAGGTTAAACATTTGACCCCAAGGTCAAATTTTCAAGTTTTAGGAACCATATCGTGTTGTACCTCAAATTGAACACCTCGAGGAGTGCTTTCTACATATGTCAAGCTTGAGACATTATCACGTCATTTGGTGACGTTATGAGGCAAACGCATATTTTTCATGGTTACTCTGTAGAACAATTCTCATCGGAATCTCTCGTAGGCAGATATTCCTCAAGGAGTCGCTCCTGGTGGATAGCAGCTCTGTTCACCTCAGTGTGACCTTAAAGAAGTCACATGTGGTCACCTTTTGGCAAGATACGGGTCACCCTGCGGGTGACATTGGTTTTTCTTCTTCTTATTATTATTATTTATACTAGTGGGGGCCCGTAGGTTCGTGCGAGTATGTGCAGCTTCGTTCCTTCGCTCTCGTAAACGACGACTGGATTGGGGCATTGTTTCAATTAGATCGGACCAACCGTATCATAAATGGCCATAATTTGGGAAACAAACTCAGGTCCCGAGCGTCAATTGTGATGTCATATCGAACGAAGAAGAAAAAGAATTGTGACGCCCCCTCTCTCGCCTGCTCTCTCGCCCCCTCTCTCTCCCCCTCTCTCCCCCCTAGTCTCGCCCCTCTCTCCCCCCTAGTCTCGCCCCTCCTCTCTTCCCCTCCTCTCTTTCCCCTCTCTCTCGTCCCCACACTCACCCCTCTCCCGTCCCCCTCTCTCGCCTCTCCTCTCTCCCCCACTCTTGAATTGTGACGCCTCCTCTCTCTCACCCCTCTCTCGCCACCCTCTCTTGCCTACAGACACACAGACATTAATATCTTTGCCTCCATCCCTTTGTAATCTCCTCTGTTATCATAACACAGATGCATTATTTATTCAACACCTGAACCCCATATTCACCGAGGCAGGTTCACACTTCCACTGGGATCTCATCAGGTCCCACTGCTTTGCCATCATCATTCCTCTTTCGCTGGCTGTCTTGTCTAACGGCACTTTTCTGTAGAAATGAAAAATTCCAGGAGTAAACTTTAAAATCCCGTGTTTAATCTTCCTTGTGTGTCCTTTAAATTGTTGTGATCCCTGTTTGCCGTGAGCATGTGATGAGGAATACAAAGAGTTCGTTTAGTTTAATTTAAAATGAAATAAACATAAATTGTGACGTCATTCGTGACGTCATAGCACCGTGTCTTGTCATTGGTTTGGTAAATAAATGGCCGTAACTTGTGAAACGCTTGTCCGATTAATATCAAACCTTGAAAAGGCACATCTGCGGGTCCCCATCAATATTCCTGGCAAGTTTCAATCAGATCGGACTGGTGGTCGGCGAGAAACGGTGGTCGCATGCAGACACACAGACATTAATATCAAACCATGAAAAGGCACATACTTACAGCCTGGTGTTGGCACAGTGGTGAGGGCAGTGGCTTGGGACCCAAAAGGTCCTGAGTTCAATCCCTGTTGGGACACTGAATTAATATCTTCTTCTTCTTCTTTCGGCTGGTCCCGTTCGGGGTCGCCACAGCGGATCATCCGTATGTGTGTATGTGTGTATGTGTGTATGTGTGTATGTGTGTATGTGTGTATGTGTGTATGTATGTATGTATGTATGTATGTATGTATGTATGTATGTATGTATGTATGTATGTATATATATATATATATATATATGTATATATATGTATATATATGTATATATATATATATATATATATATATATATATATATATATATATATATGTATATATGTATATATATATATATATATATATATATATAAAAACCAAGTGGAAAACACCAGGGGATTGACTCAGCCTGCCATCCTTCCGAGGTCGGCGAAATGAGTACCAGTTGTACTGGGCCCGGTGTATGCCCCGGTGAGAATAGGTGTACCATATCCCTGTGTGTCGTAAGAGGCGACCAGGGTTGCGTCAGGAAGGGCTTCCGGCATAAAAACCGATGCCAAATCATTATGCGGACAACAAAACGAATTTCCATACCGGCTCAGTCGAGGCCCGGGTTACCAACGACCGCCACCGGTACCGGTGGTCAGCAGGGTACCAGTGGAAATTGTGCTACTGCTGGGCGAAGGAGGAGAAGGAGACGGGGAAGGCGAGTCTGGAGGCAGTGGGAGAGGGGGAAGGGTAGAAGTGTGGAGGTGAGAGTTGGAACTCTGAATGTTGGGACGATGACTGGCAAAGGGTGAGAGTTGACTGATGTGATGGAGAGAAGAAAGGTGGACATACTGTGTGTGCAAGAGACCAAGTGGATGGGGAGTGGGGAGTAAGGCTCGGAGCATTGGAGGTGGTTTCAAACTGTTCTACCATGGTGTGGATGGGAGGAGAAATGGTGTTGGGGTAATCCTGAAGGAAGATTATGTCAAGAGGGTATTGGAGGTGAGGAGAGTGTCTGACCGAGTGATGAGTGTGAGGTTGGAAATTGAAGGGGTGATGATGAATGTCATCAGTGCATATGCCCCACATATGGGGTGTGAGATGGAGTATAAAGAAGATTTCTGGAGTGAGTTAGATGAAGTGATGGAGAGTGTATCCAAGGATGAAAGAGTGGTGATTGGAGCAGATTTCAATGGACATGTTGGGGAAGGGAATAAAGAGGATGAGGAGGTGATGCATAGGTACGGTCTCAACAAGAGAAATGTGGAAGGGCAAATGATGGTAGAGTTTGCAAAAAGAATGGAAATGGCAGTGGTAAATATGTATTTCAAGAAGAAGGAGGAACACAGGGTAACATGCAAGAGTGGAGGAAAGTGCACACAGGTGGATTACATCTTAAGCAGGAGATGCAACCTGATAGAGATTAGTGACTGTAAGGTGGTGGCAGGGGAGAGTGTAGCTCGACAGCATCGATTGGTGGTCTGAAGGATGACTTTAGAGGTGAGGTTGAGGAAGAGCGTGAGGGCTGAACCAAGGACCAGATGGTGGAAGCTGAAGGAGGAAGACTGTTGCGTGAAATTTAGGGAGGAGGTGAGACAGGCGTTGGATGGTGGTAAAGATGGGTGGGATGATTGGGCAACAACAGCAGAAGTTGTGAGGGAGATAGCGAGGAAGGTACTTGGTGTGACATCTGGACAGAGGAAGGAAGATAAGGAGACTTGGTGGTGGAATGAGGAAGTACAGGAAAGTATAAGGAAGAAGGGGTTGGCGAAAAAGAAGTGTGATAGTCAGAGAGATGAAGAAAGTAGGCAGGGAGTACAAGGAGTGGCGGCGAAAGGCAAAAAGAGAGGTGGCAAAGGCCAAGGAAAAGGCATATGACGAGCTGTATGAGAAGTTGGATACAAAAGAAGGGGAAAAGGATTTATACCGATTGGCAAGACAGAGGGACCGAGCTGGGAAGGATGTGCTGCAGGTTAGGGTGATAAAGGACGCAAATGGGAATGTGCTGACGAGCGAGGAGAGTGTGTTGAGAAGGTGGATGGAGTACTTTGAGGAGCTGATGAATGAAGAAAATGAGAGAGAGAGAAGGTTGGAAGAGGTGGAGATAGTGAATCAGGAAGTGGGGTGGATCAGTAAGGATGAAGTGAGGACTGCTATGAAGAAGATGAAAAGTGGAAAGGCGGTTGGCCCAGATGGTATACCAGTGGAGGCATGGAAGTGCTTAGGAGAGATGGCAGTGGGGTTGTTAACCAGGTTGTTTAATAAAGTCTTGGAAAGTGAGAGGATGCCGGAGGAGTGGAGATTAAGTGTACTGGTTCCGATATTTAAAAACAAGGGTGATGTGCAGAGCTGTGGAAATTACAGAGGGATAAAGTTGTTAAGCCACACCATGAAGTTGTGGGAAAGAGTAGTGGAAGCTCGGTTGAGAGGAGAGGTGATGATCTGTGAGCAGCAATATGGGTTTATGCCAGGAAAGAGCACCACTGATGCAATGTTTGCTTTGAGAATGTTGATGGAGAAATATAGGGAAGGCCAGAAGGAGTTACATTGTGTGTTTGTGGATTTAGAGAAAGCTTATGATAGGGTGCCAAGAGAGGAGTTGTGGTATTGCATGAGGAAGTCGGGAGTGGTGGAGCAGTATGTGAGGATCGTGCAGGATATGTATGAGGACAGTGTGACAGCGGTGAGGTGTGCGGTCGGAATGACGGACCGGTTTAAGGTTAAAGTGGGATTGCACCAAGGATCGACTCTGAGCCCTTTCCTGTTTGCAATGGTGATGGACAAGTTGACGGACGAAATCAGACTGGAGTCTCCATGGACTATAATGTTCGCAGATGACATCATGATCTGTAGGGAGATTTGGGAGCAGGCTGAGGCGAGCCTCGAGAGGTGGAGGTACGCACTGGAGAGAAGGGGAATGATAGTCAGTCGGAGTAAGACGGAGTACATGTGCGTAAATGAAAGGGAGGGTGGTGGTATGGTGCGGTTGCAAGGAGTTGAGGTGGGGAAGGTGGATGTGTTTAAATACTTGGGATCAACTGTCCAAAGTAACTGAGAGTGTGGGAGAGAAGTGAAAACGAGAGTGCAGGCAGGATGGAGTGGGTGGAGAAGAGTTGCAGGAGTGATTTGTGACAGAAGGGTAGCTGCAAGAGTGAAGGAGAAAGTATATAAGACGGTAGTGAGACCAGCTATGTTGTATGGTTTGGAGGCGGTGGCACTAACAAAAAGACAGGAAGCAAGGTTGGAGGTGGCAGATGCTGCGATTCTCGTTGGGAGTGACGAGGATGGACAGGATAAGGAATGAGTATATTAGGGGGACAGCGCTGGTAGGACGGTTTAGAGACAGAGTGAGAGAGGTGAGATTGAGATGGTTTGGACATGTGCTCAGGAGGGAAGCGGAGTATATTGGGAGAAGGATGTTGAAGATGGAGCCGCCAGGCAGGAGGAGAAGAGGAAGGCCAAAGAAGAGGTTCATGGATACGGTGAGGGCGGACATGCGGGTGGTTGGAGTGTCAATGGAAGATGTGGAGGAAAGAGCGAAATGGAGATGGTTGATCCGCTGTGGCGACCCCGAACGGGAGCGAGCCGAAAGAAGAAGAAGAAGAAAAACACATACTTCGGTCCCCAGCGTCGATTGTGACGTCATACCAAACGAAGAAGAAGAAGAATTGTGACGTCAATCGTGCAAAAATAAATAAATAAACATTAATTGTGACGTCATTCGTGATGTTATAGCACCGTGTCTTGTCATTGCTCGACAGATAAATGGCCGTAACTTGGGAACCGCTCATCCGATTGATATCAACCCTCGAAAAGGCACATCCGGGGTCCCCGGCAATATTCCTGGCAAGTTTCAATCCGATCGGACTGGCGGTCGTCGAGAAACGGCGGTCGCAGACAGACAGACAGACAGACAGACAGACACACACACAGATTGCTGGAATTATAGATTGATAGATATAACTTTCCCCTCCTCTCTCTCCCCCCCCCTCTCCTAGCTCCTTTCTTTCACCTTTCAGGAGATTAGCACGTGCAGACAAACAAACAAACAAAAACTTAAAATCATATGTTAGATATATTGTATATGGCGTTGGCCCCATGTCAGTCGGCTGAACTTTAAAAATTACCGTTACGAAATCAGGTGATAACGTCATAATTCGGAAACCGGAAGTCGGAAGTACAATTCTTTTACATCGGGACACTCCCGGAACATGTTCTGTCAGCATGTGAAGTTTGGTGAGGATCAGTCCAGTACATTTCGCGTGCATAGGTCACAGACAAACACACAAACACACAAACAGACACACGTTCAACTTTATGTATACATATAGATGAAATCGAGAAATGAAAGTCGAGAAATGAAAGTCGAGAAAAAGTCGAGAAATGAAAGAAACACAGTGAGTTAGAGTTCCATCTTCTTCATTTTGGTCCTGGTATCTGCTCGACAAAGTGTTAAAGCAAACCAATTTTATTACCTCCACCATTGAAGGTGAAGGAGGTTGTGTTTTCACCCCTTTCTGTCTGTTTGTCTGTCTCTTTGTCTGTCCGTTTGAGTACAGGATATCTCAAACAGTTATTAGTGGATTCGGATGAAACTTGGACAGGTTGCTGTGTGGCATGGAATAATTCATGCAGTTTTGGTGAAGATCCGGATCCGGATCTGGCTACTAGAATTTTTTAAGTGATTCTTCATTATTGAGAGATTGGCCTAGAAATGATAGCAAGTACGATATCTCAAACAGTTATGGGCGGATTCGGATGAAACTTGGACAGGTTGGGTGTGCAACAAGGAATAATTCATGCAGTTTTAGTGAAGATCCGGATTCGGATCTGGATACGAGAATTATTTAATTTTGAAAGTGATTCTTCAACATTGAGAGATCGGGTCAAAAACGCAAAAGTGCAGTATCGCATCTATCTGTAATTCCAGCAATCTCTGTCTGTCTGTCTGTGACCATTGTTTCTTGACAACCACTGGTCCGATCTAATTGAAACTTGCCAGATATATTGCTGGGGACCTGAGTATGTGCCTTTTCAAGGTTTGATGTTAATCGGACAAGTGGTTCCCAAGTTATGGCCATTTATTTATCAAACCAATGACAGGACATGGGCTATGACGTCACAATTCTTCTTCTTCGTTTGATATGACGTCACAATAGACGCTGGGGACTCAGTATGTGCTTTTTCAAGGTTTGATATCGTTCTTCTTCATCTGTTTCAGCTGTTTCCCAAGTTATGGCCATTTATTTGCCAAACCAATGACAGGACACGGTGCTATTACATCACAATATGACGTCACAATTTTTTTTTTGCATGTACGGCCAAGTACGTACAGCCACGCACGTACGGGCACACACTAGTATTTCAAAAATGCATTTGGCCAAATATGTTCACGTGGTTCAGGCATTACGTGTCGGAGGTATGCGATCTACCGAGTGCCCTTCTAGTTTCGGGTTTGTTATCCAAGTTGTCGTTCTTGGTTTCTTGTCTACAAAAGATATCATTGAATTAAAATTGCTTTTCCTTTTATTTTGCCGAATAGACCCAACCACAGTGTGGTATAGGGTTACTTCTTCATTTTGGTTCCGGCTTTGGCATGAGCGTGCGTTAAACATAAAATCAATTTTTATCTCCCGAACATTCATTGGCACCGGACATGTGGTGCAAAGTAATTCTCGCTCGTTACCCTCGCCGAAGGATTCAGAGAGGGGGGTATTGCATTTGGGTCCGTTTGTTTGTCTGTTTGTCCGCACAGAACTTTCGTGTTTTTCTCCGCATCCACTTGTCTGATTGAGATGAAATTTTCACCATTGGTGTAACTACTCATGGAAAATGTTATAATGATAATTATGGGGGCAAAGGTCACGGGGTGTGGCAGGCATATTGGAAAAACAGAAAAAAAATTCGACCTCTGTAGCTCTGAAACCACACCAAGGAAAACATTGAAACTAGGCACAAAGCAAGTACTCCTCATGGGGAATGAGGTGCTTTTTATGACGTCATAGTACCCTACCCTCGTTGTGACATCATAATTGCTTGATGTCACAATTGGGTTCAATTGTGAGGATTGGGTTCACAATTGGGCGGAGTTGTTCAATATGTTTACGTAGCGTTTGCCCATTGGACAGTTCCACAACAAAGAGAGAGTTGCCAATTCGAGTGATTACATGAAAAGTGAGCCATTTATGTGTACGGTCAGGATTCAGCACAAAAACAGAATCGAACACATCAATGGCATATGGAACCATGGGACTGTAACGGCACCACCTCTGCATAAACTGGAGGCCAGTAACTCTTTTCGAATCATGAGGATGAAGAAGCTAGTTAAGTTTGAAAACCACACAGTTAAATCCCTTTTTAGGAACTAGTTCGGGTTGAAAACCACTCAGTAAATTTCCTTATTTGGAGCTCATTAAGGTTGAAAACCACACAGTAAAATCCGTTTTTTGGAATTAGTTAATATTTAAAACCACACAGTAAAATCCCTTATTTGGAACGAGTTTAGATTGAAAACCATACAGTTAAATCCCTTATTTGGAGCTCATTCAGGTTGAAAATCACACAGTAAAATCCCTTATTTGGAACTAGTTTAGATGGAAAACCATACAGTTAAATCCCTTTTTTGGAACGAGTTTGGGTTATAAACGACAAAGTAAAATCCCTTATTTGGAGCTAATTACGGTTTAAAACTACACGGTAAAATCCATTATTTTGCGCTAGTTAAGGTTTAAAACGACACAGTAAAATCCCTTATTTGGAGCTAATTACGGTTTAAAACCACACAGTAAAATCCCTTATTTGGAGCTAATTACGGTTTAAAACCACACAGTAAAATCCCCTATTGGGAGCTAGTTAAGATGGAAAATCCCAAGAAGATGGGGGTATCGAACAATCAAAGTTTAAGTTTTGAAATTGTCGTTTGTTAAGACCAGTTCGAGTCAGGACATCCAGTGAACTGGAGACCTGTTCTCCTTGTCTCCATGGTAAGATGGCAGAATGGACACGATGTTCATTTCCTGCACAGTCATTCAACCACGATGACCATTGTCCATCTATCAATCTCCCCGTTCTCCACCTCGACAGATCTTCTTTGTGTATTTTCAATGGGGGGACCATTCCCAAGCCTTCACCGGAAAATTGGGGAGAATGTTCTTAAATGGGTGGTGGCGAGTTCAAGTATCAGACGAGGTCTGTACTGGTCTCTGTCCAATACATCAAAGAAAAGAAATATCCTGTTGCTTGTACAGGGAGTAATATAAATGAATGGACCTGAGATGTATCCCTGTGCAGTCCATCTCTTCAACAATTCCAGCACATATCAGTGTGCCGGGTACTGTGGCTGACCAAGTGCAGCATCGCTCTCCCGTTTGATTGCTTGTTTTATGGAGTAAAAGAGGACGTCGTTGGGAACACATGTTCTGGATCCCACTCGCTGTGTTTCTTCTCACTCTGTAACACTCACATTCCAGATGTTTCTCGGCATTTCGAGCCGAAGCGAGTTTACTTCATTACATGATTTACTGAGCATTTTCACGGCGGGAAATCTTGGAAAACCATGACAATTGCAATTCCCTTTAAACAGCCTTGGAAGCTTGTAAAAAGAAGCTTGCACCACATTAACACCACACCAATTTATCAACACGTGATCAAAATAAGAAAAATATAAAAAGCATATTATATATTTTTTCCTCTCCGAAGGGTTCGGAGAGGGTATTGCACTTGCGTCCGTCTGTTTTTCTGTTTCTTTCTCCGCACAGAACTTTCGTGTTTTTCTCCGCAAGCGCTTGTTGGATTGAGACGAAATTTTCACCATTGGTGCGACTACTCATGTTGAATGTTTCTATGATAATTATTTCGTCATCAGTCATGTGGCGTCTCAGCCATATTGGGAAAACGGAAAAACTTTGGGCCTCGGTATCTCTGAAATCGCACCAAGGAAAAAATTGAAACTTGGCACATTGCAAGTACCATGGGGAAGGAGTGTGACTTTCTATGACGTCATAATTGCATATGTAGAACGCCACATCTGACAATAGTGAAACTTTACGAGGGTCATCTCGGGTAAAATGGTCCACAGAAAAAAAATTAATGACATCATCGGTCACGTGATTCGGCAGCCATATTGTTTTTTGTTTTTTTTTAACCTTCAAAAATCTTCTCTGAAGTGGCTGAACAGATCGAGTTGAAACTTTACACAAATGACTGCCTGTCTATGAGGAACAAAATGTTCACACATATGATGTCATTGGTCACATGTTATGGCAGCCATATTGCATGTACCCGAAAACCTTAAGTTTCGAAATTGTCGTTTCTTAAGACAAGTTCGAGTCAGGACATCCAGTGAACTGGAGACCTGTTCTCCTTGTCTCCATGGTAAGATGGCAGAATGGACACGATGTTCATTTCCTGCACAGTCATTCAACCACGATGTCCATCTATCAATCTCCCCGCTCTCCACCTCGATGTATCTTCTTTGTGTATTTTCAATGGGGGGACCATTCCCCACATTTTACTTGCTGTTGTTATGACATCATAATTGCATGTGTAGAACGCTACATAAGATCAGAATAAAACATTTGATGGTCATCTTGGGTTAAATGGTGTACAAAATTTCTTTTTATGACAGCATTGTTCACATAATTTGGCAGCCATATTGTTTTGTTATTTTTAAAACCTTCAAAAATCTTCTTTGAAATGGCTGAAAAGATTGAGGCGAAACTTTACACATATGACCGCCTATCCATAAGGAACAAAAATCTCCAATATAAGATGTCATAGGTCACATGCTTTGGCAGCCATATTGGATTTAACCTAAAACCTAAAAAATACACCACTCAAAAGAAGTCCTGGCAATCGTCTGCAATCTCTGATTGCTCTTTTTCTTGTTATTGTTGATTGTAGGGCTGGCAGGATAGCCTCGAGGTATGAGCACTCGCCTCTGAGCTGTCGAGCTCGGGTTTGAACCTTCGCCGAGCCTGTCACCTGGAGTTCCACAGACAGGGCGATGCATCAATGTGTGTGCCATACCTCAGATGGACATACTGGGGTGCCATCGACTAGCACTAATTGTTTGATGTTAAAGATCTTAGGGTGTCCTTCATTGAGAGTAGGCAAGTTATCACTGGCGGCCTGGTTAAGTTCCAAATTCCTGCTTGGGCTCTCCGCCAGAGCGTCCGCGTTTAAATCCTGGATGAGTCATACCAAAGGCATAAAATGGTATGTGCTGCTTCCTTGCTTGACGATTAGCATTGAAAAGGTTAAGATCATACACAATCCCAATAGGTTGGCATCCATGGGGAGGAGGAAATTTCTCTTTTGGAAATGCCCTCTGAGTGCAGTAAGAAAAAGCAGCGCCATTGTTGTGACATCGCTGGTACCCAGAGTACCCCGGGAAGTGACAATACTTCCCCCAAGCTCAGTGGCAGTGTTTGTCTTGTTTAAGTCATGTGTTGTGTCACGTATGTTTGTCTGTATGACCGTGTGTGTGTGTGTGTGTGTGTGTGTGTGTGTGTGTGTGTGTGTGCGTGCGTGTGTGTGTGTGTGTGTGTGTGTGTGTGTGTGTGTGTGTGTCGGGGGGGGAGGGGAGGGGCAGCTACACTACGGTCATATAAAACAAAAAAACACGTCAGTGTTCAGGCAATCTGTTTCTGTGACATCAAGGGAAACAAATGAGGTGCAAACAGAAATAAATACTGAATAATTACGTGTCTATTTCAATGTGACCGAGTCATGTAATATTGTATTGTGGTGAATGTTATCACATGGATCCAACTTGAAAGTAACAATCTCAATTCCAGTATGTCCACCTCCAGCAGTAATCACTGCAGTACACCGTCATCACATTGACCATATGAGCACTCAAATCTGAGCATGGGGAATACCATTCCACACCCGAATCGGCTCCTGTTCTTGCTTAAGCCGCTGTAAAGGCGCTGTCACACCTTGACGTTTTAGCCAGCAATGGCAACGTATAAAAATGTATGGAAATCGTTGGCGTACGCTGAAGTTTTGAGGTTTTTTTTTTTTAAGTTTTGGTCGTATTCATAACGAGTTGGTCGTATGCATAACATATTAGGAACGGGCACAGAACGTTTCGTTGTCTTATAGATAACTTATCCCAACGAATTCTTAGCCTGTTGTCGGCGTTCACAACCTATGCCCAACGATAGTTTAACTTAGGCATAGCGCGCTGCACGTATCGCCGACGAACTCGTGGCGTTCTCTGTTAAAAAACCTGCCGCATGCAGATTTAAATCATAACCGCCTGAAAATTGGAAGTGTCAACATCGCAGTCACACCTTGACGATTTAGCCAGCGTATGCTGACGTTTGAAAAATTTGTCTAAAACGCTGGCACACGTCGAATACGTTATGGGTAAGTTTTGTGTACATCAAGAGCACGCTGTAGCACGCTGGCATACGTCGTAGTATGCTGAGCTCGTCGACAAATTTTAACATGCTCAAAATTTTTCCACGTATGCCAGTGTATGACTCACACGTTCCGCATACACTGGCCATAAGTTGTAGGCACGTTACACGATCGTTGACACACGTCGACACACGTTACTTGTAAGTTACTCATAAGTCGAAACACGTCGAGGTAATGTTTAGCATACCCGAAACTTATTTCTAACCTATGAATAACGTGCTTTGAACCTATGTGTAACGTATTTCCAATGCATATTGACGTATGTAGATGTATTTGACATCTTCCGGACGACCACAGACCTGACTGAACGTGTTTCTAACTTACAGCTATCATATCATGGCATATTGGCAGCGTTTAGGGGAATTGGTATATAAAAATGGGCTTCACAGGAGGAACCCGTCAGTGTTCCAGACTCCATGGTTTTTTATTATTATTATTATTATTATTATTATTATTATTATTATTATTATTATTATTTTCTTTGGCATGACGGTTGTGTTGACACTTGGATTTCCAGTGCGGTTATGATTCAAATCGTTGAGCGGCAGCGTATTAATTATATGATATTATAACCGCACTAGAAATCGAAGTGTCAACATCACCATCATGCCGAAGGAAAAAAAATAATAATAAAAAACCATGGAGTCTGGAACACTGACGGGTTCCTCCTGTGAAGCCCATTTTTATATACCAATTCCCCTAAACGCTGCCAATACGCCATTATACGGTAGCTGTAAGTTAGTAACACGTTCAGTAAGTTCTGTGGTCGTCCAGAAGACGTCAAATACATCTACATATGTCAATATGCATTGGAGATACGTTACACATAGGTTCAAAGCACGTTACTCATAGGTTAGAAATAAGTTTCGGGTACGCTAAACATTACCTCGACGTGTTTCGACTTATGAGTAACTTACAAGTAACGTGTGTCGACATGTGTCAACGATCGCATAACGTGCCTACAACTTATGGCCAGTGTATGCGGAACGTGTGAGTCATACACTGGCATACGTGGAAAAATCTTGAGCCTGTTAAAATTTGTCGATGAGCTCGGCATACTACGACGTATGCCAGCGTGCTTCAGCGTGCTCTTGATGTACACAAAACTTACCCATAACGTATTTGACGTGTGCCAGCGTTTTAGACAAATTTTTCAAATGTCGGCATACGCTGGCGAAATCGTCAGGTGTGACAGGGCGTTGACACTTCAATGTCTAGTGCGGTTATGATTTGAATCGTCGAGCGGCAACCTTTTCATAAGTTCCACCACATGATCGTTGGCGATACGCTGCCGTGCGCTATGCATACGTTAGACTATCTTAGGGCATAGGTTGTGAACGCCAACAACACGCTAAGCATTCGTTGGTATAAGTTATTTATATGTTATCGAAACGTTCTGTGTACATTATTAATACGTTATGCATACGTCCACCTCGCCATGAATACACCAAAAACTGAAAAAAACCATCAATCGTTCAGCGTACGCCAGCGTTTTACATACATTTCGATGCGTTCCCATACGCTGGCTAAAACGTCAAGGTGTGACAGCGACTTTATCGAGGGTCTGTCTTGGCAAAGGCAAAGACTATCTTGGTAAAGTTTGAACGTAATGATCAACAAGTAGAGGCACATTTAAAGTATGCTACCCTCATGCCAAATGATTAAATAACAAATCCTCCAGCGCGTGACATAGCCAGGGTGCCTTCGGCATCCGGCAATGCTGCCATGCAGCATATGGCGATGAAAATGGGAGGGAGCAGTGCACAATAATTGATTGAGTAATTGATAATTTCATAATTAAAATGCATAAATAATAATCCTAAAATAATTAATTTCTTAATCGATTGGCTAATGGTATACCAAAATCACCGCTGTTTCATCCAAATCTATAACTTTTTTAAATTATGTAATTAATCGAAAGATGAAAAATTAATTGATTAATCAATTAATGAGACATAAAGTGTCTCAACATTTCCTTGAGACACCAAATTCGGTTTACCATGTCAAAACACCGTCAACTAGCAACATGGACACGCCATAGGCAGTAGTTTACTCAGCTGATGTCACCCCAGTGGTAAAAGAAAAACAAGTGAAGGTTAAAGAAAATCATGACGTTGAACAAGTGCAGTCCCAGAATCGAGGATCAACACGAAAAACCAGGTCACGGAACAACATTGGAGGGGCGAAGCATGCCTCCTCTCCCATTGTGTGTGTTCTTTTCACTCAAAAACGATGACCCGTTGATGTAAACGTCGACACGCTGAAAATGTGAGGTGTGCCATCTTGTGAAACCCCGATATTAAATTTGGAACGCGTGGTTGTTTGATTTGGGGGAAAGAACGTGGTTGGAGGAGGTTCGAGACATAAAATGGTTATGTGTGCTCGAGAAGCATCCTTTTACAAGCTTCCAAGGGTGTTAAAGGGAATTGCAATAGTCACGGTTTTTCAAGATTTCCCGTCGTGTAAATGCTCAGTAAATCATGTTATTAAGTAAACTCGCTTCGGCTCGAAAGGATGAGAAACAGCTGAAATGTGAGTGTTACGGAGTGAGAAGAAACACAGCGAGTGGGATCCAGAACATGTGTTCCCAACGACGTCCTCTTTTACTCCTTAAAACAAGCAATCAAACGGGAGAGCGATGCTGCAATTGGTCAGCCACAGTGCCCGGCACACTGATATGTGCTGGAATTGTTGAAGAGATGGACTGCACAGGGATACATCTCAGGTCCATTCATTTATATTTCTCCCCATACAAGCAACAGGATATTTATTTTCTTTGATGTATTGGACAGAGACGAGTACAGACCTCGTCTGATACTTGAACTCACCGCCACCCATTTAAAAACCTTCTCCCCAATTTTCCGGTGAAGGCTTGGGAATGGTCCCCCTATTGAAAATACACAAAGAAGATACGTCGAGGTGGAGAGCGGGGAGATTGATAGATGGACATCGTGGTTGAATGACTGTGCAGGAAATGAACATCGTGTCCATTCTGCCATCTTACCATGGAGACAAGGAGAACAGGTTTCCAGTTCACTGGATGTCCTGACTCGAACTTGTCGTAAGAAACGACCATTTCAAAACTTAAACTTTGATTGTTCGATATCCCCATCTTCTTGTGATTTTACAACTTAACAAGCTCCAAATAAGGGATTTTACTGTGTAGTTTTAAACCTTAACTAGTTCCAAATATGGGATTTTACTGTGTGGTTTTAAGCCTTAACGAGCTCCAAATAAGAGATTTTACTATGTGGTTTTAAACCGTAATTAGCTCCAAATATGGGATTTTACTGTGTAGTCTTAAACTTTAACTAGCTCCAAATATGGGATTTTACTGTGTGGTTTTAAGCCTTAACTAGCTCCAAATAAGGGATTTTACTGTGTGGTTTTAAACCGTAATTGCCTCCAAATAAGGGATTTTATCGTGTAGTTTTACACTTTAACTAGCTCCAAATAAGGGATTTTACTGTGTAGTTTTACACATTAACTAGGTCCAAATAAGGGATTTTACCGTGTAGTTTTACACCTTAACTCGCTCCAAATAAGGGATTTTACTGTGTAGTTTTAAACTTTTCTGAGCTCCAAATAAGGGATTTTACTGGGTAGTTTTGTATTTTAATTTGCTCCAAATAAGGGATTTTACTGTGTAGTTTTACACCTTAACTAGCTCCAAATAAGGGATTTTACTGTGTAGTTTTAAACCTTAACTACCTCCAAATAATGGATTTTACTGTGTTGTTTTCAACCTGAATGAACTCCAAATAAGGAATTTTACTGTGTGGTTTTCAACCAAAACTAGTTCCAAAAAGGGATTTTACTGTGTGGTTTTGAACATTAATGAGCTCCAAATAAGGGATTTTACTGTGTGGTTTTCAACCTTAATGAGCTCCAAATAAGGGATTTTACTGTGTGGTTTTAAATATGAAGTAGTTCCAAAAAAGGGATTTTACTGTGTGGTTTTGAACCTTAATGAGCTCCAAATAAGGGATTTAACTGTATGGTTTTTCAACCTTAACTAGCTCCAAATAAGGGATTTAACTGTGTAGTTTTCAACCTTAATGAGCTCCTTCATCCTCATGATTCGTCCAGAGTTACTGGCCTCAAGTTTATGCAGAGGTGGTGCCGTGACATTCCCATGGTTCCATATGCCATTGATGTGTTCGATTCTGTTTTCGTGCTGAATCCCAACCATTCACCTAAATGGCTCACTGTTCATCTAAATCACTCGAATTGGAAACTCTCTTTGTTGTGGAACTGTCCAATGGGCAAACGCTACGTAAAACATATTGAACAACTCCGCCCAATTGTCAACCAAATCCTCAAAGCTCCAAGCTGTATTCATCCCGTTGAACGTGAACCCTTGGTATCTATTGTCGTTGTGAGTCGGGTTCCACATCCCGATGTCTATGAACCAATGAGCTCCATAATATGTGGGCTGATCGTTCAAAAGAACACCAGTGCAGGTCAATTAAAAGTGGCTTTTATTGCGTGACCAGCAAGCACGACGTTTCTCCAGGCCTGCCGACCTGGAAGTGATCTCTACATCCATATATCCGGTTGTTTTAAGTTCTCGATGGTGACGTCTAAATGTTTCATGCAACACATCTTCCCCTTTTTGCTGGGTGATTACCAAAAGTCCATATGCAATATTTTGTATCAAAAAAGAAATGTGACGAGAAAAAGAGCAATTAGAGATTGCAAACCCTCACCAGGACTTATTTTGAGTGGTGTATTTTTTTTAGGTTTTTGAGTAAATCCAATATGGCTGCCAAACCATGTTACTGATGACATCATATGTGTGACCCTTTTGTTTCTCAAGGTGTATGTCATACATATGTATGTCTCAAGGTGTATGTCATACATATCTCAAGGTGTCTCAAGGTCATATGTGTAAAGCTTCGCTTTGATCTGTTCAGCCATTTCGGAGAAGATTTTCTTTGAATTATTTTTTTAAATGGCTGCCAAATCACGTGACCGATGACGTCATCAAAAATTTGTGGACTATTTTGTCCCTCGATGACTGACAAAAATTTTTCTACTGATGGAATGTAACGTTCTATATATGCAATTATGATGTCATCATGGAGCAACCTATGAAGTCGTAAAAATACCACACATTCCCCATGAGGAGTACTTGATATGTGCTACTTGTACAGCCATCGCTAAGCGTTTCTATTTCGTCTGTTTCACAAAGTTATACCCTTTTTAGACTGAGAAAGTATCATCGGGTCAGTGTTTAACTGCCCTGGCTCCTCCACTGCTTTACACCCATTGGCTGGACAGCTGGCCTGACTCCACCTCAATAAAATCATGTGTTGCCATAAACTGAACAGAAGTTTCCCATCGATTTGGCCAGCCGTTCCGGAGAAAAAGATTTTTTACAGGTTTCAGGGGAAGTGCAATATGGCTGCCAAACCAAGTGACATCACATGTGTGAACCTTTTGTTCCTCAGGGACAGGCGGTCACATGTGTAAAGTTTTGCCTTGATCTGTTCAGCCACTTCAGAGAAGAAGATTTTTGAAGGTTTTTTTTAAACAATATGGCTGCTGTATCCCGTGACCGATGACGTCATGATATGTTTTTTCTGTCAACCATTTAATCTTGAGATTACCCTCAAATATTTTCATTCTGATCAGTTGTGGTGTTCCACATAAGCAATTATGATGTCATAACGAGGGTAGAGTACGTATGACATCATAAAAAGTCACCTCATTCCCCATGAGGACACTTGCTTTGTGCCAAGTTTCAATTTTTTCCTTGGTGCGGTGTCAGAGATACAGAGGTCTAATTTTTTTTCTGTTTTTCCAATATGTCTGCCACACCACGTGACCTTTGTCCTCATAATTATCATTATAACATTCTCCATGAGTAGTCACACCAATGGTGAAAATTTCATCTCAATCAGACAAGCGGATGCGGAGAAAAACACGAAAGTTCTGTGCGGACAAACAGACAAACAAACGGACCCAAATGCAATACCCTCTCTGAATCCTTCGGCGAGGGTAACGAGCGAGAATTACTTAACACCACATGTCCGGTGCCAATGAATGTTAGGGAGATAAAAATTGTTTTTGCGTTTAACGCACGCTCAAGCCAAAACCTGAACCAAAATGAAGAAGAAGCAACCTTATACCACACTGTGTTTGGGTCTATTCGGAAAAATAAAAGGAAAAGCAATTTTAATTAACCGATATCTTTTGTAGACTAGAAACCAAGAAAGACAACTAGGATAACAAACCCGAAACTAGAAGGGTGCTCGGTAGAGCGCATACCTCCGACACGTAATGCCTGAACCACGCGAACATATTTGGTCCAATGCATTTTTGAAATATGCGATTTAGAACTTTCGCGTTTTTGGCCCGATCTCTCAATGGTGAAGAATCACTTTCAAAATTAAATAATTCTCGTATCCAGATCCGAATCCGGATCTTCACTAAAACTGCATGAATTATTCCTTGTTGCACACCCAACCTGTCCAAGTTTCATCCGAATCTGCCCATAACTGTTTGGAATATCGTACTTGCTATCATTTCTAGGCCAATCTCTGAATGATGAAGAATCACTTAAAAAATTCTAGTAGTCAGATCCGGATGCGGATCTTCACCAAAATCTAATGACTTTGTCCTTGTCGCACACCGAACGTGTCCAAAAAATTTCATCCGGATCCATCAACAACTTTTTGAGATATCCTGTACTCAAACGGACAGAAAAACAACGAGACAGCCAAACAGACATAATAAAATTGGTTTGCTTTAACACTTTGTCGAGCAGATACCAGGACCAAAATGAAGAAGAAGGAACTCTAACTCACTGCGTTTCTTTCATTTCTAGACTTTGCCGATTTCATATTAAATATAACCCGATGCACATTCATGAAGCAAAAACATGCGTACGGCTTATGTGCAAATATAACACATCATGGTTATTTATATACCTGGGATCATTTCCAATTGCACTGGGCCATGGACTAACAACCAGGCCGAATGCCTGAGGCCTGCCGATCTGTGTTGCTTCATCTAATTGCAAAACATGATTTTATTGGGGTGGAGTAAGGCCAGCTGTCCAGCCAATGTGGGTAAAGCAGTGGAGGAGTCAGTGCAGTTGAACACTGACCAATGTATAATGATACTTTCTCAGTCGAAAAGGGTATAACTTTGTGAAACATAGACGAAATGCCCTGAAACTCGAACTTGTGTATGTTATCATAATAAAGCCATTGACCAAGTTTCGCTTGAATATGTTAAAGGTTATGGGGGAAAAAGTCTGAAAAACCACAAGTGGGACGGACGGACGGGAGCAAAGCTATAGTCCCATCCAGTGAAACCGGTAGGGGATTAATAACAACACTAATGATAATAGCACAATATGAATGTTATTACAAAACAATATTAATGCAAACAAGAGCAAGAATTGCTTTGCAATCCATGTCCCCTACTGATGTGATATTTTCTAAGTCCAAAAAGGCCATAACTGTGAAAAGTTGATGAAACGACCTGAAACTCGAACTTGTTCTGCAACTTGTCATAATAAAATAAAGCCAGGTACGAAGTTACACTTCAATATGTTAAAGGGTATCGGGACAAGGACTGAAAAACCACAGGTGGAATGGATGGACGGACAGGCAGACGAAGAGCAAACCGAGTCTCCTCCATTGAAATGAGTAGGGGACTAATAATACCGCCCCCCCCTACCCAGGGTTTTTTTTTCCTCCTTGGACAAACCCGTGTTAACATGTATAAATAGTGTGGCGATTCGACAAAACCGCATGCCTCTAAGGCAAGGGCACCCAACATACAGGGATCCCCAGGCAGTTATGTCATTAGTTTTCGTGTCGTTAGACACCCCCTCATGTCTAGTGCGTTAACAGAATGAAGCGCGTTGCATGGGTCTTGTAGTTAGTTCTCGTAACTATCTCTAATTCATATTCTCATTCCTACTCCAACCCTTTCCTTTTAGCCATAGCACAAAACAAGCACGCAAGCACACGCGCCATTCAATAAGCAATTGATAATAGGCACACCACAATGCCCCTTCCATAGCTCGGAACCACCAAAACTCCACTACATACTATACCACCCGCGCATCACGCCCCATGATTTCATTCAAATCTGCATGCCAATTTCCAACTGGCACCTCACCTTACTTCGCACTTCGCTCACCAAACCTCAACACTTCGACCACAAACGCCTCCCGCACATGGGAAAAATATTCCCGCACCCCCTCATACCACTGCATCGCTACAATTCGCCACTCTATATCAAGGAGTACTGCACGACTTGGGTTGTCCTTGGCACTGCACGATGCATGGCAAGCAACAGATGTTAATAGCTCGACAGCATCTCACCGTGGACATCTCAGGTGAGCAAGCGGAATTAATACAACCCTCATCCAGTCGCCAGACCACGGCAAGACAGGGGTTGTGAGGAGGGGTCGCAAGGGCAATCCAGGGGTTTGGTGCGGGCCTCGGGTGTGCATTTTGGCTCATGAGGGGGCCAGTGGGTGGCGGGGAAAGTCTGTTGCTATTCAACATTCAGACTGCACTCGGAGCACGTTCAGGGCCGGGGTGCCGGCTCAGGGAGCATGTGCCTTATATTGTGCCAGGAGCACTGACCCGTGCCATAGCGGATGGGCAACTGAGATGGTTTCTGGTCCTGGAGCCTGGCAGGGAATGGCTAGGGCCACTGTGACCCAATAGATAAGTAGGATTCAGGTCACAGCACGTCGCCTTTTGGTCATCACCACTCCCTTCATCCGGGGCTTGTAAAATGGGGAGTGCGGAGCCGTTCTCTCTATTCTTCATTGCCTCACCTTCACTAAGTCTTTGCTCGTCTCTTTGCTTCACTCCGTCTCACAATTGGTATGTGATTGCCAGGGCGTGCTTCTTCTTTAAGAGCCTGATCCGGGGTGACTGCCGAGACTCCAAGCCTTGCTGTGAACGTCCACCACTCCCGTGCAGCCAGACGGACCAGTGCGGAGCCCATGTTGCCACGAGCCCCGGCAAAGTAATTAAGCAGGAGATAATGCATCATATCACGAGGTGGGAATGCTCAAGAAGAGCGTCCCATGGAGGTACACACTACACGTACAGACCTTTACAGAGGTAGGTTAGGGATCTTTCTCCTTTCACATATATTCTCCTCTCTCTCTATCCACCCCTCTATCCCGTCTTTTTGAACGCACAAAGAGCATCATTACTGACTCACAATCCCATTTTCCTCGGGCACGACACTGCACCCCATACATTGGACTACACCACACCTCTCACAACCACACCTTAGACAACCAGTATTCCTCCCACCTACCCCTCCCGAAGCGTTCTGGGCTGCGTTGGACTGCCGACTGTGCCAGGTATGGAGAGATCATCTATCCTCACCTGCTTTCTTTCTCTCTGGGCTATATCTAATCTTCCGTGTGTGTGTGTGTGTGTGTGTGTGTGTGTGTGTGTGTGTGTGTGTGTGTGTGTGTGTGATGGCTCCTATCCTGACATAAATTACGATT
The DNA here is from genome assembly GCF_056783735.1 of Eptatretus burgeri. Lineage (NCBI taxonomy): Eukaryota > Metazoa > Chordata > Myxini > Myxiniformes > Myxinidae > Eptatretus > Eptatretus burgeri. The sequence continues at coordinate 99,002,448 of NC_140964.1, read as the reverse complement.
TCAGAAGATATAATGGGATAACTCTGTTTCCGCTTTTGTAAGATTGCTTGTCTTTTGCCACACCCCACAAATTCCTTGCTATCCGCCTACTGTACATACAAATGAACCCCATTCAATGTACCACATACTTTTCCTCGCATGATTGTAATAAATGCTTTGTATAGAAATGTACCCAGCTCATTCTTGCCTTTTCCTCCATTGGTCCAGCATGGTTCGAACCCTTGTTTAGCTGTTACGTTATTCCCCAACCATCTGTTTCCTAGACAGTACGTGCTTGGCAGTCCCACTCGGCTACATCTGATCTGGTAAGGTGATCCAGTTTGAGCAAGTGCGTACCGAGGGCGTGTCCCCCGGGTGCATAAACGGTATTAGACGGAGGACCCTAAGTCACGTGGTTGAGTTATTGGTATTCACGGTCGATTAGCGACCCGCCGGGTTGAAGTCATTTGCTAATTGTGTGCGACGGCCTGCAATTCCGGAGAGTCTAGTGGGAACCCGAGGTAACTCACCCCTCGTGGTCTTCGCCCCCCCGACCACAGGTCTGCAGCAATAGGTTATCGTGGCGTTTCATGCAGCACCCCTCCCAGAAGAAAAATATATTATAAACCACAAACATGCATGATTACCTATTTAGACAGTCGCCACTGAGATTTAACACGAAACTGAATGGGAGGAAACAAGGCATTCTTGAGACACTCGATCACATACCCCACAGACTAACGGACCTGAGGCTCGATCTACTAGAATATATTGGTATGGGTTCGGGGGTCGCACGGTCTCGAGGGGAGTTTCTCGGACCCACTTCCCTGCCGATGACCCTGACTTGGTTTTACCCTGACTTGATTTTACCAATGTGACTCCATCAATGTGTTGCTCTCTTTGACTCTTTCTGAATCCCCTTTGTTGTTGTTTTTTTTTCCTGAATCTCTCGAATTAAACTGCCAACTGATTGCCAGCACATTCCTGAAAATGTTCCTATCCACGCTTCATCCCCAGTTGCTTTGACTCTGATGGCTGGTTCAAACAACAGCGATTCAGCCAACCCCATGTTGGCAGTTACCTCAATTTGAGGGACAAACTCAAATATAAAAAAATTACAATAAAATAATCACGGAATACAAAATTCTACACCATCTGGTCGTGTAACACTTACCATGCGTGCCTAAATATTATTATACTTACATTCCGAATGGAATCATCACACCACAAAAGATACGTGATAATGTCTTGACATTGTAAAGGCTCCAGCCAAGTGCACAAACATGTGAAATCGAAATTATAAATGAGTACCAACCAAACCAAAGATCTTTTCCTGAAAATATCAAACCGCTTCACTGTTATGAAAAAAATGACCAGATGCCGCAACAGCCATTTTGGATCTGATCTTAAAAAAAACATGAGGTGCATATGAAAGCCATCATTCCTTATCTGTGTTCTAAGTTTGAAAAAGATCGGTAAACGCATGTCTGAGAAATGGTTGAGGACGTGTTGGACAAACGTTGGAAATGGTAGGTTGTTTTTTTTAACAACTAAAATGCCACAGTCGGCCATCTTGGATCTGAAGTCAAAAAAAAAAATGATGCGCATATGTATGCCATCATTCGTTATCTGTGTGCCAAGTACGAATAAAATCGGTCGAGTACATGCCCGAAATATGGTTGCGGATGTCCGCACGTATGTATGCACGGACACAAAACTCGAGACCAAATCCATCGGACCCCGTTTCGGCCGAAGTCCAACGGGGACTAATAATAAGGGTTTGTTGAAAATTTCATGTGCACTGTGGCTGCTGGACATACACAGAAAAAAGCAAAACCCTGTCTCCTGCTGTGCGGGTGTACAGGCTGAATATAACTGTTGGAGAGCGTCAATTTGCTGCATGTCTGTGGCCAATTCACCACGTGTGGCAAGTGGTGAATGTATTGGACAACACAGCTCTAGTCGTTCAAGAGTGCTGCCCATTGGAATTAAATTAATACAACAACGTTTGGCTGGTGTTGGGGTGATGTTACAGTTTTGATCCAGAACTTCGATGATTCCTCGTCTCTGAGTTATCGTAAATTTTGTAAAGGAGGCCCTCTTCGCTTGGGGTTCCTGGGGACAGACCCACACTGGTCTGTATATTAATCTTTCCCTGGCTTTCAGCAACCATGGAGTGAAGACAACAAAAGTCTACATTCATTCAAAAGTTGATCATCGTCGACATATTGCTAACAGTGAAAGATTGCATCTGATTGAGGGCAAAGTCAAAGCTGTTGTATATATCCTCTTTTCATTCGTTTTATTCCTAATCACATTTTTCATGCCTTGCAATTTCTCCAAAGACCGTTGGGAAAATAGGCCATCCCTCTGCACAATGCTATACTACGGTGGTTTTTGTCCGAGGATCACCCAGTGAGTCACATTAATTTGCTTCCGACGTGACGCCTGCTCCACTGCAGAAACCCATTCATCATCTTGTACTAATTATGACTAGGAAAAATGTTCTGGTTTGTGTCGCTGGAGCTTACAGCAAAGGATTATTGGTGTTGGCAGGCAGGGATATCAGAGTGAATATTCTGCCTGAAGATTTCATAAACAGCTCGTGCAGAGATCATCCCATGTGGATTTTGCTGCCTTGATTATCTGCAATTGGAGAGATAACAGGGGACCCTCGAGACCCAACTTCAAATTAGAGGGTCACAAATATGAGGAACTTTGGGTTTTTTTCTTCTTTGCTAAAGGAAGTATGTTGGTGTTCTTGAACGGGATCCTTAGGGTGAACAGAAACCTCCAGAGCGGATTACTATAGGTCAAGCTGCATGTGACTACGAATTAAAAAAAAGAAAAAAGGATAGTTAAAACCACACTGAGCGATCTCCAGTTCTGTATATAGATTCCTTTGTCACTTCAAATTTTAGCAGCTAATGAGGTTCAGCCTGTAAGTAGTGAAAGTTAGGGCCACATGAAATTTCCCATATTCATCTTGATTATCTTTCCTTCTTTTTTGATGATGCAAAAATTTTGAATTTAATCAAGATGTGTGTCCACTTTGTCTGTGTCCATATTTTTCCAAGCGGTAGGATTATTAGCTCCGCCACCAAAGGTGGATGGAGGTCGTGATGGTTCACAACAAAAAGTTGTTAACGGATTTGAATGAAACTTGGTGTGCCGGTTGTGTACGTGACAAGGAAGAATTGATTCGATTTTGGGAAAGATCCGAATTCGGATCCGGATCCGAGAATTTTTACGTGATTCTTTAGCGTTGAGAGATAGGGCTAAACTGATATGAAGCACAACATCTCAAAAGGTTTTGGATGGATTCAGACGAAACTTGGTAGATGAGTTGGTTAGGTGACAAGAACAAGTAGATCCAATTTTGGTTCAGGTCCGAATCCAGATCCCGCCTATCAGTGGGATACAAAACATAAAGTTATCAGCCTGGCGGAGGTTTGCGCTTTACCGAGTGCCCCTCTAATTACTATCTCCACCACCGAGGGTGAAGGATGTTTTGTTTTCACCCCTCTCTGTTTGTTTGTTACTTGCAATATCGAAGATTTTTCAAATATATTGGTTCGTCGATTTTGTTATTCTGTCTGTCTGTTTGTCTGTCTGTTTATCACCTGCAGGTCACAAATTTAAACCGATCTTCACGAAACTTCACCACATGGTAGAGTTTGTCATCAGGAAGAAACCTCTTGTTTGAGGTCAAGAGGTGAACAAAGGCCAAAAGTCAGCAACTTAGGTTAGATTTCTAAAATCCTCAATTTTCATCCGATCGACTTGAAATTTGAAGAGTATTTATATTTGAGGTCGCTGAATTCAACCAGCTAATTATTTTTGGAGGTCAACATTGACCAAAAGGTCAACATAGGTCGAATTTCTAAAATTGTCAATTTTCATCCGATTCACTTGAAATTTGAAGAGGAGTTGCATATTTGGTCATTGAATTCAACCACCCATTATTTTTGAGGTCAAATTTTTTTAATGGATTTTGCAAGTTTTGTGCTCTGCATGACGTCTTCTTCTTCTTTGTTTGTTTGTCTGCACAGAACTTTCGTTTTTTTCTCCACAACCACTTGTTGGATTGAGACAAAATTTTCACCATAGGTATGACGACTCATGTCGAATGTTTTTATCATAATGATGTCATAGGTCACGTGCTGGGGCAGCCATGTTGTAAAAACGGAAAAACGGAAAAACTTTGGACCTCTGTATCTCTGAAACCGCACCAAGGTGCCAATTGAAACTTGGCACACGGCAAGTACTCCTCATGGGGAATAAGCATGATTTTTTGATGATGTCATAGGTGCCTTCGTTATGTCTTCATAATTGCATATGTAGAATGCTACCTCTGATGAGGATGAAAATTTTTGAGGCTCATGTAGGCATAAAATGGTCCACAGAAATGGCTGCCATGGTTTGGCAGCCATATTGGATTGAAGATAATATTAAATAATGTTTTCTCTGGAACCGCCGAATCGATCAAACACCAAGGGCCATTTCTTGAAACACCAAGCTGAAGGTCAAGACAGAGGGAGGCAGACAAACAATGGGTGTGGGGAGGAATGGGGAGCAGGAGAGGATGCATGAGGTGGATAAGATGGATACAGAAAGGAGCTCTCTGGAGGGAAAACTGGGAGGAGGAGTGATTAGGTGGAAGCGGCAGGAGGGGGGTTACCGAGTGTAGAAAAGATCATGGTTTTGTATTGGGGTCGATCTGAGATGGTGGTGAACAGCTGTTTTGAAGACCAAGAGGGAAGAATGAGATTGAAGAGAATGTGGAAGTTGGTTCCACAGGTGGGAGAAAAAAAAGGAATTAATGATTGGAGGTGATCAGTGATCCTGGATTTCGATAGTTTCAGCAGAAGAGGGTTGATGGTGGACCAGGTGTGCCCTGCAGATACCTGGGGAGGACAAAACATGGAAACAGCAGAGGACGGAAGACCAGAAAGGAGGCGTTAGAAGACAAAGAGACCACAGACCAGTCTGAATGGTGACATGATAGATCCATAGACTCAGCTTCATCACAAGAGATTCCAATAATATTGTAGGCCTTGGTTTCCAAGGTGTCAATGTGAGCAAGATGTGAGGCAGGCAAACCAGTTCGGAGGGGATTGCAGAAAGTACTCCATGAAGCTACGGATGAAGGCCTTGTAGGTGGATATGAGTTCAGTTGTGCCAAGGAAGGATGCCCAGTCCGTGGCTGGGTTTAAAGGCCAATTTTTAAATGTGGTTTGCCCAAGAAAGTGATGTGGTTTGCCCTGACAGTGAGACCCTGAAGTTTGAATGACTGAACTTCCAATGACGATAGTGAGTGTGAGATTTGTCAGGCTTGAAAGACATATTCCAAGTGAATAAGGACGAAATGTTTATATATATGGTGTATACTGCACATATATCCTAATTATGCCAGACTGAGATCAAACATCTTTCGCAAACTACGAAAAGACGTTCAATGCTGCTTCAATATGGTTGGTAATCTCCACATCGATGGAGTTGTCTGCTGAAATAGTGCTGGCCAGTATGAACATTTTGTAACTGATATAAAGTGTGTTGGAAATGTGGACAACAGGATCTATGTGCATTGTCCGAGGAAGAGGTTGACTTTGTTCTTTTAAAATTGTTTGTGACTCCAAATATTTGAGAAGCGGCTGAAAAGCATTCAGTCATCTCTTGGATATCCTCAAGTGAATGAGCTGCTAATGCAGCATCATCAGCAAATCGTTGTAATGCAGACAGATATTACTGATCTTAGACTCGGCTCGAAGTCTGGGAAGAATGAGAAGAGCGAGAAATTTGCCATCTGATCTTGAGTGAATATAAATGTCAGCTTCAAAGTTTCTAGACGTTGTTTGAAAAATAGCTGTAAGACGCACAGGGTGAAGAGTGTTGGAGCCACACACAGCCCTGCTTTACTCCATGTGCCAGGCACCAAACGAGAGGCAAAATAGTTGATCGAGATTGTTCCTGTCATACTGCCATGCAACTGCCCGATTGGACTTACAAAGGTGTTGGGCAACCACAAAGTGTTAACAAAGTCGAGAAAGCTGATCGACCCACAAAGATGAAAGCTTTGGAGAAATTTAATACAAAGTAAAGGCTCTGATTTTGATAGATTTGCTTTTTCTTGCAGTGGTCACCAGGTGACAAAACACACACACACACACACACACACACACACACACACACACACACACACACACACACACACACACACACACACACACACACACACACACACACACACACACTCACACACACACACACACACACACACACACACACACTCTATCTGGAGTATTGAGCATGAATCCTTTGCCACACTGGCATTTGCTGCAAGGGTTTTGACAAACGAGTGCCTACCACACATCCAACCTATTTTGGTACGAATTGCCAGATAATAAGATCTTTAAATTATAGCTGGCAGGATAGATATCAAAATTAAATATGCACTCTGGCCCAGTTGCAGTCTGTGAAAAAAAAACAGAACCATCGACTACCTCAAGTGGTGTAAGCTGACAAGGATGAAAATCAGGATGAAAATTTGTGAGGTTCATCTCGGGAGATATTTCGACAAAGAAAAAATTATGACGTCATCCATCACGTGGCTTGGTAGCCATATTGAACCAAAAAATACATAAAATAAAAATCTTCTTTTCCAGAACCGCTTCGAAGTGAAACTGTACACAAATGATCGACTATCCATGCTGAATAAAGTTTGATAACTGTGATGTCAAAGGTCACATGGTCTGGCAGCCATCTTGGATTTACCCTCAAACCTTAAAAAAAATCTTCTTCTCCAGAACGGCTGGACAGATTGAGGGGAAACTTCAAACATGTTCCCCATGACTTGGGGATATTAGGATGATAAAGAATAATTGAAAAGTCACGTGGTTTGGTGGCCATGTTGGATTGAAGAAAAATATGAAATAATGTTTTCTCTGGAACTGTTCATCGGATCAAGCAAAATTTACCAAGTGTCATCAAATGCTATACCTGCACACGGTGTGGAAATGATGATGTCACAGGTCACGTGGTGTGACAGCCATCTTGGATAGAAAAACAAACCTTATCCGATCAAAACGAAACTTCACAAACATGATCCTCCACTAAATTTTGGGCAGAGTCCAAATTTTTAATGCTATTGGTCATGTGGTTTGGCAGCAATGTTAGTTTGAAAACCAAAAATTAAAAAACCTTTTTTCTCTAAAATCTCTTAACAGATAAATATGAAACACATTGCGTTACATGGAGCAAGGGCAGTGAATCACAACTGCAAAGTTTCGTATCGATTGCTACAGCGGTTTCAGAAATATAATTTTAAAATATTTTCCTTGAAATCAATGTAGGGCTGATGAAATCATTTTTAAATGAAATGTATGCAGCAAGGGTAGTGGATCATAACTGCAAAGTGTAGTATTGATGGGTTAAACGGTTTCAGACAAATATTTGTTAAACTACAACTTTAAAACCAACGTGACTGCTACATCATGTGACTGATGAGATCATTGTTAAATGAAATATTTGTAGCAACAGTCGTGGATCATCACTGCAAAGTCTCGCATCGAATGGCGAAGCGGTTTCAGAGAAATATATATTATTAATATGATTGACTCGACTTGGGGAATATTGGTTGAAAATTTTAACATCATCAGGCACATGGTCTCGCAGCCATGTTGGACAAAAAGCCTGATCTGATCAACGCGAAACTCCAACGACATGATCGGCTACCCATTCTGAATTTGATTATATCAATCGGACGTCATGGGTCAGTTGTCCAATTGAAGCGGGACTGTATCGAAGCTGGGCAGCATGGTTTTTTTTTCCACCGTAGAAATTTCACGAAATTTTCACCATACTACTCATGTAAAATGTTTTTGTGATAATTATGACATCATAGGCCACAAGGTGTGGCAGCCATGTTGGAAAAAAGGAAAAATTTTGGACCACTGTATTTCCGAAATTGCTCCAAGGAAAAAAACAAAAAACAATCTGGGCTTAAATTGTAATTTGAAAAAAAATGATGACATCATCGGTCACGTGGTTTGGCAGCCATGTTGTTTTTAACATAAAACCTTCAAAAATCTTCTCCGTAACGGCTGAACAAATCGAGGCAAAACTTTACAGGTATGTTTGCCTATCCATGAGGATCCAAAAGTTCTCCACCTATGACGTCATAGGTCACATGGTTAGGCAGCCATGATTTTTTGAAGACTAAACATTTTAAAATCTTCTTCTGCAAAACGCCTTGCCAGATCGAGGGAAAAGCTCACTTGCATGATCCCAAAGCCTTGGGGATACCAGGGTATGCATGAATAATTAATAGGTTAGATGGTCTGGCAGCCATATTGATTTGAACAAAATTCTTTAAAAAACAACAAAAAAAATCTTTCTCTTGAACCGCTTCATCAATCGATGTGAAACATCACAGTTATGATTGAGTAGACACGTGGAACATAGGTTGAAACTTAAAACATGTTTGGACGCATGATCTCACAGCCAGAATTATTTAATATTTTGAATCTGGGTTCAAGGATTTAAATCAAACTTGGTACAAGTATTATAATGATGCAACAATGTCAGTGGAGGCATATCTGGCAACGTCATGACGTTGAAGGTTGTTGTTGTCGTATTTTTTTTTTAACCTTACTCATCACATCTACTTTGCACCATCCAATTTTCACCACATCTATTCGTGGTTTGTAATTTACTCGTATGTTGATTGTTTCAATGTTGATACCATTTATTGTGAACATTTTGGTTGGCCAGGGTTTCAAGGAATCAATGCACTGTCATATCATGTTATCCTCCACCCTTACACACAATCTTTCTGACCATGATTACTCGTTCTTAACCCAACCCTCTTTCTTGCAGGTTATTGGATACTCCTATCCTCTCTTGCTCTTGTTTTCCTGATCACTCATTCCCTTTTATTTAATATTGTGTCGAATATTTGCCACACTGCTCTGCTGTTACTTCATTCTGTGAATCACTTTGCCTTTTCATGAGTGCCGTTCTTGTATAAAAAGACTGTCCAGGAGTAGTTGGGTGCGGGTTGCTAAGGGAGGGTCAGAGAGTGATGGGTTGGGTGTGTGAGATTGGAAAGCAAACACAGAATTGAGATGTTCAGCTTTCCCATGAGCAGAATTGGCTGTGGTGTCAATTGAAGTGGCTGAAGGGATGGAAGGGGAACCTACATCAGAGACAGATTTGTCAAGGTGTCACTAGTTCTATGAAGAATGAAACAGGTTTGAATGTTCGGCCTTGAGATGGGCCAGATGTTGTCTGGCTCTCCTGAGACTGAATACACACTTTCTGTGGGCTTCTTAGAATTGTCTTCCCTGAAGGGAAGGCAAGTCTTTTTTGAGGGAAACTGCCTCACTACATGATTAAGTGCACAAGGGGTGAAATGATTGGTGTGATAATTGCAGACGAAGATTGGCTAAACCTGTTGGCTTTTGTAGAATAATTCCCATGTGACATTACTATCAGGGACAGTAGAGATAGAAGACCAGTGATGCAGTGAGAGGGCATTTGGCAGTCCTTGCCAGTCAGCCTGAGTGAATTGCCAGATTCTGAGACACTGATGTCGGTCCCTGAAAACAACCAATAAGATGTGGATTCTCACAAGAAAATGATCAGATAAACCATTTGGAGCAGTGGAGGAGCAACAGACGTAAGAAGGACAGTTAGTCATTACCATGTCGAGAATGAGGATTTGCCATTGGCAGAAATCCAGGTTGGAAAGCACACAGATTGACTCAGGCCAATTAAGTCACAGAAGTTAATTGTTGGAGTGTTCCACATGACCCTGAATACAAACACATTCAATTATATGATTAAAAACAACACAAACTTCAAAATATTTGTTCCTTAATTTTTGGGATGAGTATAAGAAAGCTCAGAATCGCTGGCCTATGTGGATGATATTGTGTCAGCCATTGAGTTGTCATATACAGTAGTCATCCTATCTGGGTATAATTAAGGCAGAAAGTTGGAATTTGTTGAGAAGAGTTGGAATCTGCACATGGTAGCCATTTCATTTAAAAAAAGGCACCACAGAATCCTTTCACATTCACAGACCAATACCATCAAATGTCACAGTTGGCTCGACAACCCTTACAAAAGGATAGTGCACCGATACTTTACGATGCCTGAAAAACAGGAAAATAGTTGATGTTAGATTCTATATTCAGTTGGAAACCAAACTCAGAAAACACGATTCAAAATGTCAGTATGCTGCTTCTGAATGACCATGCAAGTCACTCTCCTGAAAAGCAGCAGCAGAAGCAACAACTACAACAATAACAATGTTAATGACACTCACGATGACAACCACAACACAAACAATGGCCAGTTATATACTTAAGCCCCCACGATGTTCAATAATGTCTCAAACAAATTGCATCCAAGCGGATATATTTTTTCCATTACATTTTTTCCATTACATTTTCCATTACATTCCATTAAGCACATTACACCTCTTCTTTTTGGTACACGAAGTTGAGGCTCATGTAAGAACTATAACACTGAACGGATCAGGAGGAAACAGAACAAAAGGAACAGTAGAAAGAGCAGGGTAACAGCAGCAGCAGCAGCAGGGTTGAAGGATAGAATCAAGGGAGACTTGAACAAATAATGGATGTGAGGAGGAATGAAGGCTCGGAGAGGACGCACGTGGTGGAAAACAATATTGATACAGAAGCAAACTCTCAGGAAGGAAAAAAAAATGAAAAATTTGAAGTTGGGCTTGGGTGAGGGGGTCATTACCAGGAGTAAAAAAGATAGTTGGTGGTGTACAGCTTTCTTGAAGATCTGGAGGAAAGAATGAGATTGAAGAGAATGTGAAGTTGATTCCACGGGTGGGGGAAAATAGGAATGAATGAGTGGAGGTCAGCAGTGATTCTTCTTCTTACATACGGCTACCAATGTGACGACATTAGTCTGTGTTCACAAAACACCTTACAGGATGGACCACTTAAAGGTTTCCATCTCCCACCTGCCAATTACACTGTTCACAAAGTATATCGTCTCCCCCCAAAAAATTGTCTGTTGTGGAAGAAGTTTTCACACACAAATTTTTACAACACTGCACAAATGTGTACTGTTATGCAACAATATAACAACTGCAGCACATGTTTCAAGGAACAAATAATTTTTGAGAAATAATGTAATATATGTCCATATTTTCCAAGGGCAAGAGTTGTGCACCAAGAATAACACCCCTGTCATGGCATTTCCATATTTCTAATAAATATGTAATGTCGCTGTGAAGAGCACAGCCCAAGAGACTGCTGCCAGTGAGCAATATTAATTGTTTCATTACTGTCAGCTTTGCTTAAAACAGGTCATAACTTGAGATGCCCCTAATTCCTCCTGCAGGAATGTGGCAACGACATTCGCCAATGTGCGAGATGGGCCTTTGCCAATTAGTTGTTGCTGGAAGTACACGCATGAAGTAAGCGGAACTTAAGTTGAAGCGAATTGATGGTTTTCCAGTTGCAGTGTAGAGTCACTTAAAAGAAAACAATCGGAAGTCATCTATATCAAGAACTGCAAGTGCTGAAATGCGACAAGGTGGGGTGGTAGAGTGCTTGAGATGTTTTAATAACAAGACAAAGTGAGATACTTGGACCGATTACTGCATGACGCTTTGTAATCCTCCCCGCCGCTTCACTCCTTCCCCTTTAATGAAGAGAGGCATTTAGCGCAGCTTCATATTCTCGAGTTCACCTGTTATGTCTTCGAACAAAGCAGATGGGAATCACATCCTTTATGGTTCTTGTTTGAGATTAAAGTGTCAGCGTCGATTGATACAATGCTACACGTTGTTGTCTTGTTATGAATCTTCCTCTTACCGTTGTAATCTGGAAGCAATGCTGCTTGTGCTTGTTTTGCTGGAGAGTTAACAAACAGCTTAAATGGCCCATGTAAATTGGTTCAATATCATATTCAACAGTGTGTGAGACATGATGTTGAACATCGCATCGAGTCTTTTTGGCTTTGATGCTTCCCGAAAACAAGAGGCACTCATGCCCATAGCTGCGTGGTGTTTCATAAGCTGAGGGATCTGCCACACATCTTTGCTTGCTTGTGGTCTCTTTGTAGATAAAATGTTCTACATGAGAATATGATAGTGTATGTTGTCCAGCTTAAGAAAAGCTGATAATATAATCAGTTTACGTAATGGATATGCCAAAGTTGGGAGAGGAGCCTAAAATTAGAAAATCAAAATTATGGAAAAGAAAAAAAAAGGCAACCAAAAGAGGGAACTATAAGGGGAGGGTAATTTAAGGGGGGGCAGATGTGTGGGGGAGAAAATATAAATAAATAAATGAGAGTGGGAGTGGTACAACCAAGTATGGAGAGGGATTGGGGTGGGGTTTTCAAAATTATACACCAATTCTTTTTTTTCCAGAAGTAATACCAATTACCCAAACATTGAGGGGGAACTTGTAATGTGTTGAACTTCCTGAGAGGAAATACCTCTATGTCGGCCATTTGTCGAGAACATTTATCTCTGAACTCGATAATGGAAAATAAAAAGAACAACACAAAGTATTACAAACAAATTTTGCACAAATCTACTTCCTATATTGACACAATTTAATCAAACACTCGAATATAAGACCCGTGGTTTCGCTGATAGAAATGCCAATCTTTGCTGTGATGGCTAATCGATAGGGCAAGAAGAAAAAGGATTCCCGGGAGTGCTGGGATATCCAGCGTCGCAAGATGACGTTTGCAGTTTCGCCATGTGTACCCATGTACCCATGAAAAAAAATGCATCACAAACTTTCCCGGGAGTTCCCTGAATCCATCGCAGTTGCATTTATTGAAATCCGTTGATCTGTTGTCAAGTTATAACACGACAGACAGACAGGCACGGCTCCTTTTATATTATAGAAAGGAAGCCATCTGGAAACATCAGACAGTTACAAAACATCACAAATTGCTGTATATTTAACATTTCTGTAGTGAAGAATCACATAAAGATGAGATTTTGCACACTTTTTTTAAAAGAACACTTCCTCCACAAATAAGAAAATATAATTAACTTTTGGCAAATTTCATGAGCAGTGACAAAGGCAAATGTCCAAATTAAATAATATGGTCTTTGTTTTTAAAAGTGCTTCTCCAAAATGATAAATTCTCCGGGGCTGGAATTATCTTCTCGCTATATTTACGGAAGTATTAGTGCTGAATTATTTATTATTTTAAAGGAACTACTAAAAGTTACAAACATAAATTCACAATTTATAGAAAATAGTCATTTTGCATTATACTGAGCAATCGTAACCACAATGATGAAACTCCACCATCCTGAGTGAGAATCCTGAATCAAATTGTTCATGCATAATGTTGTGGTCTTGCGAAGCTGGCATTCCCTCAAGGCCGTGGCTTACATCATGTCGCGGTCCCAAGGCAGTTATTTCATTAGTATTCGTTTTAGATAGCCTTTCCCTTATGTCTCGTGGGCTTATGGGACAAAATGCATTGTGAGAGCTTTGAAGCAAGTCTCTATTTATATCCGTTACCTATTTTATTTACTTTGCTGCACACAATCTTCTCTTCACGCAAACATGCAAGCCACAGCCGCATAGTCACAAGAGACAGCTCATCAACATATGCCGCCAAAACCCCATTCAAACTTCGTGCCATTCCTGAACCGAACATCACCTCAGATCTTTTCCAGACATGAACCACAACACTACAACATTCCTATGATCATTACAATGGCCTTATGAAAATCCCTACATCCATTCATGTTCGCTTACCTCCCCATAACCACGACAATGCCTCAACTACCTATCCATAACCACTACAATGCTTTAACCACCTCATACAACTACAACCAACACCACAACCACAGGCACCATCCCGGATGCCCACCACTGTCCTTTGAAGGTATTGGGGAATCGTGGACACTACCTACCATGACAGAAGATTGTGTTTGGAACATTCTGGCGTTTAACTCAAAGCGGAAGTATGCACTAGAATCCGTTCAATATCACCTGTATAGTCCGAGCACGCCACTCAATCACGACCCCCATTTGGTGTCCAGCACACATTAATGGCCAGAAAGCGCCTCCAGCAGCCCGTGCCCCACGCCAACCTCAGGCCTCCATCACATGGCCGGGTTTGGAGGTGAATGGGACCATTTTCTGCGTTGAGTCCTCACAAGGCAGGACTAATACTTAGAAAAGCATCTGTGCACCAATGATGGCACTTGGGAACACCTACCGACCATCCTGATCTGACTTTGGGCTCCTCCCTTGCCAGACGTCTATAAATACCCTGCGAAGGAGTTGTACCGGTGCTGAGTTCTGAGTTGCTGGAGAGAAAGATACTTTTGACTTGGTCAGCAGTATGGGACGGAAGGCAGAGTTGAGCAGGTGGGCAAGAGCGCTGGGTGGGTGAGCGAACCAAGCGCCAGACCGATCACAGTTATCAGACCATTAGCAGTAACACTAAAAGACTTTCTCACACTCCATTGGTTGGCTATCTTCCCACACGTTCATCTCTTATCTTCTGTCTCATCTGCTGTGGATGCAAAAAAGCAATCGGCGAGGGCAAGTCCTGACAACCGCTCTTTTCAGAGCAACCCCACAGACAAACACCTCTTCCCATTTTTCCTTCTCTGCACCTCATCTGCATTCCATTGCACCTTCTCAAATCACGCACCTTAGACACCCCAAGTTTTCTTCCCTCCACCCCCTCCTAAGCGACTGTAAAGTGTGGGCCCGTCGGCCATGTCAGGTAGAATAGAGGTCGCCAACCCCTCGTACTTTCTCTCTCTTGCTCTCTAACTTTTCTCAGGCATGTTTCTGATGGCACCTCTCTTGTAAAGTGCAAATAAAAGTTAAGATTGTAGAAGTTCTTTATATCGGTTGAGGTTTGCACTGTCCTTTATTGTGTCTTTATAAATGTTTGCTTGTTCTTTACTTCATTTATTATAATAAATTGGTTGTGTCATAAATGTACCCAGCTCGTCCTGTCTTTCCCTCCATTGGTCCACCAAATTTCACACGTTAGTGTTAGCTGGGAAGTTCTACCCAATGAGATTTGCTGTTGTTAGCCAACACACACTCACTGCATTGCTCGGCAGTAATCCGGGTGTGTGTTGTGGGCACGAGACCCCCCTTGGTGTGGCCGTTCACAGACAAGGCATTACGTGAAGTCATAGTGTAACCCTGCCAGGATTGGCAGTACCAAGCAGCGTTCATGGTTTCTTAGGAAGCTACTGGCACACAGAGTAATCTGTGCCTGGAGGCCTCAAGACCAGGCATTTGGGAGGGACCTGAGTACTTCCTCTCATGGCGAGCCTTAAACCCCGGATCCACAACAATACATTTTCATGTGTGTGGGTCTTAATCGGTCTTCAGCTTATTTCACTGCCATGGCTCGCACACCATAGCCAAACAGCTTGTGACGGTGCCACCGAGCCGTGAAGCTTTTCCATGTGCTGTAAAAACTTCAATTCCTTACCTGGCCTTGCCTTATAGAAGGTCAGACATTTTACAACCTTACTCTGTCCACCTGTAAGTTCCCATTCACTGCCTCCTCATGCACATTCAACAAGACGACTTACTCTGACAGGTCCCGCATGCTTACAAGAGTAAATCCATGCTACGCGAATCACACGGTCCATATTATGGTGTCAGAGGTGGGAGGGATAAGGGGATATGCACACCTTCAGGAGTTTCCTTCCCTTTGGTGTATATATGTTTGTGGTGCCAGACTCAGCGTGTTCTCAAATGACTGCAATCCAAGCTTTGAGCTTCACGAGTCTGAACGTACATCCAGGTCAGCTACCACTCAAATTGGATCTTTGTCAATTGGTGTCTGTGACTTCTGAGTGGCGTTGCAATGACCACATCAGCAGCATAATATTTTTGAAACTTGTATTCAAAGAAACAGATACAAAGTCAAATGAGGAAGTTCACCTCCCGGCACACCGACCTACCCAGTGTCCCAGTCCTACCGGCACAACTCATGCACGTTTTCCTCATCCTTCGGGGCTTTTGATCCTTCGAGTCCCTTTGCGGTGTCCTTTGCGGTGACACACAATCTTAATGAGTTTTAATCAACCCGATTGTGATAGGCTCCCTGCGTTAGTAACCGCCCTGGACATCAACACCTCATTCACTCAGAGTTAAATCGAGCATGGGGATGATGGAAACACACAACTCATCACATATCATCCATCTCTCTACATCTCGCTCTCACGGCTTTATATAATAACAAAGAACAATCCCGAGTCTTCCAGCAAATGCGATTCTCGTCCATTCTGGAAGTTTCGTTTGAGAATCTTCCAGCACTCACGAATCTCACCAGGCAGTTTACAATACAATACCGCAATCTACAGTCAAAATTAGCTCATTACATCAAGCAGATTATATTTCAATTTACCGATCCATGCTACAAGAAACTTATAACATGTAACCATCAATTTTAATCGTTCATTTACAGGCATTTACTAGTGCTTAAATTTACCAGAAAATATCGCTTTTAACTGACAAATAAACCCCACCTTTAGAAAAAGATTATTGCAAATATATATTATTTTTTACAGCAGCCGGTTAAAATTATAGAGGGTGCAAAACAAGCCAAAAACACCAATCACAGTCGACTCATACAATCAGCTCCCACATTCTCGGATCCCTTAATGGCTTGAATACGCAACTGATAGTTCTGGAGGAACTACGCCCACCACATTATCCTCGCACTGTCAATCTTACACTGCTGTATGTACGACAGGAACTGATGATTAATCTGTATGATGAGCTCTTGTCTGCAGATGTAGTTCTGGAATTTCTTGACAGCAAACACGATAGCGAGACATTCACGTTCTATCACAGAGTAGTTCCTTTCCCGAGGCAGAAGTTTCTTGCTGGCATACATTAAAGGGAAAACTCCATCCTCGTACTCCTGCAACAACGCCGCTCCGATTCCGACACCAGGTGCATCCGCTTGCATGATGGTCTGGCAAAGTCAGGCATCCGTAGTACAGAGTCCTTGCAAAGAAGATTCTTGATCTTTTCGAATGTCCTCTGTTGGCGTGCCTCCCACAGAATGTGATTGGGCTGTCCCTTTTTGGTGAGGTCAGTGCGAAACACAACTTCATCTGCATAGTTCGGCATGAACCTCCTATAGTACCCTGCCAAGCCTAGGAATGATCTAACCTGCCTTTTGGTTGTCAGTACTGGGGCATTTCTGACGCAGGTGAGTTTCTCCTCCTCCATCTGTACCTGACCCTTTCCCACTCGGTGTCCCACAAACTCCAGCGTGTGAAATCTGATGCAACATGTGGAAGGCCACAGAATCAAACCAGCTTCCCTGATCCACTCAAAAGTTGCCGCAGTGTTTTGACATAATCTTCACATCTGACTGTGCATCAGGACATCATCCACGTAGTGGTCGATGTTACATAAATTATGCAGCATCTTCCTAATCATTCGATTGAAGGTTGCTGCTGAGTTTACCAAGCCAAATGACATCTTTTTAAATTGGTGGCAGCCATCTGATGTTAAGAATGCTATCTTTTCCTTTGAGACCTCCTCCATAGGAATCTGCCAGTAATCCATGCTCAGGTCGATCTTGGTAAAATACCGATCTCACTACAGCTTTGCCATGATAGCTTCAGGGTTCCCCATGGGTTCAGTGTCAAACTTTGTGACCAAGTTCAAGCTCCGAAAGTCAATGCAGAAACAGTTGAATCGATCCTTTTTCCTCATAATATCCACTGGCGAGTTGTAGGCCACTTTTGATGGTTGGATGATATCTGCTTCCAACAAAGCTTCCACTTCCTCCTTGATCACAGCTTAAATGGCATATAGCATTTGGCACCACTTGAATGACGATTTTTCGTGGTGGTCTCAACATTATGCTCCTCCAGGTTGGTAGTACCCAGGATTCTGGTAAAGATGCCTGCAAAACTGCTGAAGTAACTCCTGGACTTCCTCCCTCTGCCTTGCTGACAGATTCTCGCTGATGTTGATATCCTTGCGTCTCTCTACTTCAGCCCTGCGTCTCAATTTCAGCAAGTCTTCATTTACCAAGACACATTCTCCATCACCATCCGGCTCTGGGTCAATGACCGCCATACTGGCCACATCCGGCTGTAACATGTTATCAGCTGCATTGGCAGCTCTCTCTTGATACAACTTCAAAAGGTTTGCATGGTAAATTTTGGTCTTGCCTTTGACACAGATCTTGTCGTCCATCCGGTTGACTACTTCCTGGACTTCACATGGTCCTTGCCATTGGAGCATCAACGTGTTGTGCTCCATTGGTAGTAGCAATAAAACTCTGTCTCCAACCTTGAACTTTCTATCTGGTTTTCTTATCATAGAAATGCTTTGAACTGCTTTGAACTGCATGTAGACTCTCTTGCACCACTCAGCAAGTGTCCTCCAGTCGATTACACAGGTGAAAGACATTGGTAGGCATTATTAACCTCCAACATGTTCTCTCCAGTCCACAGTTCCTTCAACAACTGCATGGGCCCTCTTACAGTTTGTCCGTAGAGTAGCTGAAATGGAGAGAACCCAGTACTTGCTTGAGGCACCTCTTTCTAAGCGAATAGCACTGCCTGTAGGTATCTGTCCCAATCATGTGGTTGCTGTTGACACATCTTCCTCAGCATGCTGTTCAGAACTCCATTGACCCGTTCACAAAGTTCATTGCATCTGCGGTTACATGGTGTCATGAAGAGTTGCTTCATCACAATAAGTCGAAACACCTCCATCAGGTCCGATCAGGTAACTTCCTGGTCTGATTGTGTTCACCTTTCATTCCTCTGCTGTGGACACCATGCACAGCTTTTACAGTACAAAGGTAGACTTGCCGATATGACGGAAGGCACCAGCAACCACTGCGAGGCCAAGCCACATAGAATATCAACACATTATGGAAGACTGTACAATCCAAGCTCCATTTATCATCAGCACAACATCTTCGATGTGAAAGATCTCTGGGTCGATCCTGGGCGATTGATTAGCTATGTCAGTAACGCAGACCTATATGAGCAGAACTGACCAGGGTGACTCAATAACAACAACCAAATGAGCAATCAAAAATTGCATTCCCTCGCACAAACTTTTGTGTGGTTTTATAGTATATATTTTACAGATGAACTGTACTTGCATTCTAATTGTACATACTTTCTTGACGTACTCACGTTCTAATTGGACATACTTTCGAGATGTACTCACATCCTAATTGTACATACTTTCCAGAAGTACTCACGTTCTTATTGTACATGCTTTCGAGATGTACTCACGTTCAAATTGTACATACTTTAAAGACGTACTCACGTTCAAATTGTACATACCTTATTGAGGTAATCACATTCTAATTGTACATACTTTATAGACGTACTCACGTTCTAATTGTACATACTTTGTCGACGTACTCACATTCTAATTGTACATACTTTGTCGACGTACTCACGTTCAAATTGCACATACTTAATTGAGGCACTCACATTCTAATGGCACATACTTGAAAGACATTCACATTCTAATTGTACATACTTTCTAGACGTACTCACATTCTAATTGTACATACTTTAAAGACGAACTCACATTGTAATTGCACATACTTTAAAGACGGACTCAAATTCCAATTATACATACTTTAAAGACGTACTCACATTCTAATTGTAGACACTTTATCGATGTACTCGCTTTCTAATGATACATACTTTAAAGACGTACTCACATTGTAATTTTACATACTTTAAAGACGTACTCACATTCTAATTGCACATAATTTATAGATGAACTCACATTCTAATTGTAAATACTTTTTTGACTTACTCACGTTCTAATTGGACATACTTTCGAGATATACTCACGTTCTAATTGTAGATACTTTCCAGAAGTACTCACGTTCTTATTGTACATGCTTTCGAGATGTACTCATGTTCAAATTGTACATACTTTATAGAAGTACTCACGTTCAAATTGTATATACTTTATTGAGGTAATCACATTCTAATTGTACATACTTTATAGACGTACTCACGTTCTAATTGTACATACATTGTCGACGTACTCACATTCTAATTGAACATACTTTGTCGACGTACTCATGTTCTAATTGTACATACTTTATAGACGAACTCACGTTCAAATTGCACATACTTTATTGAGGCACTCACATTCTAATGGCACATACTTGAAAGACATTCACATTGTAATTCTACATACTTTCTAGACTACTCACATTCTAATTGTACATACTTTAAAGACGTACTCACATTCTAATTGTACACACTTTATCGATGTACTCGCTTTCTAATTATACATACATTAAAGATGTACTCACATTGAAATTGTACATACTTTAAAGATGCACTCACATTCTAATTACGCATACTTTAAAGACGAACTCACATTCTAATTATACATACTTTAGATGTACTCACATTGTAATTGTACACACTTTATCGATGAACTCGCTTTCTAATTATACATACTTTAAAGACGTACTCACATTCTAATTGCACATACTTTATAGATGTACTCACATTCTAATGGTGCATACTTTAAAGACATACTCACATTCTAATTGCACATACTTTAAAGACATACTCACATTGAAATTGTACATACTTTAAAGATGCACTCACATTCTAATTACACATACTTTAAAGACGAACTCACATTCCAATTATACAGACTTGAGACGTACTCACATTGTAATTGTAATTGTACACACTTTATCGATGTACTCGCATTATAATCATACATACTTTAAAGACGTACTCACATTGCAATTGTACATACTTTAAAGACGTACTCACTTTATAATTATACATACTTTATAAACGTACTCACATTCTCATTGTCATACTTTATAGATGTACTCACATTCCAATGGTGCATACTTTAAAGACGTAATCACATTCTAATTGTACATACTTAAGAAGCGTACTCAACTTTTAATTATACATACTTTAAAGACGTACTCACATTCTAATTGTACATACTTGAAAGACGTACTCACATTCTAATTACACATACTTCAAAGATGTACTCACATTCTAATTACACATACTTCAAAGATGTACTCACATTCTAATTGTACATATTTTGTAGACGTACTCACATTCTAAATTTACATACTTTATAGACGTACTCACATTCTAATTGCACATACTTTATAGACGTACTCACATTCTAATTGCACATACTTTATAGATGTACTCACATTCTAATTGCACATACTTTATAGACGTACTCACATTCTAATTGAACATACTTTATTGACGTACTCACATTCTAATTGCACATATTTTAGAGAACTACTCACATTCTAATTGTACATCTGCTAAAGCCATACTCACATTCAAATTGCACATACTTTAGAGACGTACTCACATTCTAATTGTACATACATTACAGACGTACTCACATTATAAATATACATATGTTAAAGATGTACCCACATTTTAATGGTGCATACTTTAAAGTCACTCACTTTCTAATTGCACCTACTTTGTAGACAAACTCACATTCTAATTAGATATACTTTAAAGACGTACTCACATTGTAATTGTACACACTTTATCGATGTACTCGCATTATAATTATACATACTTTAAAGACGTACTCACATTGTAATTGTACATACTTTAAAGATGTACTCACTTTCTAATTATACATACTTTAAAAACGTACTCACATTCTAATTGTCATACTTTATCGATGTACTCACCTTCTAATGGTGCAAACTTAAAAGACAAACTCACATTCTAATTGTACATATATTATAGACGTACTCACATTCTAAATATACATATATTAAAGATGTACTCACATTTTAATGGTGCATACTTTAAAGTCACTCACATTCTACTTGTACACACTTTTCTACGTACTCACATTCTAATTGTTCATCCTTAATGGATGTACTCACATTCTAATTATACATAATTTATTGATGTACTCACATTCTTATTGCACCTATTTTATAGAACTACTGACATTCTAATGGTGCATACTTTAAAGACATACTCACATTCTAATTGTATATCCTTTATGGATGTACTCACATTCTAATTGTACATATTGTATTGACGTACTCACATTCTAATTGTACATAATGTATTGACATACTCGCATTCTAATTGTACATATGTTAAAGACGTACTCACATTCTAATTGTACATAGTTTACAGATGTACTCACATTCCAATTGCACATACTTTAAAGACGTACACACATTGTAATTGTACATACTTTAAAGACGTACTCACATTCTAATTGCACATAATTTATAGATGAACTCACATTCTAATTGTAAATACTTTTTTGACGTACTCACGTTCTAATTGGACATACTTTCGAGATATACTCACGTTCTAATTGTAGATACTTTCCAGAAGTACTCACGTTCTTATTGTACATGCTTTCGAGATGTACTCATGCTCAAATTGTACATACTTTATAGACGTACTCACGTTCAAATTGTATATACTTTATTGAGGTAATCACATTCTAATTGTACATACTTTATAGACGTACTCACGTTCTAATTGTACATACATTGTCGACGTACTCACATTCTAATTGAACATACTTTGTCGACGTACTCATGTTCTAATTGTACATACTTTATAGACGAACTCACGTTCAAATTGCACATACTTTATTGAGGCACTCACATTCTAATGGCACATACTTGAAAGACATTCACATTGTAATTCTACATACTTTCTAGACTACTCACATTCTAATTGTACATACTTTAAAAACGTACTCACATTCTAATTGTACACACTTTATCGATGTACTCGCTTTCTAATTATACATACATTAAAGATGTACTCACATTGAAATTGCACATACTTTAAAGATGCACTCACATTCTAATTACGCATACTTTAAAGACGAACTCACATTCTAATTATACATACTTTAGATGTACTCACATTGTAATTGTACACACTTTATCGATGAACTCGCTTTCTAATTATACATACTTTAAAGACGTACTCACATTCTAATTGCACATACTTTATAGATGTACTCACATTCTAATGGTGCATACTTTAAAGACATACTCACATTCTAATTGCACATACTTTAAAGACATACTCACATTGAAATTGTACATACTTTAAAGATGCACTCACATTCTAATTACACATACTTTAAAGACGAACTCACATTCTAATTATACAGACTTGAGACGTACTCACATTGTAATTGTAATTGTACACACTTTATCGATGTACTCGCATTATAATCATACATATTTTAAAGACGTACTCACATTGCAATTGTACATACTTTAAAGACGTACTCACTTTATAATTATACATACTTTATAAACGTAATCACATTCTAATTGTACATACTTAAGAAGCGTACTCAACTTTTAATTATACACACTTTAAAGACGTACTCACATTCTAATTGTACATACTTGAAAGACGTACTCACATTCTAATTACACATACTTCAAAGATGTACTCACATTCTAATTGTACATATTTTGTAGACGTACTCACATTCTAAATTTACATACTTTATAGACGTACTCACATTCTAATTGCACATACTTTATAGACGTACTCACATTCTAATTGCACATACTTTATAGACGTACTCACATTCTAATTGCACATACTTTATAGACGTACTCACATTCTAATTGAACATACTTTATTGACGTACTCACATTCTAATTGCACATATTTTAGAGAACTACTCACATTCTAATTGTACATCTGCTAAAGCCATACTCACATTCAAATTGCACATACTTTAGAGACGTACTCACATTCTAATTGTACATACATTACAGACGTACTCACATTATAAATATACATATGTTAAAGATGTACCCACATTTTAATGGTGCATACTTTAAAGTCACTCACATTCTACTTGTACATACTTTTCTACGTACTCACATTCTAATTGTACATAGTTTACAGATGTACTCACATTCTAATTGTACATACTTTATAGACGTACTCACATTCTAATTGCACATACTTTAAAGACATACTCACATTGAAATTGTACATACTTTAAAGATGCACTCACATTCTAATTACACATACTTTAAAGACGAACTCACATTCTAATTATACAGACTTGAGACGTACTCACATTGTAATTGTAATTGTACACACTTTATCGATGTACTCGCATTATAATCATACATACGTTAAAGACATACTCACATTGCAATTGTACATACTTTAAAGACGTACTCACTTTATAATTATACATACTTTATAAACGTACTCACATTCTCATTGTCATACTTTATAGATGTACTCACATTCCAATGGTGCATACTTTAAAGACGTAATCACATTCTAATTGTACATACTTAAGAAGCGTACTCAACTTTTAATTATACATACTTTAAAGACGTACTCACATTCTAATTGTACATACTTGAAAGACGTACTCACATTCTAATTACACATACTTCAAAGATGTACTCACATTCTAATTGTACATATTTTGTAGACGTACTCACATTCTAAATTTACATACTTTATAGACGTACTCACATTCTAATTGCACATACTTTATAGACGTACTCACATTCTAATTGCACATACTTTATAGACGTACTCACATTCTAATTGCACATACTTTATAGACGTACTCACATTCTAATTGAACATACTTTATTGACGTACTCACATTCTAATTGCACATATTTTAGAGAACTACTCACATTCTAATTGTACATCTGCTAAAGCCATACTCACATTCAAATTGCACATACTTTAGAGACGTACTCACATTCTAATTGTACATACATTACAGACGTACTCACATTATAAATATACATATGTTAAAGATGTACCCACATTTTAATGGTGCATACTTTAAAGTCACTCACATTCTACTTGTACATACTTTTCTACGTACTCACATTCTAATTGTACATAGTTTACAGATGTACTCACATTCTAATTGTACATACTTTATAGACGTACTCACATTCTAATTGCACATACTTTAAAGACATACTCACATTGAAATTGTACATACTTTAAAGATGCACTCACATTCTAATTACACATACTTTAAAGACGAACTCACATTCTAATTATACAGACTTGATACGTATTCACATTGTAATTGTAATTGTACACACTTTATCGATGTCGTCGCATTCTAATTATACATACTTTAAAGACGTACTCACATTGCAATTGTACATACTTTAAAGACGTACTCACTTTATAATTATACATACTTTATAAACGTACTCACATTCTCATTGTCATACTTTATAGACGTACTCACATTCCAATTGTACATACGTTTCTAATTTATAACTTTATAGACGTACTCACATTCTAATTGTACATACGTTATAGATCTACTCACATTCTATTTGTACATACTTTATGAACGTACTCACATTCTAATTGTACACACTTTATAGACGTACTCACATTCTAATTGTACATATGTTAAAGACGTACTCACATTCCAATGGTGCATACTTTTTAGACATATTCACATTCTACTTGTACATACTTTATAGACTTACTCATATTCTAATTGTACATACTTTATTGACGTACTCACATTCTAATTGCACATATTTAATAGAACTATTGACATTCTAATTGCACACATTTATAGACATACTCACCTACTAATTCTGCATGCTTTAGAGATGTACTCATATTCTAATTATACATAATTTATCGACGTACTCATATGCTAATTATACATACTTTAGAGACGTACTCATATTCTAATTATACATACTTTAAAGACGTACTCATATTGTAATTATACATACTTTATAGACGGACTCGCATTCTAATTGCACATACTTTAAAGACGTACTCACATTCTAATTGCACATACGTTATAGACATACTCACTTTCTAATTGCACCTACTTTAAAGACAAACTCACATTCTAATTAGATATACTTTAAAGACGTACTCACATTGTAATTGTACACACTTTATCGATGTACTCGCATTATAATAATACATACTTTAAAGACGTACTCACATTGTAATTGTACATACTTTAAAGATGTACTCACTTTCTAATTATACATACTTTAAAAACGTACTCACATTCTAATTGTCATACTTTATCGATGTACTCACCTTCTAATGGTGCAAACTTAAAAGACAAACTCACATTCTAATTGTACATATATTATAGACGTACTCACATTCTAAATATACATATATTAAAGATGTACTCACATTTTAATGGTGCATACTTTAAAGTCACTCACATTCTACTTGTACACACTTTTCTACGTACTCACATTCTAATTGTTCATCCTTAATGGATGTACTCCCATTCTAATTATACATAATTTATTGATGTACTCACATTCTTATTGCACCTATTTTATAGAACTACTGACATTCTAATGGTGCATACTTTAAAGACATACTCACATTCTAATTGTAGATCCTTTATGGATGTACTCACATTCTAATTGTACATATTGTATTGACGTACTCACATTCTAATTGTACATAATGTATTGACATACTCGCATTCTAATTGTACATATGTTAAAGACGTACTCACATTCTAATTGTACATAGTTTACAGATGTACTCACATTCCAATTGCACATACTTTATAGACGTATTCACATTCAAATTGCACGTAATTTATAGACGTACTCGTATTCTAATTGTACATTTGATGAAGATGTACTCAACTTTTAATTATACATACTTTAAAGACGTACTCACATTCTAATTGTACATATGTTAAAGACGTACTCACATTCTAATTGTACATAGTTTACAGATGTACTTACATTCAAATTGCACATACTTTATAGACATACTCACATTCAAATTGCACGTAATTTAAAGACGTACTCGTATTCTAATTGTACATTTGATAAAGACGTACTCACATTCTAATTGTCATACTTTATAGATGTACTCACATTCTAATTATACATACTTTAAAGACAAACTCACATGCTAATTGTACATACTTTATAGATGTACTCACATTCTAATTATACAAACTTTATAGACATACTCACATTCTAATTGTACATACATAACAGACGAACTCAGATTCTAATTGTACATACTTTATAGACGTACTCACATTCTATTTCTGCATGCTTTTGAGATGTACTGATATTCTAATTATACATACTTTATCGACGTACTCATATTCTAATTATGCATACTTTATAGACGTACTATTTTTTCTAATTATACATACTTTATAGACGTACTCATATTCTAATTATACATACTTTATAGACGGACTCACATTCTAATTGCACATACTTTGAAGACGTACTCACATTCTAATTGCACATACTTTATAGACGTACTCACATTCTAATTGTACACACTTTATCGATGTACTCGCATTCTAATTATACATACTTTAAAGATGTACTCACTATGTAATTGTGCATACTTTAAAGACGAACTCACATTCTAATTATAAAGACTTTAAAGACGTACTCACATTGTAGTTGTACACACTTTATCGATGTACTCGCATTCTAATTAAACATACTTTCTAAACGTACTCACATTCTAATTATACATACTTTAAAGACGTACTCACATTGTAATTGTACACACTTTATCGATGTACTCGCATTCTAATTATACATACTTTAAAGACGTATTCACATTGTAATTGCACATACTTTAAAGATGAACTCACTTTCTAATTATACATACTTTAAAAACGTACTCACATTCTAATTGTCATACTTTATTGATGGACTCAACTTCTAATGGTGCAAACTTAAAAGACAAACTCACATTCTAATTGTACATACTTTATAGCTGTACTCACATTCCAATTGTACATACTTACATTCTAATTGGACATACTTTATAGACGTACTCACATTCCAATTGTACATATGTTAAAGACATAGTCATTTTAATTGTACATACATCATAGACGAACTCAGATTCTTATTGTACATACTTTAAAGACGTACTCACATTCTAATTCTGCATACTTGAGAGATGTACTCATATTCTAATTATTCATACTTTATAGACGTACTCATATTCTAGTTATACATACTTTATAGATGTACTCATATTCTAATAATACATACTTTATGGACGTACTCATATTCTAATTGTACATACTTTTTAGACGTACTTACATTCTTATTGCACATACTTTAAAGACGTACACACATTCTAATTGCACATACTTTATAGACATACTCACTTTCTAATTGCACCTACTTTATAGACGTACTCACATTCTAATTGCACATACTTTATAGACATACTCACATTCTAATTGTACATACTTTATAGATCTACTCACATTCTATTTGTACATACTTTATGAACGTACTCACATTCTAATTGAACACACTTTATAGACGTAGTCACATTCTAATTGTACATATGTTAAAGACGTACTCACATTCCAATGGTGCATACTTTTAAGACATATTCACATTCTACTTGTACATACTTTATAGACTTCCTCACATTCTAATTGTACATACTTTATTGACGTACTCACATTCGAATTGCACATATTTAATAGAACTATTGACATTCTAGTGGAGCATACTTTAAAGATATACTCACATTCTACTTGCACATACTTTATAGACGTACTCACCTTCTAATTGTACATCCTTCATGGATGTACTCACGTTCTAATTATACATAATTTATTGACATACTCACATTCTATTTGTGCATCCTTTATGGATGTACTCACATTCTAATTGGACATACTTGATTGACATACTCACATTCTAATTGCACATTCTTTATCGACGTCCTCACATTCAAATTGCACGTAATTTATAGATGTACTCGCATTCTAATTGTACATTTGATAAAGACGGACTAACATTCTAATTGTTATACTTTATAGACGTTCTCACATTCTAATTATACATACTTTAAAGACGTAATCACATTCTAATTGTACATACTTTACAGATGTACTCACATTCTAATTATACAAACTTTAGAGGTGTACTCAAATTCTAATTGCACATACCTTCAAGACGTACTCACATTCTAATTGCACACACTTTATAGACAGACTCACATTCAAATTGCACATATACAATAGACGAACTCACATTCTAATTGCATATACATTATTGACGTACTCACGTTCTAAATCTAAATACTTAATCGATGTACTCACATTCTAATAAGAGATACTTTAAAGACATGCTCACATTGTAAATGTACAAACTTTAAAGACGTACTCACATTCTAATTGCACATACTTTATGGACGTACTCATATTCTAATGGTGCATACTTTAAAGACGTATTCACATTCTAATTGTACACACTTTATCGATGTACTCGCTTTCTAATAATAATACTTTAAAGATGTACTCACATTATCATTGCACATACTTTTAAGATGAACTCACATTCTAATTAAACATACTTTAAAGACGTACTCACATTGGCATTGTACATAATTTAAAGACATACTCGCATTCGAATTATAAATACTTTAAATACGAACTCACATTGTAATTGTGCATATTTTAAAGACGAACTCACATTCTAATTGTACATACTTTATTGACGTACTCACATTCTAATTGCATATATTTAATATAACTATTGACATTCTAATTGCACATACTTTAAAGAGGTACTCACATTCTAATTGCACATACTTGAGAGACATACTCACATTCTAATTGTACATACTTTATACACAAACTCACATACTAATTGCACTAACTTTATATCCGTACTCACATTCTAATGATACATACTTTAAAGACGTACTCACATTCTAATTGCGCAGACTTAAAAGACGTGCTCACATTCTAATGGTGCATACTTTATCGAAGTACTCAAATTCTAATCACGCAAACTTTAAAGATGAACTCACATTCTAATTGTACATACTCGATAGACGTACTCACATTCTAAATGTACATATTTTATAGAGGTACTCACATTCAAATTGCACATACTTTATAGACGTAATCAAATTCTAATTGTACATACTTTATTGATGTTCTCACATTCTAATTGTACATACTTTGTCGATGTACTCACATTCGAATTGGACATACTTTATAGACGAACTCACCTTCTAATTGTACATACTCTATTGATGTACTCACATTTTAATTGCACATACTTCATCGACTTACTCACATTCTAATTATACATACTTTAAAGATGTACTCACATTGTAATTGTACACACTTTATCGATGTACTCGCATTCTAATTATACATACTTTAAAGACGTACTCACATTGTAATTGTACATACTCTATTGATGTACACACATTCTAATTGCACACACTTAGAAGTACTCACATTCTTATTGGACATACTTTAAAGACGTATTCACATTCTAATTGTACATAATTTATAGACGTACTCACATTGTAATTGAACATACTTTTTGGACGTACTCACATTATAATTGCATCTACTCTATCGATGTACTCACATTCTAATGGTGCATACTCTAAAGACGTACTTACATTCAAATTGTACATACTTTATCGACGTACTCACATTCTAATGATACATACTTTAAAGATGTACTCAAATTCTAATTGTGCATACTTTATCGAGGTACTCACATTATAATTATAAATACTTTAAAGATGTACGCACATTCTAATTGTACACACTTTAAAGACGTACTCACATTCTAATTGTACATACTTTATAGACGTACTCACATTCTAATTGTACATAATTTATTGACATACTCACATTCAAATTGAACATACTTTTTGATGTACGCGCATTCAAATTGAACATACTTTAGAGACGTACTCACATTCCAATTGTACATACTCAATAGATGTACTCACATTCTAATTGCACATACTTTAAAGACGTACTCACATTCTAATTGCACAAACTTTGGAGATGTACTCACATTCTAATTCCATCCATTGGGACCACACTCTGTGCAGAGCGTTGGTGCTGCCTAAGCAGTCTCCTTGGCTATTGGGTACAATCCTGGACGGGTCGCCACTCCGACACAGTATACCAGCATGCTGGCACTCATTTTGCCGACCTCGGAAGGATGACAGGCAGAGTCAACCCCACCTGGTATTAATTCAACCGCTGAGCAGGATTTGAACTCAGGATCCTAGGATTCAAAGCCCTCCTCCCTAACCATTAAGCCAACACCAGGCATATACATTCTAATTGCACGTACTTTAAAGACGTACTCACATTCTAATTGCACAAAGTTTAAAGACGTACTCACATTCTAATTGCGCATACTTTAAAGAGGAACTCACATTCTAATTGTACATACTTTATAGACGTACTCACATTCTAATGGTGCATACTTTAAAGACGTATTCACATTCTAATTGCACGTACTATATAGACATACTCACATTCTAATTGTACATACTTTAAAGACAAACTCACATTCTTATTGTACATACTTTATAGACGTACTCACATTCTAATTGCATATACTTTGAAGACGTACCCGGATCCTAATTGTACATCTGTTAATGACGTACTCACATTCTAATTGTACATATGTTAAAGACGTACTCACATTCTAATTGTACATACTTTATAGACGTACTCACATTCTAATTGTACGTACTTTAAGGACGTACTCACATTCAAATTGTACATACTTTAACGATGTACTAACATTCTAATTGTACATACTATAAAGACTTACTCACATTCTAATTATAAATACTTCAAAGATGTACTCACATTGTAATTGTACATACTTTTTAGATGTACTCACATTCTAAATGTGCATACTTTATCGACGTACTCACATTCTAATTGCACATACTTTAAAGACGTACTCACATTCTAATTGCACATACTTTATGGACGTACTCATATTCTAATGGTGCATACTTTAAAGACGTATTCACATTCTAATTGTACACACTTTATCGATGTACTCGCTTTCTAATTATAATACTTTAAAGATGTACTCACATTATCATTGTTCATACTTTTAAGATGAACTCACATTCTAATTAAACATACTTTAAAGACGTACTCACATTGGCATTGTACATAATTTAAAGACATACTCGCATTCGAATTATACATACTTTAAATACGAACTTACATTGTAATTGTGCATACTTTAAAGACGAACTCACATTCTAATTGTACATACTTTATTGACGTACTCACATTCTAATTGCATATATTTAATAGAACTATTGACATTCTAATTGCACATACTTTAAAGAGGTACTCACATTCTAAATGCACATACTTGAGAGACATACTCACATTCTAATTGTACATACTTTATACACAAACTCACATACTAATTGCACTAACTTTATAACCGTACTCACATTCTAATGATACATACTTTAAAGACGTACTCACATTCTAATTGCGCAGACTTAAAAGACGTGCTCACATTCTAATGGTGCATACTTTATCGAAGTACTCAAATTCTAATCACGCAAACTTTAAAGATGTTCTCACATTCTAATTGTACATACTTTGTCGATGTACTCAAATTCGAATTGGACATACTTTATAGATGAACTCACCTTCTAATTGTACATACTCTATTGATGTACTCACATTTTAATTGCACATACTTCATCGTCTTACTCACATTCTAATTATACATACTTTAAAGACGTACTCACATTGTAATTGTACACACTTTATCGATGTACTCGCATTCTAATTATACGTACTTTAAAGACGTACTCACATTGTAATTGTACATACTCTATTGATGTACACACATTCTATTTGCACATACTTTATAGAAGTAGTCACATTCTAATTGGACATACTTTAAAGACGTACTCACATTCTAATTGTACATAATTTATAGACGTACTCACATTGTAATTGAACATACTTTTTGGACGTACTCACATTATAATTATACATACTCTATCGATGTACTCACATTCTAATGGTGCATACTCTAAAGACGTACTTACATTCAAATTGTACATACTTTATCGACGTACTCACATTCTAATGATACATACTTTAAAGATGTACTCAAATTCTAATTGTGCATACTTTATCGAGGTACTCACATTCTAATTATAAATACTTTAAAGATGTACGCACATTCTAATTGTACACACTTTAAAGACGTACGCACATTCTAATTGTCCATACTTTATAGACGTACTCACATTCTAATTGTACATAATTTATTGACATACTTACATTCAAATTGAACATACTTTTTGATGAACTCGCATTCAAATTCAACATACTTTAGAGACGTACTCACATTCCAATTGTACATACTCAATAGATGTACTCACATTCTAATTGCACATACTTTAAAGAAGTACTCACATTCTAATTGCACAAACTTTGGAGATGTACTCACATTCTAATTCCATCCATTGGGACCACACTCTGTGCAGAGCGTTGGTGCTGCCTCAGCAGTCTCCTTGGCTATTGGGTACAATCCTGGACGGGTCGCCACTCCGACACAGTATACCAGCATGCTGGCACTCGTTTTGCCGACCTCGGAAGGATGACAGGCAGAGTCAACCCCACCTGGTATTAATTCAACAGCTGAGCAGGACTTTAACTCAGGATCCTAGGATTCAAAGCCCTCCTCCCTAAGCATTAAGCCAACACCAGGCATATACATTCTAA
This sequence comes from Eptatretus burgeri, assembly GCF_056783735.1. Classification (NCBI taxonomy): domain Eukaryota; kingdom Metazoa; phylum Chordata; class Myxini; order Myxiniformes; family Myxinidae; genus Eptatretus; species Eptatretus burgeri. The sequence continues at coordinate 98,968,858 of NC_140964.1, read as the reverse complement.
TTGCACGTACTTTAAAGACGTACTCACATTCTAATTGCACAAAGTTTAAAGACGTACTCACATTCTAATTGCGCATACTTTAAAGAGGAACTCACATTCTAATTGTACATACTTTAAAGACAAACTCACATTCTAGTTGCACATACTTTATCGACGACGTACTCACATTCTAATTGCGCATACTTTAAAGAGGTGCTCACATTCTAATTGCACATACTTTAAAGACAAACTCACATTCTAATTGTACATACTTCATAGACGTACTCACATTCTAATTGCACATACTTTAAAGACGTACACTATCCTTATTGTACATATGTTAAAGACGTACTCACGTTCTAATTGTACATACTTTAGAGACGTTCTCGCATTCTAATTGTACATACTTTAACGACGTACTCACATTCAAATTGCACATATTTATAGATGTACTCAGATTCTAATTGTACATGCTTTCGAAATGTACTCATATTCTAATTATACATACTTTATAGACGTACTCACATTGTAATTGCACATACATTATTGACGTACTCATATTCTAAATGTACATACTTTATCGATGTACTCACATTATAATTAGACATACTTAACAGATGTGCTCACATTGCAATTGTACATACTTTAAAGACGTACTCACATTCTAATTGCACATACTTTATAGACGTACTCACATTCCAATGGTGCATACTTTAAAGACGTATTCACATTCTAATTGCACGTACTTTATAGACATAATCACATTCTAATTGTACATACTTTAAAGACAAACTCACATTCTTATTGTACATACTTTATAGACGTACTCACATTCTAATTGCATATACTTTGAAGACGTACTCGGATCCTAATTGTACAGCTGTTAGTGACGTATTCACATTCTAATTGTACATATGTTAAAGACTTCCTCACATTCTAATTGTACATACTTTATTGACGTACTCACATTCTAATTGTACATACTTTAAGGACGTACTCACATTCAAATTGTACATACTGTAACAATGTACTCACATTCTAATTGTACATACTATAAAGACTTATTCACATTCTAATTATAAATACTTCAAAGATGTACTCACATTGTAATTGTACATACTTTTTAGATGTACTCACATTCTAAATGTGCATACTTTATCGACGTACTCACATTCTAATTGCACATACTTTAAAGACGTACTCACATTCTAATTGCACATACTTTATGGATGTACTCATATTCTAATGGTGCATACTTTAAAGATGTATTCACATTCTAATTGTACACACTTTATCGATGTACTCGCTTTCTAATAATAATACTTTAAATATGTACTCACATTATCATTGTACATACTTTTAAGATGAACTCACATTCTAATTAAACATACTTTAAAGACGTACTCACATTGGCATTGTACATAATTTAAAGACATACTCGCATTCGAATTATACATACTTTAAATACGAACTCACATTGTAATTGTGCATACTTTAAAGACGAACTCACATTCTAATTGTACATACTTTATTGACGTACTCACATTCTAATTGCATATATTTAATATAACTATTGACATTCTAATTGCACATACTTTAAAGAGGTACTCACATTCTAATTGCACATACTTGAGAGACATACTCACATTCTAATTGTACATGCTTTATACACAAACTCACATACTAATTGCACTAACTTTAATAACCGTAGTCACATTCTAATGATACATACTTTAAAGACGTACTCACATTCTAATTGCGCAGACTTAAAAGACGTGCTCACATTCTAATGGTGCATACTTTATCGAAGTACTCAAATTCTAATCACGCAAACTTTAAAATGAACTCACATTCTAATTGTACATACTCGATAGACGTACTCACATTCTAAATGTACATATTTTATAGAGGTAGTCACATTCAAATTGCACATACTTTATAGACGTAATCAAATTCTAATTGTACATACTTTATTGATGTTCTCACATTCTAATTGTACATACTTTGTCGATGTACTCACATTCGAATTGGACATACTTTATAGACGAACTCACCTTCTAATTGTACATACTCTATTGATGTACTCACATTTTAATTGCACATACTTCATCGACTTACTCACATTCTAATTATACATACTTTAAAGACTTACTCACATTGTAATTGTACACACTTTATCGATGTACTCGCATTCTAATTATACATACTTTAAAGACGTACTCACATTGTAATTGTACATACTCTATTGATGTACACACATTCTAATTGCACATACTTTATAGAAGTACTCACATTCTAATTGGACATACTTTAAAGACGTATTCACATTCTAATTGTACATAATTTATAGACGTACTCACATTGTAATTGAACATACTTTTTGGACGTACTCACATTATAATTGTACATACTCTATCGATGTACTCACATTCTAATGGTGCATACTCTAAAGACGTACTTACATTCAAATTGTACATACTTTATCGACGTACTCACATTCTAATGATACATACTCTAAAGATGTACTCAAATTCTAATTGTGCATACTTTATCGAGGTACTCACATTCTAATTATAAATACTTTAAAGATGTACGCACATTCTAATTGTACACACTTTAAAGACGTACTCACATTCTAATTGTACATACTTTATAGACGTACTTACATTCTAATTGTACATAATTTATTGACATACTCACATTCAAATTGAACATACTTTTTGATGTACTCGCATTCAAATTGAACATACTTTAGAGACGTACTCACATTCCAATTGTACATACTCAATAGATGTACTCACATTCTAATTGCACATACTTTATAGACGTACTCACATTCTAATAGCACAAAGTTTGGAGATGTACTCACATTCTAATTCCATCCATTGGGACCACACTCTGTGCAGAGCGTTGGTGCTGCCTCAGCAGTCTCCTTGGCTATTGGGTACAATCCTGGACTGGTCGCCACTCCGACACAGTATACCAGCATGCTGGCACTCATTTTGCCGACCTCGGAAGGATGACAGGCAGAGTCAACCCCACCTGGTATTAATTCAACTGCTGAGCAGGATTTGAACTCAGGATCCTTGGATTCAAAGCCCTCCTCCCGAACCATTAAGCCAACACCAGGCATATACATTCTAATTGCACGTACTTTAAAGACGTACTCACATTCTAATTGCACAAAGTTTAAAGACGTACTCACATTCTAATTGCGCATACTTTAAAGAGGAACTCACATTCTAATTGTACATACTTTAAAGACGTACTCATATTCTAATTGCACATATTTTATAGACGTACTGACATTCTAATGGTGCATACTTTAAAGACGTATTCACATTCTAATTGCACGTACTTTATAGACATACTCACATTCTAATTGTACATACTTTAAAGACAAACTCACATTCTTATTGTACATACTTTATAGACGTACTCACATTCTGATTGCATATACTTTGAAGACGTACTCGGATCCTAATTGTACATCTGTTAATGACGTACTCACATTCTAATTGTACATATGTTAAAGATGTACTAACATTCTAATTGTACATACTTTATAGACGTACTCACCTTCTAATTGTACATACTTTAAGGACGTACTCACATTCAAATTGTACATACTTTAACGATGTACTCACATTCTAATTGTACATACTATAAAGACTTACTCACATTCTAATTATAAATACTTCAAAGATGTACTCACATTGTAATTGTACATACTTTTTAGATGTACTCACATTCTAAATGTGCATACTTTATCGACGTACTCACATTCTAATTGCACATACTTTATGGACGTACTCATATTCTAATGGTGCATACTTTAAAGACGTATTCACATTCTAATTGCACACACTTTATCGATGTACTCGCTTTCTAATTATAATACTTTAAAGATGTACTCACATTATCATTGTACATACTTTTAAGATGAACTCACATTCTAATTAAACATACTTTAAAGACGTACTCACATTGGCATTGTACGTAATTTAAAGACAAACTCGCATTCGAATTATACATACTTTAAATACGAACTCACATTGTAATTGTGCATACTTTAAAGACGAACTCACATTCTAATTGTACATACTTTATTGACGTACTCACATTCTAATTGCATATATTTAATAGAACTATTGACATTCTAATTGCACATACTTTAAAGAGGTACTCACATTCTAATTGCACATACTTGAGAGACATACTCACATTCTAATTGTACATACTTTATACACAAACTCACATACTAATTGCACTAACTTTATAACCGTACTCACATTCTAATGATACATACTTTAAAGACGTACTCACATTCTAATTGCGCAGACTTAAAAGACGTGCTCACATTCTAATGGTGCATACTTTATCGAAGTACTCAAATTCTAATCACGCAAACTTTAAAGATGAACTCACATTCTAATTGTACATACTTTGTCGATGTACTCACATTCGAATTGCACATACTTTATAGACGTAATCAAATTCTAATTGTACATACTTTGTTGATGTTCTCACATTCTAATTGTACATACTTTGTCGATGTACTCAAATTCGAATTGGACATACTTTATAGATGAACTCACCTTCTAATTGTACATACTCTATTGATGTATTCACATTTTAATTGCACATACTTCATGTCTTACTCACATTCTAATTATACATACTTTAAAGACGTACTCACATTGTAATTGTACATACTTTATTGACGTACTCACATTCTAATTGCATATATTTAATATAACTATTGACATTCTAATTGCACATACTTTAAAGAGGTACTCACATTCTAATTGCACATACTTGAGAGACATACTCACATTCTAATTGTACATGCTTTATACACAAACTCACATACTAATTGCACTAACTTTAATAACCGTACTCACATTCTAATGATACATACTTTAAAGACGTACTCACATTCTAATTGCGCAGACTAAAAAGACGTGCTCACATTCTAATGGTGCATACTTTATCGAAGTACTCAAATTCTAATCACGCAAACTTTAAAATGAACTCACATTCTAATTGTACATACTCGATAGACGTACTCACATTCTAAATGTACATATTTTATAGAGGTACTCACATTCAAATTGCACATACTTTATAGACGTAATCAAATTCTAATTGTACATACTTTATTGATGTTCTCACATTCTAATTGTACATACTTTGTCGATGTACTCACATTCGAATTGGACATACTTTATAGACGAACTCACCTTCTAATTGTACATACTCTATTGATGTACTCACATTTTAATTGCACATACTTCATCGACTTACTCACATTCTAATTATACATACTTTAAAGACTTACTCACATTGTAATTGTACACACTTTATCGATGTACTCGCATTCTAATTATACATACTTTAAAGACGTACTCACATTGTAATTGTACATACTCTATTGATGTACACACATTCTAATTGCACATACTTTATAGAAGTACTCACATTCTAATTGGACATACTTTAAAGACGTATTCACATTCTAATTGTACATAATTTATAGACGTACTCACATTGTAATTGAACATACTTTTTGGACGTACTCACATTATAATTGTACATACTCTATCGATGTACTCACATTCTAATGGTGCATACTCTAAAGACGTACTTACATTCAAATTGTACATACTTTATCGACGTACTCACATTCTAATGATACATACTCTAAAGATGTACTCAAATTCTAATTGTGCATACTTTATCGAGGTACTCACATTCTAATTATAAATACTTTAAAGATGTACGCACATTCTAATTGTACACACTTTAAAGACGTACTCACATTCTAATTGTACGTACTTTATAGACGTACTTACATTCTAATTGTACATAATTTATTGACATACTCACATTCAAATTGAACATACTTTTTGATGTACTCGCATTCAAATTGAACATACTTTAGAGACGTACTCACATTCCAATTGTACATACTCAATAGATGTACTCACATTCTAATTGCACATACTTTATAGACGTACTCACATTCTAATTGCACAAAGTTTGGAGATGTACTCACATTCTAATTCCATCCATTGGGACCACACTCTGTGCAGAGCGTTGGTGCTGCCTAAGCAGTCTCCTTGGCTATTGGGTACAATCCTGGACTGGTCGCCACTCCGACACAGTATACCAGCATGCTGGCACTCATTTTGCCGACCTCGGAAGGATGACAGGCAGAGTCAACCCCACCTGGTATTAATTCAACTGCTGAGCAGGATTTGAACTCAGGATCCTTGGATTCAAAGCCCTCCTCCCGAACCATTAAGCCAACACCAGGCATATACATTCTAATTGCACGTACTTTAAAGACGTACTCACATTCTAATTGCACAAAGTTTAAAGACGTACTCACATTCTAATTGCGCATACTTTAAAGAGGAACTCACATTCTAATTGTACATACTTTAAAGACGTACTCATATTCTAATTGCACATATTTTATAGACGTACTCACATTCTAATGGTGCATACTTTAAAGACGTATTCACATTCTAATTGCACGTACTTTATAGACATACTCACATTCTAATTGTACATACTTTAAAGACAAACTCACATTCTTATTGTACATACTTTATAGACGTACTCACATTCTGATTGCATATATTTTGAAGACGTACTCGGATCCTAATTGTACATCTGTTAATGACGTACTCACATTCTAATTGTACATATGTTAAAGACGTACTAACATTCTAATTGTACATACTTTATAGACGTACTCACCTTCTAATTGTACATACTTTAAGGACGTACTCACATTCAAATTGTACATACTTTAACGATGTACTCACATTCCAATTGTACATACTATAAAGACTTACTCACATTCTAATTATAAATACTTCAAAGATGTACTCACATTGTAATTGTACATACTTTTTAGATGTACTCACATTCTAAATGTGCATACTTTATCGACGTACTCACATTCTAATTGCACATACTTTAAAGACGTACTCACATTCTAATTGCACATACTTTATGGACGTACTCATATTCTAATGGTGCATACTTTAAAGACGTATTCACATTCTAATTGTACACACTTTATCGATGTACTCGCTTTCTAATTATAATACTTTAAAGATGTACTCACATTATCATTGTACATACTTTTAAGATGAACTCACATTCTAATTAAACATACATTAAAGACGTACTCACATTGGCATTGTACGTAATTTAAAGACAAACTCGCATTCGAATTATACATACTTTAAATACGAACTCACATTGTAATTGTGCATACTTTAAAGACGAACTCACATTCTAATTGTACATACTTTATTGACGTACTCACATTCTAATTGCATATATTTAATAGAACTATTGACATTCTAATTGCACATACTTTAAAGAGGTACTCACATTCTAATTGCACATACTTGAGAGACATACTCACATTCTAATTGTACATACTTTATACACAAACTCACATACTAATTGCACTAACTTTATAACCGTACTCACATTCTAATGATACATACTTTAAAGACGTACTCACATTCTAATTGCGCAGACTTAAAAGACGGGCTCACATTCTAATGGTGCATACTTTATCGAAGTACTCAAATTCTAATCACGCAAACTTTAAAGATGAACTCACATTCTAATTGTACATACTTTGTCGATGTACTCACATTCGAATTGCACATACTTTATAGACGTAATCAAATTCTAATTGTACATACTTTATTGATGTTCTCACATTCTAATTGTACATACTTTGTCGATGTACTCAAATTCGAATTGGACATACTTTATAGATGAACTCACCTTCTAATTGTACATACTCTATTGATGTATTCACATTTTAATTGCACATACTTCATCGTCTTACTCACATTCTAATTATACATACTTTAAAGACGTACTCACATTGTAATTGTACACACTTTATCGATGTACTCGCATTCTAATTATACATACTTTAAAGACGTACTCACATTGTAATTGTACATACTCTATTGATGTACACACATTCTATTTGCACATACTTTAAAGAAGTACTCACATTCTAATTGGACATACTTTAAAGACGTACTCACATTCTAATTGTACATAATTTATAGACGTACTCACATTGTAATTGAACATACTTTTTGGACGTACTCACATTATAATTGTACAAACTCTGTCGATGTACTCACATTCTAATGGTGCATACTCTAAAGACGTACTTACATTCAAATTGTACATACTTTATCGACGTACTCACATTCTAATGATACATACTTTAAAGATCTACTCAAATTCTAATTGTGCATACTTTATTGAGGTACTCACATTCTAATTATAAATACTTTAAAGATGTACGCACATTCTAATTGTACACACTTTAAAGACGTACTCACATTCTAATTGTACATACTTTATAGACGTACTCACATTCTAATTGTACATAATTTATTGACATACTCACATTCAAATTGAACATACTTTTTGATGTACTCGCATTCAAATTCAACATACTTTAGAGACGTACTCACATTCCAATTGTACATACTCAATGGATGTACTCACATTCTAATTGCACAAAGTTTGGAGATGTACTCACATTCTAATTCCATCCATTGGGACCACACTCTGTGCAGAGCGTTGGTGCTGCCTAAGCAGTCTCCTTGGCTATTGGGTACAATCCTGGACGGGTCGCCACTCCGACACAGTATACCAGCATGCTGGCACTCGTTTTGCCGACCTCGGAAGGATGACAGGCAGAGTCAACCCCACCTGGTATTAATTCAACAGCTGAGCAGGATTTGAACTCAGGATCCTAGGATTCAAAGCCCTCCTCCCTAACCATTAAGCCAACACCAGGCATATACATTCTAATTGCACGTACTTTAAAGACGTACTCACATTCTAATTGCACAAAGTTTAAAGATGTACTCACATTCTAATTGCGCATACTTTAAAGAGGAACTCACATTCTAATTGTACATACTTTAAAGACAAACTCACATTCTAATTGTACATACTTTATCGACGTACTCACATTCTAATTGCGCATACTTTAAAGAGGTGCTCACATTCTAATTGCACATACTTTAAAGACAAACTCACATTCTAATTGTACATACTTCATAGACGTACTCACATTCTAATTGCACATACTTTAAAGACGTACACGTATCCTTATTGTACATATGTTAAAGACGTACTCGCATTCTAATTGTACATACTTTAACGACGTACTCACATTCAAATTGCACATATTTATAGACGTACTCAGATTCTAATTGTACATGCTTTCGAAATGTACTCATATTCTAATTATACATACTTTATAGACGTACTCACATTGAAATTGCACATACATTATTGACGTACTCATATTCTAAATGTACATACTTTATCGATGTACTCGCATTATAATTAGACATACTTAACAGACGTGCTCACATTGTAATTGTACATACTTTAAAGACGTACTCACATTCTAATTGCACATACTTTATAGACGTACTCACATTCTAATGGTGCATACTTTAAAGACGTATTCACATTCTAATTGCACGTACTTTATAGACATACTCACATTCTAATTGTACATACTTTAAAGACAAACTCACATTCTTATTGTACATACTTTATAGACGTACTCACATTCTAATTGCATATACTTTGAAGACATACTCGGATCCGAATTGTACATCTGTTAATGACGTACTCACATTCTAATTGTACATATGTTAAAGACGTACTCACATTCTAATTGTACATACTTTATAGACGTACTCACATTCTAATTGTACATACTTTAAGGACGTAATCACATTCAAATTGTACATACTGTAACGATGTACTCACATTCTAATTGTACATACTATAAAGACTTACTCACATTCTAATTATAAATACTTCAAAGATGTACTCACATTGTAATTGTACATACTTTTTAGATGTACTCACATTCTAAATGTGCATACTTTATCGACGTACTCACATTCTAATTGCACATACTTTAAAGACGTACTCACATTCTAATTGCACATACTTTATGGACGTACTCATCTTCTAATGGTGCATACTTTAAAGACGTATTCACATTCTAATTGTACACACTTTATCGATGTACTCGCTTTCTAATTATAATACTTTAAAGATGTACTCACATTATCATTGTACATACTTTTAAGATGAACTCACATTCTAATTAAACATACTTTAAAGACTTACTCACATTGGCATTGTACATAATTTAAAGACATACTCGCATTCGAATTATACATACTTTAAATACGAACTCACATTGTAATGGTGCATACTTTAAAGACGAACTCACATTCTAATTGTACATACTTTATTGACGTACTCACATTCTAATTGCATATATTTAATAGAACTATTGACATTCTAATTGCACATACTTTAAAGAGGTACTCACATTCTAATTGCACATACTTGAGAGACATACTCACATTCTAATTGTGCATACTTTATACACAAACTCACATACTAATTGCACTAACTTTACAACCGTACTCACATTCTAATGATACATACTTAAAAGACGTACTCACATTCTAATTGCGCAGACTTAAAAGACGTGCTCACATTCTAATGGTGCATACTTTATCGAAGTACTCAAATTCTAATCACGCAAACTTTAAAGATGAACTCACATTCTAATTGTGCATACTCGATAGACGTACTCACATTCTAAATGTACATATTTTATAGAGGTACTCACATTCAAATTGCACATACTTTATAGACGTAATCAAATTCTAATTGTACATACTTTATTGATGTTCTGACATTGTAATTGTACATACTTTGTCGATGTACTCACATTCGAATTGGACATACTTTATAGACGAACTCACCTTCTAATTGTACATACTCTATTGATGTACTCACATTTTAATTGCACATACTTCATCGTCTTACTCACATTCTAATTATACATACTTTAAAGACGTACTCACATTGTAATTGTACACACTTTATCGATGTACTCGCATTCTAATTATACATACTTTAAAGACGTACTCACATTGTAATTGTACATACTCTGTTGATGTACACACATTCTAATTGCACATACTTTATAGAAGTACTCACATTCTAATTGGACATACTTTAAAGACGTACTCACATTCTAATTGTACGTAATTTATAGACGTACTCACATTGTAATTGAACATAGTTTTTGGACATACTCACATTATAATTGTACATACTCTATCGATGTACTCACATTCTAATGGTGCATACTCTAAAGATGTACTTACATTCAAATTGTACATACTTTATCGACGTACTCACATTCTAATGATACATAATTTAAAGATGTACTCAAATTCTAATTGTGCATACTTTATTGAGGTACTCACATTCTAATTATAAATACTTTAAAGATGTACGCACATTCTAATTGTACACACTTTAAAGATGTACTCACATTCTAATTGTACATACTAAATAGACGTACTCACATTCTAATTGTACATAATTTATTGACATACTCACATTCAAATTGAACATACTTTTTGATGTACTCGCATTCAAATTGAACATACTTTAGAGACGTACTCACATTCCAATTGTACATACTGAATAGATGTACTCACATTCTAATTGCACATACTTCAAAGACGTACTCACATTCTAATTGCACAAACTTTGTAGATGTACTCACATTCTAATTCCATCCATTGGGACCACACTCTGTGCAGAGCGTTGGTGCTGCCTAAGCAGTCTCCTTGGCTATTGGGTACAATCCTGGACGGGTCGCCACTCCGACACAGTATACCAGCATGCTGGCACTCGTTTTGCCGACCTCGGAAGGATGACAGGCAGAGTCAACCCCACCTGGTATTAATTCAACAGCTGAGCAGGATTTGAACTCAGGATCCTAGGATTCAAAGCCCTCCTCCCTAACCATTAAGCCAACACCAGGCATATACATTCTAATTGCACGTACTTTAAAGACTTACTCACATTCTAATTGCACAAAGTTTAAAGACGTACTCACATTCTAATTGCGCATACTTTAAAGAGGAACTCACATTCTAATTTTACATACTTTAAAGACAAACTCACATTCTAATTGCACATACTTTAAAGACGTACACGTATCCTTATTGTACATATGTTAAAGACGTACTCACGTTCTAATTGTACATACTTTCTAGACGTTCTCGCATTCTAATTGTACATACTTTAACGACGTACTCACATTCAAATTGCACATATTTATAGACGTACTCAGATTCTAATTGTACATGCTTTCGAAATGTACTCATATTCTAATTATACATACTTTATAGACGTACTCACATTGTAATTGCACATACATTATTGACGTACTCATATTCTAAATGTACATACTTTATCGATGTACTCACATTATAATTAGACATACTTAACAGACGTGCTCACATTGTAATTGTACATACTTTAAAGACGTACTCACATTTAATTGCACATACTTTATAGACGTACTCACATTCTAATGGTGCATACTTTAAAGACGTATTCACATTCGAATTGCACGTACTTTATAGACATACTCACATTCTAATTGTACATACTTTAAAGACAAACTCACATTCTTATTGTACATACTTTATAGACGTACTCACATTCTAATTGCATATACTTTGAAGACGTACTCGGATCCTAATTGTACATCTGTTAATGACGTACTCACATTCTAATTGTACATATGTTAAAGACGTACTCACATTCTAATTGTACATACTTTATAGACGTACTCGCATTCTAATTGTACATACTTTAAGGACGTACTCACATTCAAATTGTACATACTTTAACGATGTACTCACATTCTAATTGTACATACTCTAAAGACTTACTCACATTCTAATTATAAATACTTCAAAGATGTACTCACATTGTAATTGTACATACTTTTTAGATGTACTCACATTCAAAATGTGCATACTTTATCGACGTACTCACATTCTAATTGTACATACTTTATAAACGTACTTACATCCGAATTGTATCTACTTTTAAGACGTACTCACATTCTAATTGTACATGTGTTAAAGACGTACTCACATTCTAATTGTACATACTTTAAAGACGTATTCACATTCTAATTGTACACACTTTATCGATGTACTCGCATTCTAATTATACATACTTTAAAGACGTACTCACATTCTAATTATACAAACTTTAAAGACGTACTCACATTCTAATTGAACACACTTTGTCGATGTACTCGCATTCTAATGGTGCATACTCTAAAGACGTACTTACATTCAAATTGTACATACTTTATCGACGTACTCACATTCTAATGATACATACTCTAAAGATGTACTCAAATTCTAATTGTGCATACTTTATCGAGGTACTCACATTCTAATTATAAATACTTTAAAGATGTACGCACATTCTAATTGTACACACTTTAAAGACGTACTCACATTCTAATTGTACGTACTTTATAGACGTACTTACATTCTAATTGTACATAATTTATTGACATACTCACATTCAAATTGAACATACTTTTTGATGTACTCGCATTCAAATTGAACATACTTTAGAGACGTACTCACATTCCAATTGTACATACTCAATAGATGTACTCACATTCTAATTGCACATACTTTATAGACGTACTCACATTCTAATTGCACAAAGTTTGGAGATGTACTCACATTCTAATTCCATCCATTGGGACCACACTCTGTGCAGAGCGTTGGTGCTGCCTAAGCAGTCTCCTTGGCTATTGGGTACAATCCTGGACTGGTCGCCACTCCGACACAGTATACCAGCATGCTGGCACTCATTTTGCCGACCTCGGAAGGATGACAGGCAGAGTCAACCCCACCTGGTATTAATTCAACTGCTGAGCAGGATTTGAACTCAGGATCCTTGGATTCAAAGCCCTCCTCCCGAACCATTAAGCCAACACCAGGCATATACATTCTAATTGCACGTACTTTAAAGACGTACTCACATTCTAATTGCACAAAGTTTAAAGACGTACTCACATTCTAATTGCGCATACTTTAAAGAGGAACTCACATTCTAATTGTACATACTTTAAAGACGTACTCATATTCTAATTGCACATATTTTATAGACGTACTCACATTCTAATGGTGCATACTTTAAAGACGTATTCACATTCTAATTGCACGTACTTTATAGACATACTCACATTCTAATTGTACATACTTTAAAGACAAACTCACATTCTTATTGTACATACTTTATAGACGTACTCACATTCTGATTGCATATACTTTGAAGACGTACTCGGATCCTAATTGTACATCTGTTAATGACGTACTCACATTCTAATTGTACATATGTTAAAGACGTACTAACATTCTAATTGTACATACTTTATAGACGTACTCACCTTCTAATTGTACATACTTTAAGGACGTACTCACATTCAAATTGTACATACTTTAACGATGTACTCACATTCCAATTGTACATACTATAAAGACTTACTCACATTCTAATTATAAATACTTCAAAGATGTACTCACATTGTAATTGTACATACTTTTTAGATGTACTCACATTCTAAATGTGCATACTTTATCGACGTACTCACATTCTAATTGCACATACTTTAAAGACGTACTCACATTCTAATTGCACATACTTTATGGACGTACTCATATTCTAATGGTGCATACTTTAAAGACGTATTCACATTCTAATTGTACACACTTTATCGATGTACTCGCTTTCTAATTATAATACTTTAAAGATGTACTCACATTATCATTGTACATACTTTTAAGATGAACTCACATTCTAATTAAACATACTTTAAAGACGTACTCACATTGGCATTGTACGTAATTTAAAGACAAACTCGCATTCAAATTATACATACTTTAAATACGAACTCACATTGTAATTGTGCATACTTTAAAGACGAACTCACATTCTAATTGTACATACTTTATTGACGTACTCACATTCTAATTGCATATATTTAATAGAACTATTGACATTCTAATTGCACATACTTTAAAGAGGTACTCACATTCTAATTGCACATACTTGAGAGACATACTCACATTCTAATTGTACATACTTTATACACAAACTCACATACTAATTGCACTAACTTTATAACCGTACTCACATTCTAATAATACATACTTTAAAGACGTACTCACATTCTAATTGCGCAGACTTAAAAGACGGGCTCACATTCTAATGGTGCATACTTTATCGAAGTACTCAAATTCTAATCACGCAAACTTTAAAGATGAACTCACATTCTAATTGTACATACTTTGTCGATGTACTCACATTCGAATTGCACATACTTTATAGACGTAATCAAATTCTAATTGTACATACTTTATTGATGTTCTCACATTCTAATTGTACATACTTTGTCGATGTACTCAAATTCGAATTGGACATACTTTATAGATGAACTCACCTTCTAATTGTACATACTCTATTGATGTATTCACATTTTAATTGCACATACTTCATCGTCTTACTCACATTCTAATTATACATACTTTAAAGACGTACTCACATTGTAATTGTACACACTTTATCGATGTACTCGCATTCTAATTATACATACTTTAAAGACGTACTCACATTGTAATTGTACATACTCTATTGATGTACACACATTCTATTTGCACATACTTTAAAGAAGTACTCACATTCTAATTGGACATACTTTAAAGACGTACTCACATTCTAATTGTACATAATTTATAGACGTACTCACATTGTAATTGAACATACTTTTTGGACGTACTCACATTATAATTGTACAAACTCTGTCGATGTACTCACATTCTAATGGTGCATACTCTAAAGACGTACTTACATTCAAATTGTACATACTTTATCGACGTACTCACATTCTAATGATACATACTTTAAAGATCTACTCAAATTCTAATTGTGCATACTTTATTGAGGTACTCACATTCTAATTATAAATACTTTAAAGATGTACGCACATTCTAATTGTACACACTTTAAAGACGTACTCACATTCTAATTGTACATACTTTATAGACGTACTCACATTCTAATTGTACATAATTTATTGACATACTCACATTCAAATTGAACATACTTTTTGATGTACTCGCATTCAAATTCAACATACTTTAGAGACGTACTCACATTCCAATTGTACATACTCAATAGATGTACTCACATTCTAATTGCACAAAGTTTGGAGATGTACTCACATTCTAATTCCATCCATTGGGACCACACTCTGTGCAGAGCGTTGGTGCTGCCTAAGCAGTCTCCTTGGCTATTGGGTACAATCCTGGACGGGTCGCCACTCCGACACAGTATACCAGCATGCTGGCACTCGTTTTGCCGACCTCGGAAGGATGACAGGCAGAGTCAACCCCACCTGGTATTAATTCAACAGCTGAGCAGGATTTGAACTCAGGATCCTAGGATTCAAAGCCCTCCTCCCTAACCATTAAGCCAACACCAGGCATATACATTCTAATTGCACGTACTTTAAAGACGTACTCACATTCTAATTGCACAAAGTTTAAAGATGTACTCACATTCTAATTGCGCATACTTTAAAGAGGAACTCACATTCTAATTGTACATACTTTAAAGACAAACTCACATTCTAATTGTACATACTTTATCGACGTACTCACATTCTAATTGCGCATACTTTAAAGAGGTGCTCACATTCTAATTGCACATACTTTAAAGACAAACTCACATTCTAATTGTACATACTTCATAGACGTACTCACATTCTAATTGCACATACTTTAAAGACGTACACGTATCCTTATTGTACATATGTTAAAGACGTACTCGCATTCTAATTGTACATACTTTAACGACGTACTCACATTCAAATTGCACATATTTATAGACGTACTCAGATTCTAATTGTACATGCTTTCGAAATGTACTCATATTCTAATTATACATACTTTATAGACGTACTCACATTGAAATTGCACATACATTATTGACGTACTCATATTCTAAATCTACATACTTTATCGATGTACTCGCATTATAATTAGACATACTTAACAGACGTGCTCACATTGTAATTGTACATACTTTAAAGACGTACTCACATTCTAATTGCACATACTTTATAGACGTACTCACATTCTAATGGTGCATACTTTAAAGACGTATTCACATTCTAATTGCACGTACTTTATAGACATACTCACATTCTAATTGTACATACTTTAAAGACAAACTCACATTCTTATTGTACATACTTTATAGACGTACTCACATTCTAATTGCATATACTTTGAAGACATACTCGGATCCGAATTGTACATCTGTTAATGACGTACTCACATTCTAATTGTACATATGTTAAAGACGTACTCACATTCTAATTGTACATACTTTATAGACGTACTCACATTCTAATTGTACATACTTTAAGGACGTAATCACATTCAAATTGTACATACTGTAACGATGTACTCACATTCTAATTGTACATACTATAAAGACTTACTCACATTCTAATTATAAATACTTCAAAGATGTACTCACATTGTAATTGTACATACTTTTTAGATGTACTCACATTCTAAATGTGCATACTTTATCGACGTACTCACATTCTAATTGCACATACTTTAAAGACGTACTCACATTCTAATTGCACATACTTTATGGACGTACTCATCTTCTAATGGTGCATACTTTAAAGACGTATTCACATTCTAATTGTACACACTTTATCGATGTACTCGCTTTCTAATTATAATACTTTAAAGATGTACTCACATTATCATTGTACATACTTTTAAGATGAACTCACATTCTAATTAAACATACTTTAAAGACTTACTCACATTGGCATTGTACATAATTTAAAGACATACTCGCATTCGAATTATACATACTTTAAATACGAACTCACATTGTAATTGTGCATACTTTAAAGACGAACTCACATTCTAATTGTACATACTTTATTGACGTACTCACATTCTAATTGCATATATTTAATAGAACTATTGACATTCTAATTGCACATACTTTAAAGAGGTACTCACATTCTAATTGCACATACTTGAGAGACATACTCACATTCTAATTGTGCAGACTTTATACACAAACTCACATACTAATTGCACTAACTTTATAACCGTACTCACATTCTAATGATACATACTTAAAAGACGTACTCACATTCTAATTGCGCAGACTTAAAAGACGTGCTCACATTCTAATGGTGCATACTTTATCGAAGTACTCAAATTCTAATCACGCAAACTTTAAAGATGAACTCACATTCTAATTGTGCATACTCGATAGACGTACTCACATTCTAAATGTACATATTTTATAGAGGTACTCACATTCAAATTGCACATACTTTATAGACGTAATCAAATTCTAATTGTACATACTTTATTGATGTTCTGACATTGTAATTGTACATACTTTGTCGATGTACTCACATTCGAATTGGACATACTTTATAGACGAACTCACCTTCTAATTGTACATACTCTATTGATGTACTCACATTTTAATTGCACATACTTCATCGTCTTACTCACATTCTAATTATACATACTTTAAAGACGTACTCACATTGTAATTGTACACACTTTATCGATGTACTCGCATTCCAATTATACATACTTTAAAGACGTACTCACATTGTAATTGTACATACTCTGTTGATGTACACACATTCTAATTGCACATACTTTATAGAAGTACTCACATTCTAATTGGACATACTTTAAAGACGTACTCACATTCTAATTGTACGTAATTTATAGACGTACTCACATTGTAATTGAACATAGTTTTTGGACATACTCACATTATAATTGTACATACTCTATCGATGTACTCACATTCTAATGGTGCATACTCTAAAGATGTACTTACATTCAAATTGTACATACTTTATCGACGTACTCACATTCTAATGATACATACTTTAAAGATGTACTCAAATTCTAATTGTGCATACTTTATTGAGGTACTCACATTCTAATTATAAATACTTTAAAGATGTACGCACATTCTAATTGTACACACTTTAAAGATGTACTCACATTCTAATTGTACATACTAAATAGACGTACTCACATTCTAATTGTACATAATTTATTGACATACTCACATTCAAATTGAACATACTTTTTGATGTACTCGCATTCAAATTGAACATACTTTAGAGACGTACTCACATTCCAATTGTACATACTGAATAGATGTACTCACATTCTAATTGCACATACTTCAAAGACGTACTCACATTCTAATTGCACAAACTTTGTAGATGTACTCACATTCTAATTCCATCCATTGGGACCACACTCTGTGCAGAGCGTTGGTGCTGCCTAAGCAGTCTCCTTGGCTATTGGGTACAATCCTGGACGGGTCGCCACTCCGACACAGTATACCAGCATGCTGGCACTCGTTTTGCCGACCTCGGAAGGATGACAGGCAGAGTCAACCCCACCTGGTATTAATTCAACAGCTGAGCAGGATTTGAACTCAGGATCCTAGGATTCAAAGCCCTCCTCCCTAATCATTAAGCCAACACCAGGCATATACATTCTAATTGCACGTACTTTAAAGACGTACTCACATTCTAATTGCACAAAGTTTAAAGACGTACTCACATTCTAATTGCGCATACTTTAAAGAGGAACTCACATTCTAATTTTACATACTTTAAAGACAAACTCACATTCTAATTGCACATACTTTAAAGACGTACACGTATCCTTATTGTACATATGTTAAAGACGTACTCACGTTCTAATTGTACATACTTTCTAGACGTTCTCGCATTCTAATTGTACATACTTTAACGACGTACTCACATTCAAATTGCACATATTTATAGACGTACTCAGATTCTAATTGTACATGCTTTCGAAATGTACTCATATTCTAATTATACATACTTTATAGACGTACTCACATTGTAATTGCACATACATTATTGACGTACTCATATTCTAAATGTACATACTTTATCGATGTACTCACATTATAATTAGACATACTTAACAGACGTGCTCACATTGTAATTGTACATACTTTAAAGACGTACTCACATTCTAATTGCACATACTTTATAGACGTACTCACATTCTAATGGTGCATACTTTAAAGACGTATTCACATTCGAATTGCACGTACTTTATAGACATACTCACATTCTAATTGTACATACTTTAAAGACAAACTCACATTCTTATTGTACATACTTTATAGACGTACTCACATTCTAATTGCATATACTTTGAAGACGTACTCGGATCCTAATTGTACATCTGTTAATGACGTACTCACATTCTAATTCTACATATGTTAAAGACGTACTCACATTCTAATTGTACATACTTTATAGACGTACTCGCATTCTAATTGTACATACTTTAAGGACGTACTCACATTCAAATTGTACATACTTTAACGATGTACTCACATTCTAATTGTACATACTCTAAAGACTTACTCACATTCTAATTATAAATACTTCAAAGATGTACTCACATTGTAATTGTACATACTTTTTAGATGTACTCACATTCAAAATGTGCATACTTTATCGACGTACTCACATTCTAATTGTACATACTTTATAAACGTACTTACATCCGAATTGTATCTACTTTTAAGACGTACTCACATTCTAATTGTACATGTGTTAAAGACGTACTCACATTCTAATTGTACATACTTTAAAGACGTATTCACATTCTAATTGTACACACTTTATCGATGTACTCGCATTCTAATTATACATACTTTAAAGACGTACTCAGATTCTAATTATACAAACTTTAAAGACGTACTCACATTCTAATTGAACACACTTTGTCGATGTACTCGCATTCTAATTATACATACTTTAAAGACGTACTCACATTGTAATTGTACATACTTTAAAGCTGTACTCACATTCTAATAATACATACTTTATAAACGTACTCACATTCTAATTGTACATACTTTAAAGACATATTCACATTCTAATTGAACACACTTTATCGATGTACTCGCATTCTAATTATACGTACTTTAAAGACGTACTCACGTTGTAATTGCACATACATAAAAGACTTACTCACATTCTAATGGTGCATACTTTCAAGACAAACTCACATTCGAATTGCACATACTTTAGAGACGTCCTCAAATTTTAATTATAAAAACTTTAAAGACTATTCACATTCTAATTGTGCACACTTTATCGATGTACTCACATTCTAATTATACAGACTTTAAAGACGTACTCACATTGTCATTGTACATACTTTTTAGATGGACTCACATTCTAATTAAACATACTTTAAAGACGTACTCACATTGTCATTGTACATACTTTAAAGATGTACTCGCATTCTAATTATAGATACTTTAAAGATGTACTCACATTGTCATTGCACATACTTTAAAGACGTACTCACATTCTAATTGCACAAACTTTAAAGAGTTACTCACATTCTAATTGCACATACTTTATAGACATACTCACATTCTAATTGTACATACTTCACACAAAAACTCACATTCTAATTGCATATACTTTATGAACGTACTCACATTCAAATTATACATACTTTAAAGACGTACTCACATTCTAATTGTACATACTTTATAGACGTACTCACATTCTAATGGTGCATACTTTAAAGACGTACTCACATTCTAATTGTACATACTTTATAAACGTACTCAAATTTTATTATACATACTTTATAGACGTACTCACATTCTAATTGTACATACCTTATAGACGTACTCACATTCTCACTGTACATACTTTATCGAACTACTCACATTCTAATTGGACATACTTTAGAGACGAACTCACATTCTAATTGCACATATTTTATAGACGTACTCACATTCTAATTGTACATACTTTATAGATGGACTCACATTCTAATTGTACATACTTTTCGACGTACTCACATTATAATTGTACATATTTATCGACGTACTCACATTATAATTGTTTATACTCTATCGATGTACTCACATTATAATTGCATATACTTAATAGACATACTCACATTCTAATTGTAGATATGTTAAAGACGTACGCACATTCTAATTGTAGATACTTTTCGACATACTCACATTCTAATGGTGCATACTTTAAAGACGTACTCACATTCTAATTGCACATACTTTATCGACGTACACACATTCTAATTATACATACTTTAAAGATGTACTCACATTCTAATTGTACACACTTCAAAGACGGACTCACATTCTAATTGTACATACTTTATAGACGTACTCACATTCTGAGGGTGAATACTTTAAAGACATACTCACATTCTAATTGTACATACTTTATCGACGTACTCACATTCCAATTATACATACTTTAAAGATGTACTCACATTCTCATTGTTCATACTTTATCGAGGTACTCACATTCTTATTATAAACACTTTGAAGACGTACTCACATTCTAATTGTACACATTTTAAAGATGTACTCGCATTCTAATTGAACATACTTTATAGACGTACTCACATTCTAATTGTACATACTCTATAGATGGACTCACATTCTAATTGCATGTACTTTAAAGAAGTACTCACATTCTAATTGCGCATACTTTAAAGAGGTACTCATATTCTAATTGTACATACTTTAAAGAGGTACTCACATTCTCATTGTAAATACTTTATAGACGTACTCACATTCTAATTGTACATACTTTATAGACATACTCACATTAAAATTGAACATAATTTATAGACATACTCACATTCAAATTTAACATACTTTCTCGATGTACTCACATTCTAATTGTGCATACCTTATAGACGTACGCACATTATAATTGTACATACTTTATAGACGTACTCACATTCTGATGGTGAATACTTTAAAGACGTACTCACATTCTAATTGTACATACTTTATCGACGTACTCACATTCCAATTATACATACTTTAAAGATGTACTCACATTCTAATTGTTCATACTTTATCGAGGTACTCACTTTCTTATGATAAATACTTTGAAGACGTACTCACATTCTAATTGTACACACTTTAAAGACGTACTCACATTCAAATTGTACATACTTTATAGACGTACTCACATTCTAATTGTACATACATAATAGACAGACTCACATTCAAATTTAACATACTTTGTAGATGTACTCGCATTCTAATTGAACATACTTTATCGACGTACTCACATTCTAATTGTACATACTCTATAGATGTACTCACATTCTAATTGCATGTACTTTAAAGATGTACTCACATTCTAATTGCGCATACTTTAAAGAAGTACTCACATTCTAATTGTACATACTTTATAGACGTACTCACAGTCTAATTGCACATACTTTAAAGACGTACTCGCATCCGAATTGTACATAGGTTAAAGACATACTCACATTCTAATTGTATATATGTTAAAGACGACTCACATTCTAATTGTACATACTTTAAAGACGTACTCGCATCCGAATTGTACATAGGTTAAAGACATACTCACATTCTAATTGTATATATGTTAAAGACGACTCACATTCTAATTGTACATACTTTATAGACGTACTCACAGTCTAATTGCACATACTTTAAAGACGTACTCGCATCCGAATTGTACATAGGTTAAAGACGTACTCACATTCTAATTGTATATATGTTAAAGACGTACTCACATTCTAATTGTACATGCTTTATAGATATACTCGTATTCTAATTGTACATACTTTAATGACGTACTCACATTCTAATTGTACATACTTTATAGACGTACTCACATTCTAATTGTACATGCTTTTGAAATGTACTCATATTCTAATTATACATACTTTGTAGACGTACTCACATTCTAATTGCACATACATTATTGACGTACTCACGTTCTAAATCTACATACTTTATCGATGTACTCGCATTCTAATTAGACATACTTTTAAGACGTACTCACATTCTAATTGCACATACATTATTGACGTACTCACGTTCTAAATCTACATACTTTATCGATGTACTCGCATTCTAATTAGACATACTTTAAAGACGTAGTCACATTGTAATTGTACATACTTTAAAGACGTACTCACATTCTAATTGCACATACTTTATGGACATACTCACATTCTCATGGTGCATACTTTAAAGACGTATTCACATTCTAATTGTACATACTTTATAGACGTACTCACAGTCTAATTGCACATACTTTAAAGACGTACTCGTATCCGAATTGTACATAGGTTAAAGACGTACTCACATTCTAATTGTATATATGTTAAAGACGTACTCACATTCTAATTGTACATGCTTTTTAGATATACTCGTATTCTAATTGTACATACTTTAATGATGTACTCACATTCTAATTGTACATACTTTATAGACGTACTCACATTCTAATTGTACATGCTTTTGAAATGTACTCATATTCTAATTATACATACTTTGTAGACGTACTCACGTTCTCAATCTACATACTTTATCGATGTACTCGCATTCTAATTAGACATACTTTAAAGACGTACTCACATTCTAATTGCACATACATTATTGACGTACTCACGTTCTAAATCTACATACTTTATCGATGTACTCGCATTCTAATTAGACATACTTTAAAGACGTAGTCACATTGTAATTGTACATACTTTAAAGACGTACTCACATTCTAATTGCACATACTTTATGGACATACTCACATTCTCATGGTGCATACTTTAAAGACGTATTCACATTCTAATTGTACACACTTTATCGATGGACTCGCATTCTAATTATATATACATTCAAGACGTACTCACATGAAAATTGTTATACTTTATAGATGTACTCACATTCTAATGGTGCATACTTTAAAGACGTACTCACATTCAAATTTACATACTTCAAAGATGTACTCACATTCTAATTGGACAGACTTTATAGACGTACTCACATTCTAAATGTATATACTTTATCGACGTACTCACATTCTAATTGCACATTCGTTATGGACGTACTCACATTCTAATTGTACATACTTTATAGACGTACTCACATTCTAATTGTACATACGTTGTCGACGTACTCACATTCTAATTTTACATACTTTATAGACGTACTCACATTCTAATTGTATATACTTTATTGACTTACGCGCATTCTAATGGTGCATACTTTAAAGACGTACTCACATTCTAATTGTACATACTTTATAGACGTACTCATAGTCTAATTGCACGTACTTTAAAGACGTACTCGCATCCGAATTGTACATATGTTAAAGACGTACTCACATTCTAATTGTACATATGTTAAAGACGTACTCACATTCTAATTGTACATACTTTATAGACGTACTCACATTCTAATTGTACATACTTTATCGACGTACTCACATTCTAATTGTGCACACTTCATTGACATACTCACATTCTAATTGTACATACTTTATTGACGTACTCACATTCTAATTGTATACTTTTTGTGGACATTGGCGAGGCTCGTATGGGAGCTAACAGACAATGCACAACGGGGGGGGGGGGGGGAGTGCTCGAGACAAGAGGGGTAGGAGAGAGAAGGACAAAACAGTGGGCAACAGAGACATTTGGAGATCTGTGGAGGGATGGAGCGGGGAGCATGGGATACACAAGATGGATATTACAGGGACTTTCAGGAAGGAAAGCAGGGAATTTCAAGGAGGTGGGTTTGGGTTGGATTAACGAGGGGAGAGGAGATCGTGGTTTTTGATGGGGAAAGATAAGAGGCGGTGGTCAACAGCTGTTGTGAAGGCCTGGAGGGAAGAATGGGATTGAAGAGAGTGTGGGAGATTTTCCAAAGGCGGGGAAAAAGAGGAATGAAAAAGTGAACGTGAGCATTGATTCGTGATTTTGGTAGTTTTACGAGAAGGGCATAGCTGGCGGACTTTGAGCGCTCTGTGGAAATATGGGGGGGGGGTGAGGGGGGGGAGACAATTTGCAGACAGAGCAGGGGGGAGGGGAGGAGACTGGCAAGGAGACGGTCGAAGGCAGAAAGACCACCCACCTGCCTGCGGTGAGAGAGTGAGAGGCCCAAAGACTCAGCCTCAACGTGGGAGATACCAATGATCCTAAATGCATTGGTTTCCATGGCGTGAAGCTGAGAAAGGTGAGAGGCAGGAGCACCAGCCCAGAGGGGAGAGCAGTTCTCCATAATGCTGTGGACAAGAGCTTTGTATGTGGTCAGGAGCTCAGTTGGGCCGATGAAGGACTTTTCATGATGGACGATTCCCAGTCCGCGTCTGGCTTTGGAAGCCCGTTGGAAATGTGGCTTTCCCAAGAAAGATCATGGCAGATACTGAGACCCAGAAGCTTGAATGAAAGGATTTCTTCCAGAGGATTGTTGAGAAAGTAGATGGGGGGGGGGGGAGGGGGGTTCCAAAGCGTCTTTTCGGAGAGACACAGTGAGAGTGTGAGATTTGTCAGGATCTTTATACACATACCCACATTCTAATTGTACATAGTTTATAGAGGTACTCGTATTATAATTGCACATACTTTAAAGACGTACTTACATTCTAAGTGTAGATACTTCAGGGAGGTACTCACATTGAAATTGTATATACTTTTATGGAGGTACTCACATTGAAATTGTATATACTTTTATGGAGGTACTCACATTGAAATTGTATATACTTTTATGGAGGTACTCACGTTGAAATTGTGTAAACTTTTATGGAGGTACACACATTCTAATTGTGCATGCTGTCGTGTAGCTGGCGGTCCAGGTTAATCCCCTGACCCAATTTGTGGTGGCGGGCGGTTAACACCACCAGCCCGGATGGTCAAGTGGTTTTTTCTTACTCGGAAATGGACACGTTGATCCTCAGAGATTATAACCTGCGTGGGAAGGGTGGGGCGCAATGGCGGAGCGACGGAGGCACGGGGAAGCACAGTGCACGGGGGGTTTATACTCGAACCCCACACCAAATACACGGACACAGCAACTTAAAATAAATATGGGATTTTGTGAAAATAGACAACTATTTACAAAGGACGATAATCAGAATATAATAACATGTGAGGTAAACTAAAGTCTAAAGTCGAGTTGCCTCTCCACACAGACTTAAATACAGACAAGGAGAAACTCAATCAAAGAAAACCCTTCCTTTATTCTGACACTTAGCTTGGTCCAGAGATGGTCTTTGTGGAACTTGGAATCAAGGCCTTTCGTCCTGCATGTGTAGACGTGGGCAAAATAGCGCCAAGTCGCTCTCTTGCAGCGGGACAAATGTACGTCAGGCAATTCGTGAGCGGTATTCAACAACAAGGCTCAGAGACCCAGTGCAGCTTAGAATGGTGCTGTCCGCTTTGGTGACATACACGAGGCTTCTAGGCCCATCTCATACTGCCAGCCAAGAGTCAAAGGCCAGCGTCTCGCTTCACCATGCAAGCCAAGTCGCCTCAGCACAAATACAAGAATCATGTTGTATTTTTCATGCATCGAAGAAAAGCTAGCCGTACAGCCCTGTTCTTACAGGCCATTTCCTAGCTATGTTCTTTTTTGAGCACGTGCATCCCTCACTCCGCACTCATGCGTTCCTCCTAGCTATGAGCTGCTTCCTCGTCCTCTCTGATCATTTGCCTCCTAATGCCCTCTTATTCGTCCTCTGACAAATGTTACACCCACCAATCATCAGCTTTGAGGGTGTGACTTCGCCCGCCGTCACCCTTGGCTTCTTTCAGAGCTTCTTCCGACTTGGTCATGCAGCTCGGTTGTAATGGTGGCTGTGGTTCGAAAAACGGAATTCTATCATTGCTGGTTCGTAATACAAAAACATAGGGAAAAGTCACAGGGGGGCAATTACATACTGGGGGAACTTATCCTCAATCCCTATCTAATTGACACTGCACCACCCCCCCCCCCCCCCCCGTGTGGTGACATGTAACACTTAAGCTCACAGTTTCCCTACTTAATTACATTGACCTGTCTCCTGCATGTCCACAGACCAAATACCTCCATTCAATCCCAACTTTCCAATTAAATTCCTCCATCTACCCCCACAACCGTGACAATACTTTGTAGAGGTACTCACATTCTCATTGTACATACTTTATAGAGGTATAGTACTGCTTGAAAAAGAGAACGTGTCCCACTGGTTACCACTTGGTGGCACATTCTAAACAGGCAAACAAACAAACAGACAGACAGACAGACAAACAGATCCGAATGCAATACCCTCTCCTTTAGCAAAAGTAATAACAGAGAACAATTGGGAGCTGATTCGGGAAATGCATAGGAGAAGAATAAAGAAAAAACAAAAACCATTGCCAAAAGGTGACCACGTGTGACTTCTTTAAGGTCACACTGAGGTGAACAGAGCTGCTATCCACCAGGAGCGACTCCTTGAGGAATATCTGCCTACGAGACATTCCGATGAGAATCGTTCTACAGAGTAACCATGAAAAATATGCGTTTGCCTCATAACGTCACCGAATGAAGTCATAATGTCTCAAGCTTGACATATCTAGAAAGCACTCATCGAGGTGTTCAGTTTGAGCTATTACACGATATGGTACCTAAGATTTCAAAATTTGACCTTGGGGTCAAAAACTTTCGACCTCCAGCACTAACCATGAAGGTCAAGGCCAATCTCCACCAAAAATTAATTAGCTGAGCGCCAGACCATGAACTATATTCCCATGAAGTTTGAAGACGATCTGATCAAAATTACTCAAAAAATAAGGGTTTCGTCGATTCCCCTGATTTGCGACAAAGTGACCTTGACCTTTGACCTTGACCTTCAAAATTTTGTGCACTGAAAGGGACCTCTATAGGCCTCTGATATGCGAAGTTACAATAATTTCCAATGATAACTGTGCTCTGCAGAGTGATCGATACGTGATTACAGACAAACAAACAAAAAACAAACAAACAAAAAAAAAAAAACAAAACAAAACAAAAATAATCAGTCACTCCCAGGGTGACCAGTATCTTGCCAAAATGTGAACATGAGTAACTTATTTATTCGATTAATGTTACTCAAAAAATAAGGGTTTCGTCGACCTTGATGCTTGACCTTTTTGTGACCTTGACCTTTGACCTTGACCTTTATATTTTCGTACGGTTAATGGTATCTCTCCAGGACCGTTGTACATGAAATATCAAGAGATTTTGATGAGAACTGAAGAAATAAAATTTTCATGAAAAATCCGTTTTTTCGTCATGACGTCATCAAATGACGTCATAGCGTCAAACTTTTGTCTGATCTGGAAAGCACTTATCAAGCGCTTTCATATGAGGTTTAACTCGATATGGTATCTAAGATTTCAAAATTTGACCTTGGGGTCAAAAACTTTCGACCTCCAGCGCTAACCATGAAGGTCAAGGCCGATCGCCACCAAAAATTAATCAGTTGAGCGCCAGACCATGAACTATATTCCCATGAAGTTTGAAGACGATCCGATCAAAATTACTCAAAAAATAAGGGTTTCGTCGACTCCCCTGATTTGCGACAAAGTGACCTTGACCTTTGACCTTGACCTTGAAAATTTTATGCGCTGAAAGGGACCTTTATAGGCCTCTGATATGCGAAGTTACAAAAATTTCCAATGATAACTGTGCTCTGCAGAGTGATCGATACGTGATTACAGACAAACAAAAAAACAAAAAAAAACAAAAAAACAAAAACAAACAAAAAACAAACAAACATACAAGCTGACTAACATATCTTGCAAAAACTTCGTTTTGGCAAGATAAAAAGAAGAAAACACTGCCCAAATAATGTGGTGGCCTCTTTTCCCTGAGAACACACAAGACCATTCAAGCAATACCAAACACTTTTACAAAATCATAAACAGTATCACAAACTACAACAATAGCGTAACATCAACCATCGCATGCAGCCATAACTACCACAGATAACATACCATCAGAGAAACAACAAGCTAACATCCTCATTGACCATTATGCAAAAAACTATGTGTCACAGGACCTATAAAAGAGCCCTTGGCATGGTACACATCCCACTTTGTTGGGCCTGGAGCCAGTCAGGCAGAATTGTTCTCTGGACTCACCACAGCCAATCGTCCTCGATGTCAAACTTGACCGAGGTGACTTCTTCCAGCTCCAATCTTACCTCCTTGCTAAGGTTGGTGTTGGCTTAAGGGTTAAGGCTTAATAACTTAGGGTCCTGAGTTTGAGCCCCGTTGGTCGCTGAATTAATACCAGGTAGGTTGACTCAGCCTGTCATCCTTCCGAGGCTGGAAAATATAGTACCAGTTTACTGGTAACAGGAGAACTGCATCAGCGGCACAGCCATGCTTCCAGAAATGATGCAACCAGCAGCCACAGACTGCACATGAAAACAAAAACATATCCTTGCTGTCCATCTGCCTACTTGCTTAACAGGAAGGATTGAAGAATGCTTGTCCGACCGAACAAAATCCTACCCCATTCATATCACTCCATGTTCCCCCAACACATCACGGGATACAATTGTTTCAATGAATATAATAATAATAACTGGAGGTGGCGAAGAACAGTCGTTTTAAACAGTCGTTAGTTATTAAACAGGAAGAAATTTGGAGGAAACCCGACATGTTTAAGACATTTTTTGCTTATTGTGTCCCCCACAGATGAACGGATCAGAGTCATCTTGACTTACGAGGCCTCCAGGTAAGCGGTCATGATCTTGAGCTGATGAAGGTGCTTAAATGAGTCATTACACATGAATGATGAATCTCATTGCCTGATTTTACTGGCCACGTTTAGTATTAGGCCCATCAAAGCCTGCATTCGTATTACCAACCTATGGTTGTTTATTTTCAACCAATGGTTGTGTTTTAACCTTTTTTAAATGCTGAGCTTCAAACAAGGAAGCAGCAGATTTTTAAATCTTTGGTATGACTTGGCAGGGGTTCCAAAAGCCGACCTCCCAGACTTAGAGCGGACGCTCGATCCATTACGCCACCGAGGCTGGTGAAATCTCCTGACTGGCAGCCAAACAAAATCACAATTCAGTATGTATTTTCAATGTTTCAGAAGCCACGGGAACGCTATCAGTCCTCTTGTATGGAATGAACAACAGCACCATGACATCAGATATCATCCAATTTCAGGATGCCCACATGACAATGCTGACACAACAGGTGTATCAGAGAGACTGACACGACAGCTGTCAAGGACTCCAGCCTGCAGTTGCCAGTGTTCAAATAATCCCTTGTAATCCCTTGTCCTCCCCATGAACATATGCCATCATCACAAAGCTCATATTTTAGCACATTATCTGCATGCACAGTTTCTTTTTTGAACTCGCTCCATTTCTATTAAAAACTGTTGTGAATGCAGATTTGTACATCAGTTTGGAAAAAAATGTCACAGAAATCACGACAGAATGTAAAATAAATATATATTTTTTTGTATTGAAAATACGGCCAACCAATTGAATGACTGTTGAATTATTTAATTATTTAACCAATCATATTATTTGTTGTGAACAATATAATATTTGTAATCTTAATTTGAAATCCTTCTTAACTCATGTTTAATTTTTTTTTAAGATCATGCAAGCTGATCAGTGTTACACGTGTGAATAACGCATCATTGTTGTAGTGTCTTGGCACGACAGCGCTCAAGACAAAACTTCAATGCGAGGAGTTCAGCAAAAGCTTGCTGAAAGGTTTTACGGAACGCCACTGGATGGACGTGTAATCAAGAACTGGCACCGCAAACTCTTTAACACAGGTGCATTAAATGACAGAATGCACACAGGACGTCCATTCGTCCAATGTCGACAAAGAAGCAATTTTGGAAGAGTTGACAAATTCTCTGATCAAGTGTTCGCACACGCTCATTTGAACTGCAGATACCTAAATGAACAGTGCAACGTTGTCTGAAAAGTGAAGGTGTGAGAGGTTGAAAGCCAACATCAACCCAATTTTTAATCACCATTTGATCAACAAATTTGTGTCATCAACTGTTCAAAATTGATAAAAATGCTTGCCAAAGCTAAGAACTAGATGCTTTTCACTGATGAATGTGCAGATTATGGGGATTTTCGAATGAAGAATATTGTCTTCTGGAGCAAAGAAAATTCTCATTTTCAAGAACAAGTTAAGCAGCATCCCCCATTGGTAATGATTTGGGCAGGAATGAATAAAGGCAATCTTTTCAGTCCATGTTTTCTTGATGGATGAATTACTGCTCAACGGTACATAGCCATGTTGAGAGACGAATTACTGCCAACACTTGATTACTTAGGAGTACGAAAACTGCATTGTACCAGAAAGATGGTGCTCCGGCACACACAGCTATCGAAACAATAAATTTTCTGAACGAACATTTTCCACGACGTTGGGTTGAGAAATTTGTGCCGGTACACTGGTTGCCTCGAAGCCCTGACTTAACATTTTGTGACAACACTCTGTGGGGAATAATTAAACCTAGGGTGCTTGCAAGTAATCCAATGACAGCAGTGGAACAGCATTCGGTGAAATTGATCCAGATTTACTCCACTGAATTCATGAATGTTGCTGGAGGAGAACATCACTTTACATTGAACCCCATGGTGAACAAGTTGGCCAATATAACTGATTAACTTACGTCTGTAACAAAACAATACCAATAAAATATTGCTTCAATTGCGAAGTTTCAAATTCAGTTTCGAATGCTTTGGTGTCACGAAGTGCCCATGCACTGTCGGGACATAATGCAAACTTTAGAGTGGATGTTCACACCTGCATGGTAAAAGGTTTGGGCTGGACTGCATTGTCTGTTGTTAAATATATGAAGGTTTTTACGAGTCTCCATTCGTTTATGGAGCTACAGTATGGACACAGAGGTGAATCATTACCCCCATTCTCGTCCACTCCCCCCACCGCACACACACAAAGCAAAAGGCGATGTTAAGCAATTGGTTCATTTGTTTGTCTGTGTATCTACAAGCGTCAGTCTACGAATGAGGAACAACTTTATTTCAATTGAATGATATGTTTTGAACACGAATCAGAACATGAATCAGAAAACAAACCCGTAGTTTAGCACAACTTGGTCTTTGAATTTGTCCTGATCGTGCAATGCACAAAAAGGAGTGGGATCATTTTTTTGTTTTTACTCTGTCTGCCTGTCTGGCAATCAAAACAAAATTGAAAATCATTCCAAACAGGACACTTACTGTTTTTCACCACGTCGTAAAGGATATAAACATCAGACAAAAAAATCTTTACTTTATTTCAATTGAATTATATACTTTAACACAGAACAACACAAATCACCTTTTTGGAACTTTCAAAACCCTTCCGTTTCTCAGTACAGTACTTGGATAAAATATTATGGTATTTTACGTCATCACGACAAATCAAATCTGCTACTCATCGACTTCACCCATATCCTTGTTTCTCAAGACAGTCAATGGAACACCTCACCCCACGCGATCTAGTATTATTGTAGTTAGGTTGGTTAAAGTACAAGTTGTGCTTTTTAGTTAGGTTTGCCATATTGTTATTGAAGTAATTGAATTGGTTAAAGTGTACAAGTAAGTCGAAATTTTGTGCTGTTAATTTTGAAATTGAACTTAACTGAGTGTGTTTTTTTGTTTGTGAAATCTATGTTCTGTAGTAGTTTGTGAAACCATGCTCTCTCAAATCTGTAGATTGGGAAACCCATGTTCTCCACTTGGACCACGTCCAAAAGTTAATCAAAGCCGAAACTGGGAGTTTTGTTTCAATACTATATTGGTGTAAGCATATATCCCAACTTGCCATCAGAAAGAATTGGCCTCGAGATGAATTAATTGTCATGCGAGACGAGAGTAATAAGGCATTGAATAAATTCTGCATTTACATTAGTTTCTCGAATTCCGTGTTGATAATATGGCTCCAAGAATGAAAGATTCATATAAACCTTCATCCAATAAAAAACAACAGACCATCTGGTGAAAACAACTTGATACACTGTATATGCTGTTTCAATGATTCAAGAAGTTTAAGATTATCATTATGACCTCAGATAAAGAGGACAGAGAACAACAAAACAATGTCAAAAAAGAAGGCTGTGCTAGGATTTAGGAAGCAAGTGTGGGATTAGGTTTCCAAAGCAGAACATCCCTTGGAAGATCAGGTGGTTGAGTGTAAAATATTGAGTGTTGAGTGTTGTGGAAGAAGCTGGTATTGAAGCTGCAGAAGTCATTAAATTTTGAAATTGAGATTGCCAAAGCACAGGCCAGGAAGAAAACATGCGAAGATTGGTGTCCGGAATCTGCAAGGCTCGAGTGACGATATTGTTATGGAGTTCAGAATCGGATCTGACTAATGCATACAACATTCAGGTCCTCAGACAGTTAATTCCATAAATGCATGTCCAGGATAGACCCATCCCCTTGTCTGGTGGGATTCTAACTTTGATGCATTGGAGAAGGGTATAGAATAGATTCCTTTTCTTGTGGGATGGCCGTTTTCTCTTTACGACACATTCATGCACGTGAGATCCATTAGCCCAACGGAGGCTCATTCTACCCCCTTTCCCTCGGGACACATTGGCTTGGAGGTGGACGATTTATTTACACTTTGGACTTACAGGACATTTAATTAAGCACACTGCGGCTTTTCCTGAATGGTTATTCTGATGATCAAATACGGCTGTGGATCATTTACCTCACCCACCTATCTTTCATTGATGTTCAACACCCACCTCTATTTCACCAACGTTGACTTCCACCTTTTTTCATCAATGTTTGATGCCCCGTTTGGCAGCTGCATGGATGCTGGCTGGCTCTTGTTCGTGCCGGGCTGAACGAGGAAGGAATGATCACGCGATTGACGGTTGGAAGTCACATGCAGCGATGTGCCAATAGGCAAGGTGGATTTGGCTGAGGTCTGCTTGAGCCTCCGCATACACTGGTCACCTATAAAAAGGATGGGAGGACTGCTTTCCCGTCAGTTGGTGACAATTCCTGACAGCTGGGTGACGGTTCCTTACAGCTCCAGTCAGTTGGTGACAATTCCTGTCAGTTGGTAAACAATTTCTGACAGTTGGTGAGTTGGTGACAGCTGGGTGACGGTTCCTTCCAACTCTCGTTAGTTGGTGACAATTCCTGACAGCTGGGTGATGGTTTCTTACAGCTCCAGTCAGTTGATGACAATTCCTGTCAGTTGGTGACAATTTCTGACAGTTGGTGAGTTGGTGACAGCTGGGTGACGGTTCCTTCCAACTCCAGCCAGTTGGTGACAATTTCTGACAGCTGGGTGACAGTTCCTTACAGCTACAGTCAGTTGGTGATAATTCTTGACAATTGGGTGACAGTTCCTTCCAACTCCAGTCAGTTGGTGACAATTCTTGAAAGCTGGGTGATGGTTCCTTCCAGCTCCAGTCAGTTGGTGACAATTCCTGACAGCTGGGTGACGGTTCCTTACAGCTCCAGTCAGTTGGTGACAATTCCTGACAGTTGGCGAGTCGGTAACAGTTGGTGAGTTGGTTACAGTTCCTCACAGCTCCTTACAGCTGTCCATTGGTTATGGCTCCTGATAGCTCCTGACGGTGGATGATGGTTATACCATTCCTGCTGGTTCTGCTCGTACCTGATTCTTGGCATCCCTGGATCCTGGGGGTGATGACGTGACGTTGATTGGTGTTTGAGCCTGTTTGCGATTGGGTGCACGGCGAGGCAGGCGCTAGTCGCGGATCAAGGCATGCTCACACATTTTGGGACATTTTATTGGATGCACGACGACTTCTACCTTGGGAAGCCAAGATTGGATTTCTCCCCCACTCCCCCCCCCCAACAATGATCTGCTGGGTACCCTTATCTCATGTTTAATTGATGAATAAGGCAGAGTGATCAACATCTGCTCTTTGTCTTTTTTCCTATCAATGCTTCTTTAATTCTTTATTTGTTTGAGATCATTTTGATTGATTTGAATTAATCTATCTACACTACAAGGAAATAAAAAGTTCTTCAGTTTATTTATTTTTCTTATTAATAAATTCCTTGACATTTCAACTTGTCCGTGCATGCCATTTCCTTCCATGGATCCAGTATTGTCCGAACCTAGATAGACTGGGAGGTAGTTCCCAAACTAATTAACCTGTCATAGTCAGCGTGCACCAGCGGTAAACGCTCGGCCGCCCTACGTAAGATCTAATTAAGATAACATTGGTGCATTGCTGAGGGCACGCTCCCTGCTCAAGAGGCCACGTGACCTCGAGTTAAATGGCAAATTAGACGGTGGACACTGGAACTCGTGGTTAACTAATTGGTGTTCGTGGTTGTAAAGCAACCCACCGCACCACAAAGTTAATTGTGAGCAGTGGCCCCAGGTCCGGTTCTTTGAAGAAGAAACGAGGATTAACCCCTTCATGATACACTCGGTACCGGTGGCCGTAACAATATGAATGCCTCTTTTAACCAGGGCCAGGCTAAAGCTGTTTCTCAATTGTTGATGTCAATTCCCTTCATCTGCCTCCATTCCCACAACAATGATAGTGCAATATATACATGTAAATCGTTAAGCACCACCCATGAGTCGGTCTGTGAAGCCATCCGGGAAGCCGTGAAGACTATGTGCCCATGAATCACGTCCTGTTTAAAAGTGAGTTGCAGAATAAACACGGACGTCCATAAATTATGTACTATTCGAATGTTTCTTTGACAGTGAAGCTGTGTGACTATCTCCATTAATTATCTACTGTTTGAACATTGGTTGCAGGCTGTATGTACGTCTACTAATTACGTACTGTTCGAACGTCAGTTGTACCCTGACTTCACACACATTACATCAATAAACAAGAAAAAAAGAGCAATCAGGGATTGCAGACCCTCACCAGGACTTGTTTTTTGTGGTGTTTGTGTAGTTTTGTGTGGTGTATTTTGTGGGGTGTTTGTGTACTGGTGTGTTACGTAATTAGAAACATAATTCGAACTGCCACTTTATAACTGCAGGCAGATACCAAGTCGTCCCACTTTGATGCAACCCCGCTTTGAATGGACAAATAAACCCTGACCCATGACATATATTATTATTATTCAATTAAATTTAGAATGGGATTAAAATTAATTCAATTCAAATCAAATGTAAGACCATATAGGTACAGTCCTGCATTTGAGTAATCAGAAGGAACCCGAACAAGCAAAAAGCAAAGATGAAGTCATCAGGAGGAACCTGGATAGGATTCGCATTTCAGCTGCTACCCATTCACATTTCACCTCTTCCCTCAAACCCATCCAAGAATGGGCTGGTGAGCCTTAATCAAAATAAAAAATAATAAAAAAATAAAAATAAAAAAGAACCCAGATCAAAAAAATTAAATAATTCTGGTTGCCAGATCATGTGCCAATCAAATTGAAATATAAAACATTTATTCCCCATCACTGCAAGACCATAATTGTGAAGTTGCATGTCGATTGATTAAGCAGTTCCAGAGAAAACATTATTTAATATTTTCTTCAATCAAGTATGGCTGCCAAACCATGTGACCAAACAATTATTTCTGAACAAACTTGTACACCCAAGGCTTGGGGAACATTTGTGTGAAGTTCCCCTCCATCTGTCCAGCCATTCTGGAGAAGAAGGTTTTTATAGGTTTGTGGGTAAATTCAATATTGCTGCAAATAATGTGACCTATGACATATGTGTGAACCTTTTGTTCCTCATGGATAGGCGATCATACGTGTAAAGTTTCGCCTATATCTGTTCATCCACTTCAGAGAAGATTTTTGAAGGTTTAAAAAAAAAATCAATATGGCTGCCGAATCATGTGACCGATGACATCATCAATTTTTTCTGTAGACTATTTTATCCCTCGATGACCCTCAAAAATTTTCATACTGATCAGATGTATCATTCTACAGATGCAATTATGATGTCATAATGAAGGCACCGATGATGTCATAAAAAACACACTTATTCCCCATGAGGAGTACTTGCTTTTTTTGATGTTGAAGGCCACAGGCATGGAATGAATAGTCCTCATTGAGGCCAAGCCTTAAATAAAAGAACTGCATGAATAGAAAATTTAGAAAAGAGAGAATAGACTAAGAGTTTTTGAAAAAGTAAAAAATCTGCTTTTTGAAAAGGGGATGGTTATAAGTGTTTGGGAAGACATGAGAAGGTAAAGGGTTCCAGAGTTTGGCAGTGGAGGGGAAGAAAAAAACATCATCATGGCCCACTCTTGAGTTCCCAATGGCCACACAATAATCATGTGACGTAGTGGCCCGTTGAGTATTCCGTGGTCTCACAAATGGTGGAGGTACACAAACAGAAAGTTGTTGCGAGCAGAAACTGAAGTAATATCGATAGAAAAGAGAAAGAGAGCCTACTTTGCAGCGTAATTTGAGCAGGTCGAGTTTTGAGGTCACATTGGTAGAGTTGACAAGTCGAATAACTTTGAATTCAATTCTGTCCAGTACGTATGTGGAGCTGGAACCTTCCCAGATGTGAGAGCAGTACTCGAAACAAGGACAAATCAATCCTTTATATAGTTGGAGCAACTGTTCAGAGGAGAAGAATCTTCGACATCTGAACAGGACTCCTAATTTATTCGAGGCAGACTTAACTATTTGTGTAATGTTTGGATTCCAAGATAAATTTGATGTTAGAGTGATACCGAGTGGGCTTATTGTATCACGTGGTGTAATTGTAGAGCTTTCAAAGGAGATTGGAGAGTTGAGAGGAGTTTAGAGAGAGAGAGAGAGAGTTGAGAGGAGTTTAGAGAGAGAGAGAGAGAGAGAGAGTTGAGAGGAGTTTAGAGAGAGAGAGAGAGAGTTGAGAGGAGTTTAGAGAGAGAGAGAGAGTTGAGAGGAGTTTAGAGAGAGAGAGAGAGAGAGAGTTGAGAGGAGTTTAGAGAGAGAGAGAGAGAGAGTTGAGAGGAGTTTAGAGAGAGAGAGAGAGAGAGTTGAGAGGAGGGTAGAGAGAGAGGGAGAGTTGAGAGGAGGTTAGAGAAAGAGAGAGAGTTGAGAGGAGTTTAGAGAGAGAGAGAGAGAGTTGAGAGGAGTTTAGAGAGAGAGAGAGAGAGTTGAGAGGAGTTTAGAGAGAGAGAGAGAGAGAGAGAGTTGAGAGGAGTTTAGAGAGAGAGAGAGAGAGAGTTGAGAGGAGTTTAGAGAGAGAGAGAGAGAGTTGAGAGGAGTTTAGAGAGAGAGAGAGGAGAGGAGTGTAGAGAGAGAGAGAGAGAGAGTTGAGAGGAGTTTAGAGAGAGAGAGAGAGAGAGTTGAGAGGAGTTTAGAGAGAGAGAGAGAGTTGAGAGGAGTTTAGAGAGAGAGAGAGTTGAGAGGAGTTTAGAGGAGTTGAGAGGGAGAGAGAGAGAGAGAGAGAGAGAGAGAGAGAGAGAGAGAGAGAGAGAGAGAGAGAGAGACAGTGAGAGAGAGAGAGATAGAGAGTGAGAGAGAGAGAGAGAGAGAGAGAGAGAGAGATGAGAGAGAGATGAGAGAGAGATGAGAGAGAGATGAGAGTGAGTTGAGATGAGTTGAGATGAGTTGAGATGAGTTGAGACGAGTTGAGACGAGTTGAGACGAGTTGAGACGAGTTGAGACGAGTTGAGACGAGTTGAGACGAGTTGAGACGAGTTGAGACGAGTTGAGACGAGTTGAGACGAGTTGAGAGAAAGAGAAAGAGAAAGAGAAAGAGAAAGAGAAAGAGAAAGAGAAAGAGAAAGAGAAAGAGAAAGAGAAAGAGAAAGAGAAAGAGAAAGAGA
The DNA here is from genome assembly GCF_056783735.1 of Eptatretus burgeri. Classification (NCBI taxonomy): domain Eukaryota; kingdom Metazoa; phylum Chordata; class Myxini; order Myxiniformes; family Myxinidae; genus Eptatretus; species Eptatretus burgeri. Next base: position 98,929,225 of record NC_140964.1, on the reverse strand, counting down.
AAGAGAAAGAGAAAGAGAAAGAGAAAGAGAAAGAGAAAGAGAAAGAGAGAGAGAGAGAGAGAGAGAGAGAGAGAGAGAGATAGAGATAGAGATAGAGATAGAGAGAGAGAGAGAGAGAGAGAGAGAGAGAGAGAGAGAGAGATGAGAAGAAATTGAGTTTTTGAAGCATTAAACTTAACTTGATTACATTTGCCCCACTGGGAGATCGTGTCCAAATCCGAATTTAAAGAGGTGGTTGCGATGAAACGAGATGCAGATCGAGTGAGGGAAGACGGGGCAGATGGGAAAGACATGGAGGAATGTAATGTTGAGTCATCAGCATACGAGTGCATTTGGTTATTTGTGGAAGAAAGAAGGTCATTGATAAAAAGAAGAAAGAGTGTTGGGAAAAGAATGGAACCCTGAGGCACACCGCTGTTGATAGGAAAGGGGGTCGATGTTGAATCATCAACAATTACGGAGATAGAGCGGTTGGAGAGAAGCTCGATATGAGAGAGCAGAGTGAAGGAGGAAAGCCGAAAGAGGGAAGCTTGGATATCAGACCCCGATGCCAAACTCTGTAAAAGGCTTTTTGAGATATAAAGGCTGACATCAAAAGATTCCCCAAAGTCTCCCAAAGAAGAGGCCCAGCCATTCGTAATGTAAGAAAGGATATGACCTCTGGATCTTGCCTTGTGAAAGCTGTATTAGTGGTCAGATAGAAGACTGAGATTCAAGATGCTTGAGAAAATGGGAATTGAGAAGGCATTCAAAGACTTTGAAACAGTAAAAGTCAAAGCAATGGGACGGTAGTTAGAAGGGTTTGAACGACCACCCTTCTTTAAAAATGCTGTGCTGAGGCATGTTTCCAGGTCAAGGAAAAGTTTGGGTTTTTAAACAAAACTGAAACAAGCGAGCAAGCACGGGTGCAAGTTCTGAAGCACATTTCTTCAAGACATGGGGAGGAATGTCAACTTGCCCGTAGGCCTTGCTTCTGTCCAGAGAGAGGAAATTTTTTTTGACTGCATGAAAAGAGATTATAGGGAGGGACATAGGATTGGTGAGAGGAGCATCAGAGGGAGATGGAATGTTAGTCATCCATTGTGGATTGAGAGGAGAAAAGAGAACCAAAAATAGTTGCTTTATCGGTTGGAGAGACAGTGATGGTATCATCGGAACAGAAAAGTGAAGGAAAGGTAGAGCGACAGAAGTTGTTGGAGATACTTTTAGCTAAGGACCAGAAAGATCTATTAGTGGAAGGAGATGAGAGGTTGTCACATTTCTTTTGAATGAAGGAATGTCAGGTGCCAAGTTTCAAATTTTTTCTTTGGTGTGGTTTCAAAGATACAGAGGTCAAAGTTTTTTCCATTTTTCAACATGGATGTCATACCATGTGACCTATGACATCATAATTACCATTAAAACATTCTACATGAGTCGTCGCACATATGGTCAAAAACTCCTCTCAATCCGACAAGCGGTTACGGAGAAAAACACGAAAGTTTTGTGCAAACAAAACAAACAAACAAACCCAAATGCAATACCCTCTCCTTCGGCAAATGTAATTGTGTATTATTGGTACGTACGTTTTCACCGCTTTAGACTGCAGAGACTCATTTGACCATTGAAGACCCTTTAAAGGCCATGAAGACCCATATGACTCAAAAGTCCACAAGGACCCAAAAGACTCAAAAGACCCAAAAGTCCTAGAGGACACAAAAGACCCAAAACAACCCGAAGACCGAAAAAACCATGAAAAATCAAAACACCCCAAAGACCGAAAATACCCTGAAGACCAAAAAGTCACTGAGAACTCAAAAGACCCCAACAAACCCAAAAGACCCCAAAGACCCAAGGACCCAAAAGTCCAAGACCCTGAAGACCCCTTTGACCTTAACACCATTTAGACCCCTTACATCATACAGACAGATTAGAAAGCTTAAACCCTTGACCATTTAGACAAATTAGACCTTTTTATATTACAAATAAATTTCAAATAAATATAATATCACTAACATTACAAATAAATTTGTACAAAAGAAATGTTTGTATTATGATTGGTGTAAATCATGACAACACAGCAAATCGGTGACGTCAATCTCTGCAACGACGTGTGGAAAGGTGAGCATAGCGAGCCGGTCTTCATATTTCCATATTGGAATGAAACTTCATATTTCCCAATGTTGAGAGTGTGAGCAGAAAATCTGATTGGTCGAGATGGTGGAAAATGGCATATCATATTGTCCAAGTATGGTTAAACTGGAGGTTTTTGTAAGTGCCAACAAGGTAATTTGTGCTCAAGTGTATGATTCAATTGTTATAAAATAAACATTTTAAAGAATGTAGAAAAAAAACCAAAAACGTTTTTTAGAGGTTTATCACCATTGATGCAGCCTTTTGCGCAACCTTACAATGCCTTCAGAAAGTACTCACACCCTTCGACTTTTTCACATTTTGTTGCGTTACAGCCTGAATTAAAAATGGATTAAATTTAATTTTTTTTATCACCGATCTACACAAAAATACCAGATAATGACAAAGTGAAAACATGTTTTTAGAAATTTTACAAATTAATTAAAAATGAAAAGCTGAAATGTCTTTCATCAATAAGTATTCAAACCCCCGGAGCAATAATTTGTCGAAGCATCTTTGGCAGCGATTACAGCGTTGAGTCTTCTTGGGTATGTCTATCAGCTTTGTACATCTCGATTTGGGGATTTTATCCTTTTCTTCTTTGAAGATTTGTTCAAGCTCTGTCAAATTGGATGGGGAGCGTCGGTGAACAGCAATCTTCAAGTCTTTCCACAGATTCTCTATGGGTTTTTCTTCACGTCTGGGCTTTGGCTGGGCCACTCAAGGATTTTCACATTCTTGTTCTGAAGCCATTCCATTGTTGCTTTGGCTGTGTGCTTGGGGTCATTGTCCTGCTGGAACATAAATCTTCACCACAGCCTCAGGTCTTTTGTACTCTGAAGCAGGTTCTCCTCAAGGATTTGCCAGTATTTGGCTCCAATCATTGTTCCCTCTATCCTTACAAGTCTTCCAGTCCCTGCTGCTGAAAAGCATCCCCAGACCACATAGCATGATGCCGCCACCAGCATGCTTCACAGTAGGCATGGGAAGATGTTATGGGTGATGGTGTTCTATGGGTGATGAGCTGTGCTCGGTTTCCACCAGATGTAGCACTTTGCACTCAGGTCAAAGAGTTCAATTTTCATCTCATCAGACCACAGAATCTTTTGCCTCATGCTCTCACGAGCTTTTCAGTCTTTCACATGCCTTTATTAAAGCTCCAGGAGTGCTATCATGTTCCTTCTTCTCAGGAGTGGCTTCCATCTGACCACTCTCTCATAAAGCCTCGATTAGTGAAGTGCTGCAGAGATTGTTGTCCTTGCAGCAGGTTCTCCCAACTCAAGCCCCTGTCACACCTTGACGATTTAGCCAGCGTATGGCAACGTATCAAAATTGTTCTAAAATGCTGGCGTACACTGAACTATTTATGTTTTTTTCCAGTTTTAGGCGTATATTAACGAGTTGGACGTATGCATAACATATTAGTAACATACACAGAACATTTCGATAACTTATACATAACTTATACCAACGAATGCTTAGCGTGTTGTCAGCATTCACAACTTATGCCCAACGATAGTCTAACTTACGCATAGCGCACGGCAGCGTATCGCCGACGATCACGTGGCGTAGCCTATTAATAGGCTGCCGCTCGACGATTTAAATGGATGCTGCTGCTCGACGATTTAAATCATAACCGCACTAGACATCGAAGTGTCAACATCACCGTCATGCCGAAGAAAACTTCGAAGAACTCCTCGTTACGGAGTTCCACCATGAGCTGGTCACACATGCCAAAATGCCGTCGCCTCCCAATCCATGGTCTCACCCAGTTTCTTCTGCTCCATTCACCTCTTGTTCTCCTGGTTGTATTGGCACGCAACTGATAGAGTGTCAAATCGATGAGGTCATGTTGATGTTGGAGGACAGCTAGTAGGTATTGTCATCTCAGCCTTGACAGATCTTCCATCTCTCGGATGACATGGACATCTACTCACCATGGAGTCTGAAACACTGACGGGTTCCTCCTGTGAACCCCATTTTTATATACCAATTCCCCTAAACGCTGCCAATACGCCATTATGCGGTAGCTGTAAGTTATAAACACGTTCAGTAAGTTCTGTGGTCGTCCGGAAGACGTCAAATACGTCTACATACGTCAATATGCATTGGAGATACGTTACATATAGTATAGGTTCAAAGCACGTTATTCGTAGGTTAGAAATAAGTTTCGGGTGCGCTAGACATTACCTCGACGCGATTCGACTTATGAGTAACTTACAAGTAACGTGTGTCGACGTGTGTCAACGATCGCATAACGTGCCTACAACTTATGGCCAGCGTATGCGGAACGTGTGAGTCATACGCTGGCATACGTCGAAAATTTTTGAGCATGCTTAAAATTTGGCGACGAGCTCGGCGTACTACGATGAATGCCAGTGTGCTCTTAACGTATACAAAACTTACCCATAACGTATTCGACGTGTGCCAGCGTATTCGCCAAATTTTTCATATGTCGGCATACACTGGCTAAAACGTTAAGGTGTGATAGGGGCTTCAGCGAAAGACCTCTGTAGTTCTGTCAGAGTGGTCTTCGAGTTCTTTGTCACCAAGACGAAGGTCCTTCTTGCCCAGTTACTCAGTTTGGTTGGACGGACAGCTCGAGGAAGAGTCTGGGTAGCTCCATATTCTTTCCATTTCCTAATGATGGAGGTCACTGTGCTCTTGGGAACTTTCAACTCTCTTGAAATTATTTTATACCCTTCCCCAGATCTATGCCTCCTCACAATTCTATCTTGGACTTCTATGGACATTTCCTTGGACTTCACGGCCAAATTTCTGCTCTGACATGCACTGTCAACTGTGGGACCATACACAGAAAGGTGTTTTTCTTTCTTAGTCATATCCAATCAATTGAATTGGCCACAGATGGACTCCAATCAAGTTGAAGAAACATCTCAAGAATGATCAAAGGAAATTGGATATACCTGAGCTCAATTTGGAGTGTCATAGCAAAGGGGGTTGAATACTTTTTGACAATAAATTTCAGCTTTTCATTTTTAACCAATTTGTAAAATTTTCTAAAAACATGTTTTCACTTCATCATTATGGGGTGTTTGGTGCAGATTGGTGACAAGCAATTTAAATTTAATCCATTTTAAATCCAGACTGCAACAAAACAACATGTAACAAATGTCAAGGGGTGGGAATACTCTATGAAGGCACTGTATAGAACACGTTAAGTTAGTTATTTGTGCCTGTTGTTTGTGTCCTTTATGGCATCCATAAAAACTAAGTTTCCTGTTCAGAATGATTTTCAATTTTGTTTGACTGCCAGAGAGGCAGACAGACTAAAACAATTACCTTGCTTCTCTCTGTGAACACATGATCGGGCCGAGATTCCGTACAATTTACCAAATTCAGAACCAAAGCACTGCTAAACTGCAGGTTCGTGTTATACAGTTTTCAAAATAGAGAAGTCAAATGAAATTAAGTAGTTCTTCAATTACATACTGATGTTTGCAGGCAGGCATCAACTATAAATGGAAGAGGTGTGTGTATGTGTGGGCATGTGTGCGAGGCATGTTTTTTTGTTTCATTCTACTGGAGCTTTCTGATGTGGAATGTGAGACACCGAAATGATCGTCATGATCTCCTGAGTTGAATTGGCTAATTAACTACAAATAACTTGAAAGAATTCCCATGTTTTAAACGCACACCATGTTAAGGTGTGTAGAGTAGCTTAATTGGTCCTTCCACGGCATAGCATTCCAAGTGCAAAATAAATAACAAAAAGAATGATAACATTGTAACAAAGCATCTATTAGTTAATATTAATAATATTAACAATCACAATAGTAGTATCATTTAGGAATAATAATAACGAACATGTAATCTCTGGCCTGGCCCAAGCACATCAGGGATTGGTAAAAGGCAGGCCGATGTTCAAGCAGTACAGCAGGCAGGTATGCTACGAGGCCATGAAGACCAATAAAAATTTGGTCCAGTGGAACAACGGGCCCACCAGTACCTTTTAAATATTGAGAATGAAGCACGATGCCACACGGCCAAGACGACCAATGAAAATTTGGTCCAGTGGACCAACGGGCCCACCACTACTTTTTAAATACTGAGCATCAAGCATGAAGAGGCACATACCATTTTTAGCTCACCTGGAATGTAATTCCGGTAAGCTGATGTGATGGCACGTCGTCCATCTATCCGTCAGTCAGTAAACACTTGCAACTTCTTCTCCGAAACTGCTGATGGGATTGTGACCAAACTTGGCTAAAATTATATTTGGTATGTTGCAACTCAAGTTTTTTTCATGGCATTAAAACAAAAATAATAATAAAAAAACAAAAACAAAAACAAAAAACCGAGGTCTGAGGGGGTCGACCGGGGGTCAAAGTGGATCCAGTTTTGACCACCCAAAATAGGTATTTGCTCTCTTAGAAACTACACACATATAATTTTGATGAAACGTGACCACAACCTTCATCACCTATGATGTACCAAAGTTTGTTCATGGTATTAAAAATAAATAAATAAAAATCAGTCATTTCCTCCCCAAAATCGGTATTTACTTTCTTCGACATGACATACTTTGTGGGTTATCCACACCTACCAGTAGTTTCCCTGGTTATCTTATCCACCTGCTACCAGGTGAGCGGCCAGGGGTATTGCTCCTATTTTTAAGCTCTGGAATGATGCAGCCAGGGTTCGAACCACCAATCTCTCAGATTCAGAGCAAACGCTGACTCCATATCCATTATGCCACTGAGGGTGGTGAAGTTGAATGATGACACAGATTCCATCTGCTCATCTATGCTCAGCAAATGTGTTTTCCAAGAAATGATGCCGATACAGTGACAATGGAATGAACAGATAATCGCAACACAATAGCAGTAAGCCACCACCATGACTTAACCACAGTCTGGTGTTATTATCGATTACAAGACGTTAATCATGGCCTCTGATGCTCACAAACTTATCCAAGCTGTATAATCTTACTCATAAATAATTAATGTCAAGAATGTTCCCTAATGATTATATTGAAGGTGGAGGAAGTTTTGTTTCATTAATTATACCAAAGCTGTCCATGCAGTCATAAGAATACACACCTTTTCTATTTAATATCTAATTTTTCGATTTTTAAATCCGTTCTGAAAGAATGCTTTTTAAAAATATATATGGAAGTAATAGAGTATTTCTTACTTAGCCATGGAAAGATCTTTTTTGTGTGAATCTTAATCTTTCTCTGATTTTTGACAAGATAAACCTCTCTGATTTTTCAGTTGGAATGTTGTGAAAATGAGATAAAGTTTTGGTGATTGTTTGGAATAACACTCATGTGATCTAGTTATTATTTTATGAATAAACGTGAATCTTAGTGTCAAAGATTATGAAATACCAAAGGTATGAATTTCGGATATAAATTTGTTTGTAAGATGGCAAGCATTTTGAGGTCCTCTTCTAAACAGTATATCCAAATATCACGATTATCTCAAGTTTTGTTTCAAAGGTTCTCCATAATCATAACATTTAATAGCCTCATCAAAAAAGTTATTTAGTGAACATAATTTCCTCATTTTTAAACAACGAAATTCCTCGAAACAATTTTCTGGTTCACTACGGTACCATGAAGCCTTGCAGGTGTTGGTTGCTCTATGTTTCGAGTTTAAAAAAATAGGGGCAATACCCCTGGTTGCTCACCTGGTAGTGGCTGGATAAGAAAACAAAAGAACTGCTTGTTGGCATGGATGACCCAGAAAGTATTTAACAGCGAAGAAAGTAAATACCTATGGATTTGTTTTTAATGCAGTGAACAACTTTGGTACATCATGGGTGATGAAGGTTGTGGTCAAGATTCATTAAAATCATCTGTGTAGTTTGAGAAGAAAGGAAATACCTATGTTGGGGGGCAACACCCCCTCATACCCCGTTTTTTTCAATGCAGTGAACAATCTTTGGTACATCATGCGTGATGAAGGTTGTGATCAAGTTTCATAGAAATTGTGTGTGTGGTTTCGGAGAAGAAAGTAAATACATATTTTGGGGTGAAACCCCCCCTCCCCCCCATACACACGAGACCCCAATTTTTGTAATGTCATGAACAAACTTTGGTACATCATGGGTGATGAAGACTGTGGTCAAGTTTCATCGAAACTACGCAAACCTGCAACTTCAAGAGTAATTACTTCTTCTTCTTTTTCTTCCTCCTCTTCTTCTTCTTCTTCCTCTGCAGCCACACTTATTCCCACATTCTTGTGAAGTTGGCCATGGGAAGCTTGGCCAAAGTCTTTCACAAACCAGCTGGCCAGGCCTGACGTTCAACTCAAGTTGAGGCAGGAATTTGGAATCGGGTCAGCGTGCCGGCAATAGCTCGCATACTCCACAAAGGACATCGTGGGATCTTTAAAGTGCACCAATTAATGCCAGCATACGGAATGCCTATTTATCATCCATCCGAGATGTGGCACACACACATTGATGAATCACACTGCCTGTGAAACACTGGGATGACAGTTGAAAGCTGGGCTGAGATTAAAACCCAGGCAAGACAGATGAGGGGCAAGTGTGTGTTGCACTACAAGAGTGAAGGAGTATCTACTGTATGCATGTTTGATCTAAAGCCTCTATCTCATATTTTGCCAACATCACTTGTTTCTAAAATTATAGGCTGTATTAAAAAGTATTTCACTGTACTTGTATTGCACTCTCCCCTTATATTAACTATACAAAACGGCAAAGAATGTTCTATTAACGATGCAAAACTGGTTGAATTCCAGTTGCAGAATAGTTTGTGCCCAGACACCATCTTCTCAGCTTTGAGATGAAATTTTTTGGAAGTTGATGATACATGTTCCATCCGTATCTTGTTTAACAGATAACAGTGTTGCTGTGTTGATGTAATGTATTTACACACTTTGTTGTGTGCCGTCATGTGTTTTTGTATTTTTGGTGCTGGTTCCCACTTTCCCACTTTGTGTCCATGTCTGGGCTGCATGCTCTTGTGGGCCTCATTTGGTTGCTGTGTTTCTTCCCCCTCTTCTTTTACCCTTCATTCATCGTTGCATTAGCCTTCATTCATCGTTGCATTAGCCATTTCCCCCATTAGCTTCATTTTATAGAAAAATAATAATAACAGGAGCGAGAATTATTTGCAATCCATGTCCCCTAATGATATGATATTTTCCAAGCTTAAAAAGGGAATAAATTTGAAAAATTGACGAAATGCCCTGAAACTCTAACTTGTTCTGCAGACTGCAACATAATAACAAAGCCATGTACCAAGTTTCAGTTGAATATGTGATAGGGTATGGGGAAAAAGTCTGAAAAACCACAGGTGGGACAGACAGAGAGTAAACCGATAGTCCCCTACAGTGAAACCAGTAGGGGACAAAAAAAAAAAAAACCGAAATAAAGGAAGATGGTATTATGCCAGCTTTCCCCCTTTTATATGTAGTGTACAAAAAATTCAAATTATACAAAAGCAGTTATCGGAAATCCTTAACTTCAATTAAACCTTCCATGAAAATGCATTTCATTTGAAGAAGATGAGATTAACCAATTTACACTGAATGTGTATATATATATATATATATATATATATATATATATATATATATATATATATATATATATATATATATATATATATATATATATATATATATATATATATATATATATATATATATATATATATATATATGAGAGAGCCAAACAGTGAATGCAACGTGACAATCTGGCTCCATTTCTGTGCATTATGATCTTCCTATAGATGTGATTCTACATCAAGGGTGAAGAGAGGGGTGCATTGGTTAATTCTTGCCCTTTGAAGACTCGCTAGCATGTCACTCACAATGATAATCGTCATCTTTTGACGAGGAAAGTGCAGAGCTTTTGAGAATGGCTTTTCCAACTGGCAGGTCCAATTATATAAATCTTGCTAAGGTTAAACGGCCAACCGTTGGTTGGTCTGCTTCTGCTGCCAAGTGTCCAAAAAACAGATTTATAACCCTGTAAGTCTGTTGGACAAAAAGTGTACACTATTTAATAAGAACGGATTTTGATGTGATTGCTGGAATGCTTAATGTTAATCTCTGTTCACAAAACTTAAAAAATACAGTATTTTGTTTAATTGAGAAAAAACCCCGAAACTCTTGATTACATTTTAATTCCAATATACACAATGAATTGTTTCATCAGGAAATTTCGTGACACAAACAACAACAAAAAACATTATATATATATATATATATATATATATATATATATATATATATATATATATATATATATATATATATATATATATATATATATTACACACACACATACATACATACATACCAGCTGATTGCACCCAGCATTGCCCGGGTTCTTTTTGAATGAATTTAACATTCTGTACATAGGTCTGACGTGGCCCAGTATCAGTTCCCTATTGGGCCACGGCAGTCATAACCTAAGGGGATTTGTAAGGGTGAAACAAAAAATGTCGGGACGGGCCGAGGGAATTTATAGGCCAGGTGTCGATGCCCCTCGACTGAAGGGGGAGGGGGATTTTAGATGGTAGTTTATATATAATTGGATTTTATGGCCGTAGCCACTGTTGAAATTGATTACGATGGCCGTGGCCGTAAAATCCCATTAAATATAAACTACCGTTATAAAATCCCCCCCGCCCCCCTTGGCCGAGGGGACTCACCACCGAGCCTCTAACCTTCCCGGGGCCCAGCCCGACATTTTTTATTTCAGAGGTTTCGTCCTATCTTGAATTGTTCAGGAGATGAGCATGTGCAGACAAACAAAAAACAAAAACTTCAAACATATGTGTATATACAGTATATACATATATATATATATATATATATATATATATATATATATATATATATATATATATATATATATATATATATATATATTACTAGAAGATCCGTGTACCCGTTGGGTTCCCGTTGTGACAGCGGTTGATGAAAAAAAATCTTTCAAGTTAAAAAAAATGGTTCCAGCGAACTACAACACTGAGGTTGTTTGCATTGATCAAATACTCCCGAAGAGTACTTGACTGAATCGGGAATTGATTTTTTAATAATTTTTCATCGTTGCCCGATTTGAACGAAACTTGATACTGCACACTGTGGTCGAATGGTGAGTAAGGTGGCCCTAAAATTTTTGTGCTATCTTGTACTGTTTTGGCTGTATTTCGGGAAGATACATACACATACACACACACACACACACACACACACACACACACACACACACACACACACACACACACACACACACACATTTTTTTTCAAGATGAGAGTTTTAGTAATATACGAGATGACCCGTGAACCCGTTGGGTTCCCATTGTGACAGCGGCTAATAAACAAACAAAAAAAAAAAATAGCTCCAGCAGTGTTCATTCCATAACTACCCTTGGTACTCTTTCGTATGCTATCTCAGATCTACAAACATGATATACAGTAACTTATTTTTCTTTGCCAAGGACGTCTCGTGAATCTGCCTCACTATGAAGATTGCATGTGTCATCAATCTTCTATTCCGAAAGCCAAATTTGTTCTCATCTATATTGACAACTCCTCTCAATAATCTTCTCAAATATTTTCAATGCTTACTCTAACAGTCATTCCTCTTTATGATTAGGGAAGTCATGAATCACCTTTCACCTTAAGCAAAGGTGCAATTATATATATATATATATATATATATATATATATATATATATATATATATATATATATATATATATATATATATATATATATATATACTCCACAAAAATGCGTTCCCAGCATTTTGGGGTTTGAGGCTTCGAAGAAGAAAAGGGGGAACATAGTTGCAAGAAGTCACATTTTTCACCCGCGCTCTTGTGCTGCATACGAAGGACGACGACGAGTTACTTTCCACAGATATAAACTCAATTGTTTGCCTCCATTCTTTCAAACCCCCTCTCCTCCACCTGTGGAACTAACCTTCAGTCTAGTTTTGTATTCCTTTCTCCAAACTATCAAGTTTGCTGTGTGCCGTTACGTCGCATCTGCCCTACTGTGATCTCCATGCTTTTCCACACCAAATGAGAATCTGTCCTACTTATACCTCTAAATTCTGTCCTTACATCATCATGTTCCATACAGCCATTTCAAATTTGCTCCATTTTTATGTTGACACTTTCCCCTCTATTGTTCAGCTCTTACTTCAGTCTCCACACGTGTCTCAAAAAGTTTGGATTATCACAAGAAGTGCAGCTATAAAATTATACATTCCATATCCAAATATCATGGTTATCTCTTAATTTTTGTTTCAAATGTTCTTCACAATCATGACATTTCATAGCCTCATCATTTCGTGAATATCATTTCCTTATTTTTAAACAAATAAATTATTATAAACTATTTTTCTGCTCACTCCCACTATGTTAGGAAGACGTAGCATCAATTACTAAAAGAAAACAAATGTACAGATATGGAAATAACCCTCTGAAAATTGTTTCTCAAGGTGTTCTGTTCAAAGCAACATTTTTCCTTTGCTTTCAGAATCTCAGTCTTAGATCTGAGTTGAGAATTAAGAACTATTCTTGCTGGTGAAGACTATAATGCAGATCTTTGGTGGTGGTCAGGTAGAACAATGGATGAAATGAACAGGACATTGATCGACGTGTGCTCACCGCCGAGGGAAGTGAGGAGAAGCTGCCGTTTTGGGTGTAAACCCTTCCTAAGAGCAAAGAGAGGAAATATAAGGGTTCATGGGCTCTTGTTTGCTCTGATGAAGGGTTAACACATGAAATGTAGTTTTCTCCTTGTTTTCCAAGGCAGTGAGCATACCTCAATCAATGTCCCGTTGATTTTACTCCTTTCCTGTGAATTACTTGTCAAGCTTCAATTGCATTGTGGCCTTAATTGTCCACTGACTGCAGTTGTTTTTCCGGAACAGTCCCATAGTAGTATCATAGACAACACTTACTCAGCCAACTCCATAACATGTCATGAAAATAGTCTGGCTATAACTGAAATATAACTGAGATATTAGAAGAAAAAAAAACTCCACAAAAATGTGTTCCCGGTCTTTTGAACAACTGGTGGGCCAGCTGTTTGTCCACTGGACCAAATTTTCATTGGTCTTCAGCCTTGTAGCAGACCCACCTGCTGTACTGTTTGAGTATTAGCCTGCCTTTCACCAAGCCCAAATGTGCTTGGGGCCAGGGTGGAGATTATATGTTCATCATTATTATTGCCAAATGATACTATTATTATTGTACACCGGTCCTTCCAAATTCCATATCCAGGCGATGCATGACGTCATCGCCAGGCTCTGGAGGAAGGGAGTACTCAGTTTTTACTCTATTTATTGGTTTGTTTTCTTTCTTATTTGTCCGGGCGACATCTCAGTCATCCTTTGAAAGCTAGGAAGCTGATATTTGGACAGCACAGTGAACAAATGATTTGGCTGTAAATGGTATTTTTGATTTATTGATCGATTAATTTTTCATTTTTTGATTAAGTACTTCATCTTCAAAAAGTTACAGATTTGGATGAAACAGTGGCGGTTTAGGTATGCTATAAGCCAAATGATTCAGAAATTATTTTACGATCATTATTTATTTATTTTAATTACACAATTAATTATTGTACACAGCTCCCTCCCAATTCCGGCTCCATGTGCTGCAAAGCGGCATCACCGGGCACCGAAGCCACCCGGGCAATGTCGCGCACTGGAGGATTTTGTTATTTATTTATTTGGCATTGGGGGGGGGTGTGGTGTCCTTTGAATGTAGCTCTACTTATTGTGGTTAATATTATTAGTATTCATCAATATCTGGTTTGTTACAATGTTATCATTATTTTTGTGATTTTCATTTTGTAAATGGAATGCCATGCTACAGAAGAACCCATTAAACTGCTCTTTCCACCTTAACATGGCATGTGTTTAAAACATGGGAATTCATCAAGTTTCTTTGCAGTTAATTAGCCTAATCAACTCAGGAGATCATGACGATCATTTTGGTGCTTACTCTACATTAGAAAGCTCCCGTAGAACTCCACAAAAAGTATGACACACACACACACACACACACACACACACACACACACACACACACACACACACACACACACACACACACACACACCTTGTCCATTTATAGTGGATGTCAAATTGGTTTCTTTTTCGGAATACAAATTTCAGCTCATGGAAGAGAAAGGTGACAGAGGGGAGAAGGGAAACATACTGATAGTGGTCTGGTGGAGGCAACAGGTAGACCCAAAAAGCAAGGGAATGAATGAACAGAAAAAGAGGAGAGGAGAGAGAGAGAAGAGGGGAAGAAAGATAGTAACTTGAAATTAATTTGGTGAGTTCTGGAAAGGTGAGTGGTTGAAAAACATTGTAGCTTGAAATGAAAGGTGACACAAGATGATGGTTGGTGGAGTGCAACCATGAAATGCATTGGGTGTGGTGGCAGAGGGGGTTACACTCACTCAGGTGTATATTTCACTCACTCAGGAGTGTGGCTCCACAAGTAGGAGAGAATTGAGGAATAAGGGAATGTAAGTCAGAAGTGAGCATGAACTTTGGAAAGTTAAAAGGATTTGTGGAGGCTGAAAGAGCAGAGAAAGTTAGTCCAGAAGAGAGGTAGTATAAATATAGAGGACACCAACTTGTCTGCAATGAGACAGCAATTGGCTTTGTGCTTCTTATGATTTGTGGAGTTGTCAGTGATGCTTAGAGCTTTGGTTTCAATGGTATCATGGAGTGAAAGGTACAAATCAGGGAGCGTGGCTCAATTGAGGTACATATAAAGCTTTTGTTGATTGTGAGGATGTGGTGTTGTGCATAGACTGGATGCTCGAGGGGGCGATGAGGAGAGAAGGAGTTCTGGGTGAGAGATCAAGAGGTGTGCAGTGCAAAGGCTCGGTACCTTCCAATGTTCGGTTGAATAAAACTGTTGGAGACCATTGAATTCCTCATTCTTGGAGTATTTTATGACACAACAAACTGGCACGAGGATGGGATTGAACTTGAATCCACCGACACCCTTTCTGAAAGTCCTGGGTGAGCCTTCAATGCCTTTTACCCCCTGAACTCGTGTCTTTGAAAACGATGTGCTGGCAATACAGGAGATAATACACAGATAATACACTTGCTGATGCCCGAAAGCGCGCACTTTTTATACATTGCTTAGGCACAGAATGTCAGAGACTCTTTTCTACACTAACGGTATCTGATAATAGCTACAAAAATTATCTTACGGTCTTGAGGAACTGTTTTTTCCCAAGAATTATCATGGCAGAACGATATAAATTTCATCAACGTGGTCAGAAACATGGTGAGTCTACAGAACAATAGATTGCTTCATTAAGAGAGATGGTCATCACATGCGAGTTTGGAGAGCTGGCAGACAAAATGATCTGGGACCAGCTCGTCGAGAAAACAAACTCACCTCACATTTGAGAACGTTTACTGCAAGAAACAGAACTGACATTACAAAAACGCTATAACCATGGCTAGACAGATTGAGTCAGCAATGGCAGAGACTCAGATCATAGGCCAAGGCACCACTAGTGACGTACAGGCTGCACACCCTGTTCAGACACAGGATTCTCAGAGCAGCAAAAGACCCTTTAGACTCGCTGTGAGAGGGACTTCAGATGAGCGATCTCAACCGGTTCAAAGGAAAACGTGTTATAGATGTGGATCTGTAAGTCACACAGCCAACGACTTTGGATGCCCAGCAAAGGACGCCCAGTGAAAAAGCTGCAAAAAGAGAGGACAACAGCTTGGGTCGTTCTGTTTCAGCCATGTCTGTGAGAATTGCTGGTGCTGAGGAAACTATGCCTTGTCCAGTTGTGCCCAAGCTGCTTCCACAGTTTCCGTAGCCAGGAGGCTTTTTGCCAAGTCATTCAGCCTCGCATCGTGCCAGTTGCAGTTCCTTTGCTTTTTTCCGCATTTCAGCCTTAGCCTCCCGCTCGTGTCTCTCGCACAGCCATAAAAACGTTCTATTCATGAGAGTCCATGTTGAAGAAGGTTCGAATCTGAGCCAGACTCACTCTCTCATGGTAACCGAAAGCCACAATCTCATCAAAGCAAACATCACATCAAAGCAACACTCGTCAATCTCTCCTTCTTACAGCAACTTGCAATATTCTGGAACTACATGCGAGAATAGACGAAGTGTCTCCAAGTCATCCAGAATGTTCAAGTTATTTGTGGTGTGTGGAACTACATCGAGTTTCTTGAGCGGCTGATAGGCGTAGCGGTTGCTGTCCATCTCTACGAAGGTGTGCTGGTGAGTGCTAGCTCCCATCTCAGAGCCGAGAAGTCTTCGGAAGGTGACGAAGAGACCCAAGGCACGAGCCCTGTGAACCTCTACAAACTGCTGAGCCACGATGGCACATCCTGCTCACTGCTGCTGCCAACAGCACCTTGGCTGAACAGCTGGCCTCGGTGCAAACAAGAGGAAAAAGTAAATTGACGTTGAGAACAATGAAAGCAGATAACAGACATGAGAAATGCAAGATGGCATTTTGCTACAAATGAATCTTTTACAGGTTTGCTTCAGCACCAGGCTATTTTTAGAGGATTATGTCTGCCATTTAAAAAAGACAACCACCCGGATCTCGGTGTTACCTTGACGATGTAATCGTTTTTGGAGGGACTCCCAAAGCACATGACAAACACCTCAGAGTGGTGCTACAGCACATCCATGCAGCTCGACTGAACTGAACCTTTCAAAATTCCACTTCAGACAGACAAAGCGGTCATTTTTTGGACATGTAGTGGCACACACAGGACTGACACCTGACCCTGCCCATGTTGTTGCGTTGTCACAAGCACCCCCATCGAAAGACGTGCAGAGTCTGCGCTCTTTTCTCGGGCTCACGTCATGGTATGTGAAGTTCTTCCCTAACTATGCATCGGTTGTTGAACCCCTGAGAGAATTACTGCGGGGACCATCCACCTTCTCCTGGTCAGCCACAGTGCAGCAAAGTTTCGATTTGGTTAAAGAACTGATTTTCAGTAGTCCAGCTCTCACTCTCTTTGATCCAGAGCTATACACCAAAGTGACAACTGACGCCTCCGATTATGGCCTTGGAGCGGTCATGACGCAAATTCATGCTGACAAAACGAAGAAAACTATCACATGCAATTTGCATCCTGAATGCTGGCTGAATCGGAAAGAAAATATTCCATGGGGGAAAGGAAGCAATTGGATGCATGTGGACAACAGAGACGTGGAGGACTCATCTCTGGGGTTAGACATTTCACTTTACGCACTGACCACATTCCTCGCACTACACTGCTTTCTACGAAAGGATTGGGAAGAGCTGGAATGTGCATGGTCAAATGGTCCGCATGGCTTCTGTCAATTAATTATGACATCCAGTACAAGCCTGCCTCTGAAAACGTAACAGCTGATTACTTGTCTCGCCTTCCACTACCGACTTCAGAGCTCAGTCTGGAGGATGATGGTGAGGTTGTTGCATTCACATCGACCCTCACTGTAGTGACAGCTGAAGAATTCAAAACTGCCTGTATTTTCTGCCCCATTCAAGCAAAGTTGTGCGAATTGCTTACAATGCGCTAACCGAAAATGTCAAAAGGCCTGGATCCTGATCTCCTTCATTACTTCAGATTGCAAACTGAACTGTCACAACAAGAGGACTGCGTGATGAGAGATACTCACCACCTGCTTGTCCCGGAGGCGTTACATCCGCATTTCATCAAATTAGCGCATCATACACACCAGGGCATAGTGAGGACAAAGCAGCAGTTAAGAGACCTGTATTGGTGGCCAGGAATGTACACGCACGTCGAGTCTGCAATCAAGGCTTGCATTACTTGCCGGCAGCACGACAAGACAGCTGTGACACAAGCATCACCACTATAGCCGGTTCCTTATCCCGATGTTGCTTGGGAGAAATTGGCAATGGACATAGTGGGGCCCTTAGACTCTGTGCCACTGGATTGTCGTTTTGCTATCATTCTCATTGATTACTTTTTGCAAACGGCCAGAAATTGTCTTCACCTCCCAGATCACTTCTACTACAATGATCAAGTTCCTGTCAACTGTCTTGAGCAGAGAAAGTAACCAACCCCAACAGAGTTGATATCTGACAATAGCTCACAATTCACCTCTCAGGAATTTGAAACCTTTCTGAAAGACAGAGACATTACACACAGGAAATTCAGCAATGTACTACCCGCAAGCAAATGGGGAATTTGAGCGATTCAATAGAAGCTTAAAGGAAAGCTTGTTCACCGTTGACATTGAGGGGAAACACTGGAAAACATTTACAACAGAATTTCTTCAAACATACCGACAGAGGGGTTGATATTGTCACGTGTACGGCCAGTTAAAACCGACTGTGTACAGATGGCCAAACGGTTACAGCCAAGGTGTTTGAGTTTTTGGCGGGAACCTTTTGCATGCATGGGAAATGCAAAGCAACGGGAGACTTGACCTGGGGATTTTGTGGGTTTAATCACCTGAACCAAGAAAATGTACAATAATGCAGGAAATGCAACAATAAATAAAATAATCAAATGTTCAACAATTCTGTACAAGGAAAGGAATCAAGCAAAAGCAAATAGAAGGCACCAAGAAACAAATAAATAAAGGTCTAAATGGAGCGCTCCCACACACAGTCGCACTCGCCAAAGAAAGGGGTAGATATGAGACACCCAGAAAATCCCCCAAAGGCCAGGCTTATCTGTCCGGTGAGCAGGTAAAGGTCCCTTGTGAACGGACGGCAGGAAAATGTCCGCCGGCCCTTGTCGCAAAATGCTCAGCAACGCCCAAATCTCCTCAGATGCACCCCTCCGCGTCCAACGCCGACCTCCCTTCTGCAACAAAAATAGCAAACGCGAAGTGATGGAACCAGGGGACAGGCTGAAGCGAGGAGCACAACCAGGAGATAGAAGTCAAGCAAAGTCAGTGAGGAGAGATGATGATGCCAGGTAGAGTATCGAGGCACAGCCGAGAGAGGGAGCCAAGCGAGAAATGCAAACAACGCAGGCTCACCTCTTTTATCACTCCCGATCATGTGACCTTCTCGAACCTTCTTTTTAGTTCGTCACCGTGATCTACATGGGCCCTACATTCTCCCAGCATGATACTCTCAGCACCAAAGCTCCCCTCCTCCTCCCCTCATGTATTTTTCTTGTGTTATATGCTGCGCTCACTTCAGCCTCCATTTCCATCATGGCCTGCTACAATATCGCAAAAGCCCCGTCCTCATTTCCTAAACACAGGGAAGGCTACAAGGGGTTGTTCCGAACAGGGAATTTCACCCATAATACCTACGTTAATTATCATGACCCCTCCCCCCACTCTCTGTATGGGGGGAACAAAATTACACCTTCATTTTATAGGTTCCCTCACTTAAAGTGACATCATTGTCGCTTCTAACCACGTCACATGGCCAATGCTAAGCTATACATTCCTATCTCAGCTAAAGTAATTTGACCCACCCCAACCAGTGTGACCACTCCTTGGCTTTTTTCACAAGATCTTGGCTATTCGTTGTTCACCTTGGCGTCTTGGTTTTCTATACGTTTTCTTGGCGTATAGGTTTTCTATTATCATCGCTTTTCCGAAACCTTGTGAATTCTTGGCTTTTTTCATTGGCTCACCTTGGCATTTATGAAAATGAGGAGTGGTCACACTGACCCCAACAAACATAACAAAATTTAGCAAGGACTGGCATGATGGAGGATACCCAGTCTGTGTCTGCCTTTGGAGGACAGGTTGGATATAATGTCTATGCAGGAGAGGTCACGGCTGATATCAAGGCTCAGAAGTTCAAGGAAATGAACCTCTTCGTTTTTGATTAAGGATGTAATCCCTGGTTGTGTACCTACAGTTGACAGCCATACCCTGGTTGACAGCCACATCAGTCAAGTGGACCCGAGTTGATAACCTGCTATCACTTGAACTCTCTTGCATATCAATGTAATGCATTCATTGACTCCCAGCTCAAGTGTGGCATTTACAGTGTGCAAGGCACTGGATGCAAATATCTAATGCCAGCATAGGGTCCCACCTACTGCCAGCCCGAGTTGATTATTGAGTGTCCATCAGCTTTGAAGGCCAGTTTATAAATAGCATCTTCCACTGTTCACAAGATATTTATTGACAGTCCAAAAGGTGTTTATATCAACCAGTGTGAGCAATATAGACTCAACCTGTGGTATACATGTAAAGATAGTCTTCTTTTACCACCTGCCTGAAGGACACATCTTCTGATTGTATGCAGGACACATCTATTGCTGGTCTATAGGGTGCTGATGCCAGCCCATGGGTGCATCTACTACAATCCTGTGGGGTTCATAGACTGTCAGCTCTCATCTACTGGCAGCATTTAAGGCGCATCTGCTGAATGTTCACAGCACACATCTGCTGCCTTCTCGTGGGACACTTCTGCTGCCTGCCCAAAGTGCTCAGTGCAAAAGCTGAAAGGCTGCTATTAGTGCCACTAGCAATCAGACCTGCTTGTGTGATGTGCACACAAAAGTGGCTGCTCATCCCGCACGGCTCTGACCCATGAGCAGCGAATCTGTGACACTTGTACATTCAGCGGATGCCTGATATCTTTCTTCTGGGAAGTGTTCGCCTGCCTACTTATTAACACCCCAGATTGCTACCCTAATACAAATACCAGCCTAATAACATGGTTATTACCCAAGACGTATTGTTCAATCCTCTTTTAAATAATGAGAAAAATTCAAATTTATAATGTCTACGTGCTCAGAAAATGATGCCTGTGTCACATTTTAAATGTTTTTTCTTTGTCTAATGATACATGTCATACAATGGGTTTCAACATGGACAATCCCCACCATTTCTGCAGCACATCTGTAGGTATTTATGATCGACGGAAAATAGAGCCATGGTTTGCAAGTGAAGTAAAAAAACAAAACGAGAGAATAAAAGGAAGTTCCACCACCAAAAAGGTCACTTAAAAACAGTTTATCATGCTGAAATGTTATCATGTTCATTAAATACAAAATGTAATCCTGGAGGAGGGGCTTTTATTATTTATAACAAAATATATTTTCTGAGATTGTTTTCTCAGGATGACTTCGCATGCGATATCCCAAAACTCAAATGTCAACAAAGAAGGAAATAATGGAAGAAAACAAAAATTCTAATGATAAATATTTTAAAATGGCAATATCAAAAAAGAGTTCATGAATCGAGACTGGAAAAGCATGTTGCCCTCAAGAGACTTAGAAAAACAAAATAGGGATAGTTTTTAGTTATAAAATGTAAAAAGACTGGACAAAAATAATCTCAATTTTAATCATGATTTCTGCATCACACAAAACTCATCACCCCTCTAACAATCGGAGACAAAAAAACATTTGTTTTCTTCAGAAAAATCAGAGATTTCGACTGTAACAGGATGTAATTCTGATGAGCTGGTAGTTACGGTGAAACCTAGCATGATTTAGGGTTACCAGGATGTGCGGTTACATGGAGGGGAATGTTATAAAGCTTGTAATATGAATTGAATGCTAGGGCTGGCACCTTAGAGGTATGCACACTCACTTTTGAACTATCTTGCCTGGTTAAAATCTGGTTACAGGTACAAACTCTTATTCTGGCGTTTTGCAGGCAGAACGATACATTAACGTGTGAGTCGTCACTCGGGCAGAATGATAGTCTGTCGGTCGGCATTATTTGGTGGACGTTAATGATCCCACGGTGTTCTCTGAGCGGCAAATTTGATTGGTCATGATGAGGAAAATGCTGAAATATTTTGCCCAAGTACTGCTAAACGGAAGGGTTTTGAAAGTGACAATACAGTTGTGTTCTGCAGTGTTCAAGTATTAATTCAATTGAAATAAAAGAGGCTTTAAAGGTCGTTGAAAAATAATTCTGGAGGTTTCCTGCTGTTGACGCAGTGTACGTATTGTACACCCCCATATTTAGCACGTTACATTAGTTAGTTATTCGTGTTTGTTGTTTGTGTCCTTTATGACATCCTTAAAAACAGTAAGTTTCCTGTTTGGAATCATTTTCAATTTTGTTTCACTGTCAGACAGGCAAACAGAGTAAAAATATTTCACTCCTCTCTGCACATGTGCAAGCAAGAGGAATTCAAAGCCAAAGTACTGCAAAACTACAGGTTGGTTTGCCGATTCGTGTTCAAAATTTAACATTCAATTTCAATGGAGTTGTTCCTCGATCATAAACTGGTGTTTGTATGCAGAAGGACAGACAGACAGAAGTGAACCAATTGCTTAATCCCGCTTTCCGTTTCACATCAAGGGGTAATTACAAATTCCTACACTTTCAAATGAGAAACCTGGGTTGGAGTGGTGACCCGTTCAGGATTGTAACTCTCGTCAAGAACCTGCTTTGGCAGAAACGATGTTCTGCATACAAGGGTATGAGGTAATAAAACCATAAAGCATTATTCAGTAATCACAATTCAATCCATCGACAGAGTCAGTGTGCTGGAATCGGTGAAGAACAAAGGGCACATTGTGCCTCCTCGGGGAACATGTTCCTCAAACTGTCATCACAGAGCTCATGAAGATCATCATGGTTACATTTTTTGACACGAGCTATTCAAGCAAAGCGAAAACACCTTCACGAAAATGAAAAAGGTGATGACGGAAATGTGATTAAAAAATAAACAATGCTACATGAGATTTTGGAATGTTCTGTGCATCCTGAAAAAGGTTTCCTATATCAGCATGATCCGTTTAATTGCACATTTCCCTCCATTATTGCATTTGCTGATTTGTCACAATTATCTGTTAGTTGGTCTTGACAGCATCGGAACATTGGTTTGAACGGATCAAAGAAGAGATTCATAATGCTGAACCGTGTTTGCCTTTCAAACCTTGCAGGAGTCACGTAATGTCATGATGCGACAGTGGGAAGGAATTTTCACTGTAAATCGTCGATAGGGTTATTTTGAATGGCGATGTCACACGAGCCCTGGACCTGATGGTAGGTGTTCTGAAACTGTAAAGCCATTCCACTTTCTCATTCCCATTTTATTATGTTGGCCTGGTTGCATTTCCGAGAAGTAACCCCCCCTTCCCCTTTCAAAGGTTATCTTCCGTTCTAATTGCAATACACATTCAATTCCTGGAGTGTCATCCCCAGACAATGCCTGGTAACCGAACCAGAACAAAATGTAATTCTCTTTCTGGCTATTAATGATCCCACGTTAATTGCTTTTGACAAGATCCTGCATTAATTATCCTTATTGTATGTGCCAGTTCATTAATTATGCTATTAGAGACAACGATTCAAATAGTCCTGTTCACTCGTGAAGGAGGGCTCTGTGTGAAGTGCTGCTGATGATAAACGTGCCCTGACCATGCACTGCTATCTCCCAGCATGCGCAGCTCATACCAATCGTGATAGTTTGCTTCACTGCAGGAGATAATGTTTTCAAAAAAAAAAAAAATAAATATATATATATATATATATATATATATATATATATATATATATATATATATATATATATATATATATATATATCACCTACAAAGTAGGGGGTGGGAAAATTAGTTAATGTGATAGAAGGCAACATTCTTCTTTCTTCAACGGCCACACTTATTTCCATATTCTTATGAGGTTGGCAGGGGGACGTTTTCGGGCCAAGTCTTTCACGAACTGGCTGGCCAGGCCTGATGTTCGATAAAGTCGTTATGGCAGGAATTTGGAATTTGGCCATGGTGCCAGCAATAGCTTGCCTTCCCTTAGCAAAAGACACCGTGGGTCAGTGAGATCTTAAATGTCCACCGACTAATGCCAGCAGATAAGACACCAAGTTAAGAAAGAACGCCCATCTGAGGGATGGCACACATAATGATGAATCACTGTGTCTGTAAAACGCTGGGATTACAATTTATAGCTGGGTCGAGCTTTGAACCCAGGCTGGACAGCTTCGAAGCGTGTGTGTATGTCTGGGCCATCCTGACAGCCACACTGAAGGCAACATTGATTTGAACTATTTTAAAAGTTGCAACAACAAAAAAATGCATTTAAGAATGTTGATCCAGTGGAGTGGACATAATGGTGGAATCATCAAGGTTGTAAATTCAAGTACTGATGAAAACTACAGTATTTTTTTTTTGTATACAAAGTTAAGGCTAGTGGAAGATCGAGAACACAGAACAGGTCAGGATGCAACAATAAAAAGGAACAACAGGAAGAGAGGAGGGAAACACTAACAGCAGGGCCGAGGGGCAAAATAAAGGGAAACGTACAACAAGGATTGCGTGGATATAGTTCAGTCAATCTACGATGAAAATACTAAACTTCAAACAAATTGCAAAATAAATTATTTTCATTGTTATGAATAGCTTAAATATTGTTGATTAACAAACTAAATAGGCAAATAAATGGACTTGGTGAACATTTTGAAATTTATCTTTGAATATAGGGTAGTAGCTGAAGTACCCAGCATTGCCCAGGGAATTTCAATGAAATATGTGTTTAAATATTTCCTGCATGACAAATTGGGGAAGTTGGGGTTATAGTTTTACATGAATTACCAATCTTCACAAAACATAGTACTCGATCGCTCCCAGGAAAAACCCAGGCAGTGTATAAGCATTATACTCACTATTAGCCACACAACCGATAGGCCATACAACCTCCATAACACATAAATGTGATAGATGATTGTCTAGGATAATTTCTCTGAGTGACTGTTTGCATCATGCCTGACCAACAAGGCCTGGATGAACGAATAGGCCAGACAACCTTCCATAACACATAATATAGTTTGTTTGTTGGGTCGTCAAAACCTGTGTAAACAGAATAATCATAAAATTTGTGTTGTTGACAACAAATCACTACAACTTCAGCATACGATCTTCACTTTCCATTACTCGATTGCTCCCAGGAAAAAAAAAACCCAGGCAGTGTATAAGCATAGGACACGATTGAGGACTGAAAGCCAATTATCTGGTTTTATCTGGGATCAATTAATTTTATTCAAACATAGCCCTCGACCTTCATCTGGATGAAAGAGGCAGCCATGCAAAGTTTGGTTGCACTGGTTCCTGTTTGTTTGTTCATGTATGCATTGTGTGCATAAATGAACAAAAAAAAAACTTTCTTCTTGATTAAACAAACTTGAGGGTTGAGTAAATATAGCTCATGCCAGTCATGGGCATAAATGTGATAGATGATTGTCCAGGATGATTTCCCTGAGTGACTGTTTGCATCATGCCTGACCAACAACGCCTGGATGAACGGATAGGCCATACAACCTTCCATAACACATATCGTTTGTTTGTTGGGTTGTCATAGTTCAGGTGCGCAAGTTCATCAAAGGTCAAAATGTAATATGCCACTTGACTGTGCCTTGAAGTACCGTGTGTCTTGTTTCCCTACCATGGCCACATGTCATTGCATAACACCTTGGTTCTGGTTTCTTGCGCTTGGTTTAACAGCTCTTACATTGCCCATTCCATGGAATGTGTTGAATCCATCTAATACGATGATATTGTGATCAGCATTATCTGCCACATACTGAACAAAATGACCCGGTACAATGTTTGGTATGTCAGTGCCTCGTGGTCTTGCCGAACACTTTCAAACCTCTTCACTTCTGAATAGGATGAACAAAATCCATGGCTATGCATGGAATCAATCAGGAACTTCGATGCAAAGTGATGATGCATCTGAATTGCCAAACCGATCTGGAGGGGTGCTGTGACAACATCAGGTCGAGTGCCTTGAACGATTTCCTGGCACACGGATGCTATCTTGACATCAACATTCTTCTCTGCAAAAATTGTTCGAAAAAGTAAACACAGAGACTCAGGTGGAAAGGAACCATTTCCCTCGACAAATGATATATTGTCTGGAGTAGTGTATGCATCTAGGTATATATATATATATATATATATATATATATATATATATATATATATATATATATATATATATATATATATATATATATATATATATATACATACACATTTGATGTCATTCATGATAAGATCTTCTATTGCTCTCACAATTCTCATTTTATCAGCTGCAGAATCTGTTATCTTAGGAATTCAGCTTCATACAACACATTGAGAGCTGTAAAGGCTGTCCTCGTCATATAAATGTCACAATTATGGCCTTTCCATTGTTGTGAGTAATAATATGCCTGGTGTTGGCTTAATGGTTAGGGTGGTGGGCTTGGTATCCTAAGATCCTGCATTCAAATCCCGCTTGGCAGTTGAATAAATACCAGATGGGGTTGACACTGCCTGTCATCCTTCCGAGGTCGGCAAAATAAGTACCAGCTTGCTGGTATCCTGTGTCAGAGTGGCGACCTGTCTACGATTGTGCCCAATAGCCCAGGAGACTGCTTCGGCAGCACCAACCCTCTGCACAGAGTATGGTCCAAATGGATGAATGGATGGGTGGAGTAATAATGACATTATTATTCCCGCGCTTTCGAAGAAAAGCGGGAATATTGTGATTGTCTCAGCCGTCCGTCCGTCCGTCCGTCTGTCTTACCCTATAAGTCCTCCTACACCGTTTGAAATAGGAACTTGAAACTTTGGGACATAGTAGGTGTATGTATAGGGAAGTGCACAACACTTTCGGATTTTTGATATGACCCCTAGGGGCCGGGCCAGAGGGGTTGGGGTCATGGGGGTCGATAAAAAAATTGTCATAGCTTTTTAAATCAAACATATTCATGAGTTATACATTTAACAACATTTTGTTTTAAACACATGATGATCAGAGGGTGCATGGGGGGGGGGGGTAGGGGGTGCTTAGCGGATAGGGGGTCAAAATAACTCCTCCTACACCGTTTGAGATAGGAACTTGAAACTTTGAGACATCGTAGATATATGTATGGGGAAGTGCACAACACTTTTGGATTTTTGATATGACCCGTAGGGGCCGGGCCAGAAGGGGTGGGGTTCATGGGGGCTGATTTTTTTAAGTGTATTTACCATTGTACATGGTAAATTCTTTTATAAAGAACTTACTTATGTGGCCCCCATGAGTGACAAACAGTCACAGGTTTTACTGTATTTATCTAATTGATTATGAATAATTATAATTAATATTATACACAGTTCATTCCTATGATTAAATTGATGCACAGTTCTATATTGCTGAACAGTGTTAAATTAATGTTTCATGAAATGTTGACAAATTGTAATGACTTCTGATTTAGTAAACATAGTAAGTCTTTGGTCATAAAGCACATCAAATAGAAAATAATAGTCAATCCATTTTTGTACGATAAAATTTCACCTAGTGTAAATGGGACAAAGCAGTGCGAGTGGGAATATGCGATGGTGTGCCATCGACAACGTAGTTCTAGTTTCCAAAATATTCTCGAATCTTTTTCTTCATGTGGTAGATACGATCGACATGTTTGCATCCAGAGTCTTCCATTTTCTGTACAATCAAAGAACTGATCAAATGCAGCATTGGAGTCATCAGGAGGAACCAAAATAGATAAAGATGGAGTCATCCAGGAGCCTGGATAGGATTTGGGTTTTGGCTGCTACTTCTCTACCCACAAATTCATCCAGGCACAGGCAGGTAAACCTTAAAAATGATTTTCAAAAGTTTGATCCCTCCATAGACAAAGAAAAATAAAGAGATGAAGAGATGGAGGAGAAGAAAAAACACACACACATTGCTGGAATTATAGATAGATATTTCTATTGATATTTTATAATGAAAGCAGATCGCACAAAACATTGAAAAAGAAAACTGCATTCATAATTGTTGAAAAATGGACCTTTGTGAACTGTATCACCACGGCTTCCAAAATCAGCTTGGAGAGCACAGGGATCCAGTTGGTAAATTATTTTCGTTGAAATCGATGAAATTCCACTTTCTGCACATGTTTTCATCTTTTCTTCACTCAATATCATCGTCTGAATAGTAGAAAAAGTAAAATTTAATGTTTTGCCAATTGAACATTTTCTCGTACAAATATGGAGGAGGAGGGATTGGAGCCTTGCTTGCTTTAAGTAAATATGCTTAGTTATAAGTATCATCGATTAAAATTTTCACATTTCACTCCAGATTTCGACACTTATTTAGTCCACGGGATCGGATTGTCAAATCCGAAATATAAATTAATTATATACTTTACTTTACTTTACTTAGTCCGTGAGAGTAGATTGTGTTTCCAAAGAAATGCATGTTTGAAAAGGCCAAATCAAAATGGCGGCTAAGACCCCTGCGAGGCGAAGTTTGGCAGACCAAGGATAAGCCTTTCATGGAGGTAAACCTTTAATTTTATCTTCAAAAAGTGGTGTTTAAATTTACCCAAACACCCGGTTTTCATTAATGCACTTCCTTGGAGTTTCCTTAGTATGCATGCAAAGTTTTGGGGTGCAAGGTTACATGTTTTTGAAGTTATGGAGGAGACGCACGCACTGAAACACACACTCACGTTTATCAGTATAAGAAAAGTAGCCGAATGGAAGAACAATATGACAGGGCAAAATGGCAATGAATAAAGATTAGAGCAATGGGACAATAGGCAGACACACCAACCAAGGGAATGAAGGAACAGGAAGAAAGAGAGTGAGAGAGGAGGGAAGGAAATGTCGTGACCTGCAAGTAAGAAAGTTGGGTTCTTGTAAGACGTAATGTGGAGTGATGACAATGTCTGTCATCCTCCCGAAGTCGGCAAAATGAATACCAGCATTCTGGTATACTGTGTCAGAGTGGTGACCCGTCCAGGATTGTGCCCAACAGCCCAGGAGACTGCTGAAGCAGCACCAATGCTCTGCACAGAGTATGCTCCTAATTCTCTCCTCCTCCTCCTCCTTTTTATATATCCGTGTTGGTTTCTGATTTCTGATTTATTGTATATATTCACAGTCAGAGCACAAAAGATGTTTGGCCACACTCCCCCACCACCCCCCCGCCCACAGCACCATCCACCCCATACCTCCCTCCACCATTCCCCAATCCCCCATAACCCCCAATCCACCATCACCACCACCTCCCAATAACCCACACCCACCACTCACAGAGAAAGTGGGCATGGTCAAAGATACCTATTCCTCTGCAGTCCATGCTAGCATAAAAAGTGTGTGTGTGTGTCTGTGTCTGTGTCTGTGTCTGTGTGTGTGTGTGACCGCTGTTTCTCGACAACCACTGGTCCGATCTTATTGAAACTTGCCATGTATATTGGTGGGGACCTGAGGATGTGCCTTTTCAAGGTTTGTTATTAATCAGACAAGTGGTTCGCAAGTTATGGCCATTTATTTACCAAACCAATGACAAGACACGTTGCTGCATGGGCGTGGCCGATGGGAAGGGAAGCTCAGCCGCGTTCGCCATTACGGGTTACAATGTACGGACTTCCGGATAGTGATGACTTCGTGTATTCCAATAATTTCTCGATTTCTTATGCGCATTTATAGTATAGATAAACACAATTAAATGCCCCAAGTTATGATCGTTTTCATATTAGACGGTGCATAAATTTCGGTAACATCAGATTGCTGGTATGCTCCGAACCAGGAAGTAATTTTTTTCTCTCTCTTCTCTTCTCTTTTTGTTTTTCCTTGCCAAGACATTGCGAAAAGGTAAAATACGTTGGCGCTAATTGAATATTTGGGTATTAAAACTAAATTGCAAATAATCGTAACCGCAAATAATATGCCAACTTCCGGGCCACGCACGTACGGGCACGTGAGAGTGAAGAAACGGCCTGTGTGGTTGTTGTTTGTTGTTCGCGGTTTGAATATTTATTGATTTATTATTTTTTTTACGGGCACGTGTACTATTATTAATAATTGCTGCAATATATTAATTGTCCGTAAACAAAGGTATGTAGACAGCACACACAGATGTGGTACAAATGGGTTCAAATGACTCTCCGAGAGGGTGTGTGTGCCTGCATGCTTGGTTACACGTGTGTGGTGCACAGGTTTTTCAGGCGTGCGGTTCGAAATCGCACCCAGGCACGTGGTGTGTGGCACCATGGAGGAAGTCACTCGGCCGTCTCGTGAACCATGTGCTTCGACACGCGGGGATTGGACATAATATGGCGTCAAAGTCAAATGGGGAGTGGACGTGCTGCGGTGCCGAAGCCACAAGGGTCGTGCTGTGCAGTGCCGATGTGGAGAAATCTGTGCGAGTGAAAGGATGAGTATGTTGCCTGTGCATGTGCATGGTTCGCATGAACCACGAGGAAGTTGGAGGGATGCGTATGGGGGGGGGAGGGGGCTAAGGACTGGTGGCTTCCTCAGAGTGTAGCATGTACAAATCAGATTCGTAATGAGCTGACTGGAGGGGTGCAAAGGTCGCTGCACATGTGAGCATGCATGCATACAGGCAGGCCTTTGCAAGTATAAATAGCATAGGATTTAAATGCTCCTGCCATGTTTTAGGCAGAACCCAGCTGTTAAAAAGAAAATGTTGCTGTTTGGGAATGTTTTATCACCCCGGTATGCTGCCTTCCCTTCCTCTCATACTGCCTTCCATTCCCCTCCCCCCTCATGCAAACCTCCTCCCAAATCCCCTTCACCACCATACATCGAGGAGAAGAAGGGGTATCAAAGAATGTATGAATTTTACAAATGAATGCATTTTTAGCAAACAGATCTGCTGATAGGATGAATTCTGCAGTTTAAATTTTGAAATTTGGCTCAGGTGAAAAGATTCTAGAGCTTATTGCATTTGTAGAAATTAAATAAAGGCACAAACAATGGCACGGCTTTTTTGACAATCGAAGGAAAAAACTTTTCTGTTCCCTTCCCCTCCGCTCACACGTACCTCTTCCTCAAAGTCCCTCCCCCCTCCACATGGACATCCCTGGGTGGTGTCTGGGCGGTGTTTAGTATGACCCATTTGAACGTGCTGTTTTAACGTACCCCATTTCATCTCAAGATGGGGATGGGCCAGGCATCTAGCAAGGGGATGGCCTGACGGAGGCCTCTGGAGTACCGGCAGAAAGTGGACACAGCGATGTGCTGTTTCGGCGCATGCTCCCATACCTGACCTGACCTGATTTCGTTCAATCCTGTATTAATGACTGCAGAAGGGGATCATACTCCCCTCCCCCCAAGCTTTCCCTGAAAACCCCTACCAAATGCAAGTCTCGAACCCTCTCCTCCCTTTCCCCCTCTAGTCCCCTGACCAAATGCTACCAAAGTCCAGTCCCCCAACCAAAGTCCAGAACACCCCCTTTCCCCTCCCCACTATCCCCCTTTATCCATCCTCCTCGCTCCCACCATCCATTCCGAAGTGTTTGGTGATGTGTGGTGAGGCATTGCTCTCCCCCATTCCTCGTCCCTGTCTCTCCCTCTCTCTCTCTCTCTCTCTCTCTCTCTCTCTCTCTCTCTCTCTCTCTCTCTCTCTCTCTCTCTCTCTCTCTCTCTCTCTCTCTCTCTCTCTCTCTCTCTCTCTCTCTCTCTCTCTCTCTCTCTCTCTCTCTCTCTCTCTCTCTCTCTCTCTCTCTCTCTCTCTCTCTCTCTCTCTCTCTCTCTCTCTCTCTCTCTCTCTCTCTCTCTCTCTTTCATATTCCCAATCAGCAAAATAATGGGTTCTATTTGCTAGTTGTAAATAAAAACAAGTTTCTGAAAGCTTTCCTGTCAGACAACGTAAAGCAGAACCTTGGAGTTGAATGTTGCAGATTCATCTGCCTTTTGGACTTGAAGTTAAATATGAGTACAGAGTGATCACTGGTCTTGAAAACACCATTGCTCCTCCCTTCACATTCCATTTCTTTGTTTGTATCCCACATTATCCAATGCTGGAGCATCATGCACATTACTAGAAAAATATTTTGAATTTTCTGGCTTGTCCTCATTTGAGAAGTGCTATATGATCCTGCACACCATGTTTGCTGATTTGTGTATGATCTTCATCTCTTCAATGTAATTATCATCACTTGTGATATCAGTATGGACCATGTTTCACTCACATTCTTCTGGAGGGAGAAGATATTGTATAAGACTATATGTTGAACAATTCCAAAAGGATCGGTTTTTCATTCAACCACTGTCTTAATTCTAAGGCAGGAATGCAATTTTCCAAGACATCCACACCATCAAGCATCTTTATATATGGTGCTTTGATGTTCTCGACAGAGAGGTAAGCTCAGTTTTTGTTTTATATTGACTCGGTTGTTCAGGTCATTCAAGCTTGAAATTTGCATCCAACAGTCTTTCTGCTGGTTTCATTCCTTGCTGATATGAGAAGTCATGAAAATAACATTGCATACAAGATCTTTGTTGTACCTGACATCGATTGCATATGCATCACAAGGTGATTTAGGTGTTCAATACAGTTATTCAGTCCTGTGTTTTAAAATATTTCCCCTGCACCTCTTAGAGCATTAACAGCATTTTTAATCCTGATTCTGAACAACTCCTAGCCTTCATACTTCTAACAAAAGAAACAATGCTTCACAACTCATGGAGTTGCAGATGATCAGGTGGTGTAAAATCAGAAGAGGTTGATGGTAACTCTTTCTCAAAATTTTCCCTTTTCTACCTTCGTTGTTTGAGAGTAAGCATTCCATGAGAAGACACATGTTGTTTGTGGTCCTGTTGTTTGTCTTTTCTTAATTGCAATGAATTATTTATCAAGTACGATGCCCAACTGAATTTTTCTGCCTGTAACATTCCCTTTGTTGGACTTGAACATATTTGTCATCATGCAAATTAGCTCACTGTTGAAATTTCCCACCATGATGGTGTGATTCTATTCTGAGCTGTAACAGGAAGGATCCTTTGTCATCGGTATCCTTTTGGCACAAAACAGATCGCTTCCAATTTGAGGATACCTTGGCTTCATCAGTGATGGCCAACCTCTGGTACATCACTCATTATATATTGTCGGACCCCGACATTCACGGTTCATAAAATGTGACCGGCTTCTACCTGCATGTCCCTGTGCTTCACTCACGTACTCACAGTTTTTCATGGGTGTATTTGCGGTTTTTCCCGGGCATATTCGCAATTTTTCTGACCTGGTTATACGTTTGTGGCCCTGTGCTTCACATATTCACGGATTTTCACGGCTGTATTCATGTTTATTTTCACTTTTTCACAGGTGTATTCACGGTTTTTCACAGGATTTTTGATTTTCCATAATGAATCACGAACCGCCAGGAACCTATCCCCCCTTTTCCCATTGAAACAATGCCCCGACATTCGCGGATTCGACATTCACGGCATTTTTCAGGAACATATCCCCAGCGAATGCCAGGGTCTGACAGTACACTCACACCTCAAATACAGCAAAATGAGCCTGGGGTTTCAAAGGTTAAGCGTTATATAGGCTCGGAATTCCCTTTGTTTACAAACACAGAACATTCAACCTCTATGAGCATAGGAAAGCCAGATAGACACCCATGATGGAGGTTGCAGCACTTTCGTACCTTCTCTGGTTGCTGATGGCCAAATAACATGAGCAATGAGTACATGCTGTGAACACTGACCTGGGAAACCGATCCCCCGATGTTGAGACATAAATAACCATGTTAACAGCAATGGGTGCATGGTTAAAGTGTAAAAACAAAAAGGCAATGTGTGTTCAAACCATGGTGATTTGAGGGCTTATTTTGGGCATCTACAGTAGTTTCCTGATGTGTTGTTCATTATTCGCACTTACTAGAGTCAAAATTTGGACCTGTGGTCATGTTTAGCACATTGCAAGTGCTGCAGTTGAATTTCTTACAACTCACAATGTAAGTTTAGCAACTAAAATCAAGACCCGAGGTGGCTTGTATCTAAGATATTGGGAAACACAGGTTCTTAGTCATTGTCATTTTGAAAATAATATTTCTCCTACACAGGCATTCGAAAGAATGGAAACAATGTTTTTATGACTCAACACGATATAAGGATTAAAGAAATGAAAATTTCCAAATATTTTGAACGAAGCTCTGAATCTGTACATTATTAACCTGACTATTATGGCACAAGACTACCTAGTACGGTTGTAACTGATGCTTTATTGCACTGGCACAATTTTACAGGACAGACATAAAGGCAATATAGTGTCCAGATTCAGCCTTTCCACCAGCTGCCAGACTTTTCCCTGCTGGGCAGGGAATTGAATGGATGGAGGTTAGCTGATGCAAGTGGCATGAACCCACCAGGGGAATAAAAAATAATAATAAGTGTGAACAAGCTGGGAATCAACGTGGGTGATATGGATGC
This sequence comes from Eptatretus burgeri, assembly GCF_056783735.1. Classification (NCBI taxonomy): domain Eukaryota; kingdom Metazoa; phylum Chordata; class Myxini; order Myxiniformes; family Myxinidae; genus Eptatretus; species Eptatretus burgeri. The sequence goes on along the minus strand of NC_140964.1, from coordinate 98,895,016 downwards.
GGTATCGGTGGTGGAAGAGATATAGATGCACTGAGGACGGATGGGATGTGGAGATACTGGGACTGATGAGTTGGATGTAAGATTATTTCTTGTGGAAATATAGTACTTCCATATGAATGATGAGAGTGTTGTTCTTCAGGAGTCCAGCATTAGGATGTGTCTGGAAACTTGCCAAGGGCAGCTACTGGTCAGCATAATGAGTTTGCTTGCAGGGTGTTGGGAACACCCCAAACACCCTGCTGGGATAAGGACCAGGTAGCTGGCTCATTCCTGAATAAAAGGAAGACATGCAGCATTTGTGCATGGAAAGCACTATGAACTATTGACTGAAGGCCCTGTATCAGAAGAAAAATAATATAATTTTTTTTTCATGATTAAATCACAAACTTCAAATACAAGGAAACTCAGACAATGAATAAGTTTATATATATATATATATATATATATATATATATATATATATATATATATATATATATATATATATATATATATATATATATATATATATTGTGACGTCCACGGGACTTGAACAGTCCCGCCAACGTAGAACGAGCCGAAACGATGGAGGCGGTTTATTTATTTATTACCCAAACATGGCGGTTCTAATCGCTCTACCGCAAACGGGACGAGGAAGGTGGCACGAGTCACTTTTCACTGAGTTGATGATGTTTATTTGTTTTTATTATTAACCAGAAATAACAAGACTCGGCAAGAAGAGGGATCCGGGGCGATTCGACGGGATGGTGTGGGATCGGGCGTGGGGAAAACACAGACAATTCCAATGAATATACAGATCTCAAACCCTCTAAGGCGCCAAGTACACACACACACACACACACACACACACACACACACACACACACACACACACACACACACACACACACACACACACACACACACACACACAAAACGTAGCTACTTCTGGTGGTCAGGCTGGACCGTGGGTGGACGCAACTGTCCCTGGATCACGTCGGACGAGCTGGCCTTGCTCTCGTCAGGGGGCGGGGGGGCAGGAGAAACTGTGGTGCTGTCGACCTCCTGGTCCTGGCCCAAGTCCGCTCACAGCCGCCAGGGAACCAGTTCTGGCGCCAAATTGCGAGCAGGAGAGGGAGGCAGGTCCGCCCGCCGTTCGACCCCGTACTCCGAGTCAGCAGAACCTCAGAGCCAACCAAGGTGAGGCACGAGGCTCAGCAAGGCTCCAAGACACGATGAAGAACACGATCGAATCAGCACAACAAGTATGCTTCCCGCGCAACAGCCTCCACACCAAAAAAACACGATCTTTCTGTCCCGATCTTCTTCCTCTTCCTTTTCGACCCCGAACAGAACCTTTTTATCCTCCTGTCCTCTTCACTTCCAATCGAGCCGTTTTATTGGCCCACCGCCGTCGCCTTCCGCCAATCGTGATCACGGGGCGGAGCCATCCGCAGCCCTGTCCTGTGACGTCACGGCCAGCCTCCAGGGACTACTAAAAGGGGTTTACGCAGACACCCTTACCCTATCCAGTGTCCCTATCTAATTACGTGACAATTATCATTTCCCCCTTGAAGAAATGAACATTTACGAGACAACTTATCACCACTGAATTGCTACTTATTACATCGAGATCCTGGTAAACTCGAACAGCATGGCATACCTAATTAAACATCCTAATTACCCTTTGAATGCATACCCCCCCTCAAACGTAACACTGCCCCCTCCTCTGGTACCGCAGCTCCTGCAAGGTATATCACAGGCGCTACCATACCAGCCTTAACACTTACTGACTCACACCTAATTAACCTAACGAAATAAAGTAGGAGGGGCAATGGGCAGCGAGTCGCAGCTAACTTACCTATCCTGCTTAATTAATACCCCCTTAGAAAGAAAGTTTAGGCCTTATCCTCGCCTAAACAATCATTCGTTTTTTTTATTTGTTATTTTTTAATTTTATCACATGATAGCACTGAGCGAAGTTGCACTCCATCTTCTGGATCATCGCTCTTGCCCAGCACTCTTCCAGTGATCTGGGGAGGGGAAACAAAAGGTTCCACAAAAACACAACACTTATACTTTACATTCCTACTCTAAGCCTTAACGACACTATTCACAGGATATTTACACTTGACCGCCTCCCCCAGTGGATGCTAATAGACCCAGCGTTACCTGGGGAGCCAATTTTCAAATTTGCTTGCCCCAAAATTATGCGGACATCATGCCCTTGCTGCACATGTCAAGTTGTGCGGGATCGAGTGGGACTCGCACATCTTCACAACACTCACACCATGGTAATCATCACATTTCTAGGTCATGGTCCTCATTTTAATCATGCAGGCTGAATCCCGTCATGGCCGTGGGGTGGGTTACCACAAGATGATGGGGGCATCTCAGGTGCAACCATGCCCACAGGTAAGCTTTAGTCCAACCCAGACGTTTCTCCGCCCCGCTCCCTTTTGATTCCCACCCCCCTGGTTGCCATCAGCTCTCATCCCGTACAACACACTGGAAGGGGTCTCACTGGCTCCTCTGGCCTTCGTGGGTCGCCAAGGTCCTACCCGCCTTGGTCGCCCAACCAGACCTTCTCCCAGTTGGCTCCAGACACTGTCACCATTAGCCACCAGGTGGTGAATCTCCTTGAAGGGGGTCGCAATTCACGCTCACCGTGAGCTTCAGCAATCCCTGCGGACAAGCACATCATCCCCACCCACAAAACCCACATGACTCCCCCACCCCATCGGCCTTACATGTGACACCTGCATTTCTAACACTTCACCGACCATGACCTTCCCTGTTACCACACCATGTCCAATAAAAAAATCAATGTGTGCACTATACATTTCACTTCTTAACTTAAAACAACTCACACAGCACTTCTCACCCGATCCACGCACCAGCCATTGGACAGCCACTCGTGCCCGCTTTGTTTCCAATTACCCACTGTCCCGATTGTCACTAAAACCCAGCAGAACTTACAAACCCATGCCAATTTTCCCACAATTCATTTTTTTCCACCAAAGGAGGGCACTTCGCCACAATCTCAGCAGCCGAGCATGGCCGTATATGCTCAGCCCAATCTAGTCTCCCCGACCCCCGACAGTGATCTCCGGACCCGACCTATGAAAGGGCATCTCGGATAGACCTGGCGGTTCAGCAGGAGGATTCACCCTCTCCGAGTCGAAAAGTCTATTGGAGGGTCCCTCCATCGCTGGGTACCAGCAATATCGTTGCATGTGTCCTCTTCGCCCGCACCGGAAACAACTCCCCATAAAAGGCCCCCGTGAGTATCGGTGAAATGTCTCTTCCGGTTCCGGACCCCCTCGGCCATAATCGAATTGCTCTATTGGCTGGGCTGGACCCCGCCGCTTTGGCGCACTAACTACCGGATTACCCTTTATCAACCTTGACAGTTTCTGGCAAATTTCCTGAAACATTTGGGTAATGCCAATTTCTCCCAGCCCCCCTCCCTGATCCTGGATCTCCGCCTGTCGGATCGTCACCGATGGCCTCTCTGGAACCCAACCGGGCCGACTCCACGAGGCCAGCCTGGCTGTGCACTCGGCCGCTTGGTGAACGGTGGGTGGATCCTGTAACTCCACTAGCGCTCGGACCTCAGGGTCAGGAAGAGCAGCTAAAAATTTCTCTAGTGCCAGTCTGTCCCATGCCTCCACTGTAAAGTCCCGATACGCAATCCTGACTGATTGGTAAATGTCCTGTGCCAGCTCCTGCACTGTCTCACCCGGCTTTAATCTGCGGTGCTGGAGCTGGGCCCGCACCAGATCACAGTTTGCCGCGAACCCAAACCGACGGCTCAACGCCTCGCAAATGTGGGAGCTGGTCAACATCCCCTCCGCGATCACGTTTAACACATCTGCGGCTGGTCCCCGCAACGTTGTCACCAAATTCCCTGTACGTTCCCGCTCATTCCACCTGTTTAGTCAGGAAATACACTCAAATTGCGTCAGAAAAGCTTCAAGGCTCCCTGACCCGTCAAAATTTACCAGGGGGATCACTTTTACGGTGGCCCGCTTCTCAGTTTCTCCCTTGTCCGAATCCAGCCCAGGGATCAAACACCCTTGTGGCTGCGTATCCAATTTCGGAGCCCACTGTGGCCAAAAATGTTTTGTGGTGAGGGTCTCATGGGTCAATTTTGCCTCTTGTTCCAAACGTTGAATGGACCGATTCACCTCTTCCCGCAGGATCTTCTGGGCCCGCACAACCTCCTCCAAGGCTCCGTCACGAGTTTGTTGCTGCTCCTCAACCAACCTGGACACTCTACTTACAAAAGACGGCTCTACCAGGCCTTTATCCAAGACTTCATCTTGGCTCATAATTTTATCTTGTTCGTCCAAACGAGCCTCCAATCCTTTTACCTCCTCCGCCAAATTCATCCCTTGCTTCCTCAGCTCTCCCCACTCTTCAACTTGCAGCTGCATACGAGCATCCACACAGGCACGATGACGTTCCAGGCTTTCATCCACTTTATCAACCCGAATGTTCGTTGCATCAATTTTATCTACCAATTTTTTTCGTATATTTTCCCCCTCCAATGTAATTTCTACCTTTGTTTCCTCCAATCTATCCTCGAATTTACTTTGTATTTCTCCCAATTTAACATCCACACACTCCTGCATCTCAGTTTTCATTTTCTCCATCTTTTCCCCCAATTCATCCCTCATTAAATCAATCTGTGCACCCAACTGTTCCCCCATTACCCCCAATTGATCTGTCATTTCTGCCCCCTGTCCCGTCATTTCTGCCCTCTGTGTCACGAATTGATTTTCCATTTGTGCCCCCTGTGCCGTCATTTCTGCCCTCTGTGTCACGAATTGATTTTCCATTTGTGCCGTCATTTCTGCCATTTGTGCCCCCTGTGCCGTCATTTTTGCCCCCTGTGCTGTAATTGCACTCATTAAACGTTCCAACATTGTCCAGATCGTCATCGTGCCGGTTTCCGGCGCTGCCGGCGCCGTTACGGGCGATGAAGCACGGTCCACGCTCGGAATGGGGGAGGTTCCTACCCTACCCCCGTCTCTCCCTTCTTCCCCTGACTCGCTGCCAGACACGTGGCCTTCCTCCTCGAACATCTGCCCATCCGCCATGGTGCAGAAGTGCCGTTTGCCGCCAATTAATTTAAATTTGAAAAATCCCGCCAAAATTTTCCCGCGCTCGCGCGCTTTTCTGTAATAATTTTATATTCCAATTCGTGGCGAGATTTTAATCCTGGTATATAATTTAGAGGGAGAGGGGTTCGAACATCCAACACCCTGACACCAATGTGACGTCCACAGGACTTGAACAGTCCCGCCAACGTAGAATGAGCCGAAACGATGGAGGCGGTTTATTTATTTATTACCCAAACATGGCGGTTCTAATCGCTCTATTGCAAACGGGACGAGGAAGGTGGCACGAGTCGCTTTTCACTGAGTTGATGATGTTTATTTGTTTTTATTATTAACCAGAAATAACAAGACTCGGCAAGAAGAGGGATCCGGGGCGATTCGACGGGATGGTGTGGGATCGGGCGTGGGGAAAACACAGACAATTCCAATGAATATACAGATCTCAAACCCTCGGAGGCGCCAAGTACACACACACACACACACACAAACACACAAACACACAAACACACAAACACACAAACACACAAACACACAAACACACAAACACACAAACACACAAACACACACACACACACACACACACACACACACACACACACACACACACACACACACACACACACACACACACACACACACACACACACACACACACAACGTAGCTACTTCTGGTGGTCAGGCTGGACCGTGGTGTGGACGCAACTGTCCCTGGATCAGCGTCGGACGAGCTGGCCTTGCTCTCGTCAGGGGGGGGGGGCAGGAGAAACCGTGGTGCTGTCGACCTCCTGGTCCTGGCCCAAGTCCGCTCACAGCCGCCAGGGAACCAGTTCTGGCACCAAATTGCGAGCAGGAGAGGGAGGCAGGTCCGCCCGCCGTTCGACCCCGTACTCCGAGTCAGCAGAACCCCAGAGCCAACCAAGGTGAGGCACGAGGCTCAGCAAGGCTCCAAGACACGATGAAGAACACGATCGAATCAGCACAACAAGTATGCTTCTCGCGCAACAGCCTCCACACCAAAAAAACACGATCTTTCTGTCCCGATCTTCTTCCTCTTCCTTTTCGACCCCGAACAGAACCTTTTTATCCTCCTGTCCTCGTCACTTCCAATCGAGCCGTTTTATTGGCCCACCGCCGTCGCCTTCCGCCAATCGTGATCACGGGGCGGAGCCATCTGCAGCCCTATCCTGTGACGTCATGGCCAGCCTCCAGGGACTACTAAAAGGGGTTTACGCAGACACCCTTACCCTATCCCGTGTCCCTATCTAATTACGTGACAATTATCATTTCCCCCTTTAAGAAATGAACATTTACTAGACAACTTATCACCACTGAATTGCTACTTATTACATCGAGATCCTGGTAAACTCGAACAGCATGGCATACCTAATTAAACATCCTAATTACCCTTTGAATGCATACCCCCCCTCAAACGTAACTATATATATATATATATATATATATATATATATATATATATATATATATATATATATATATATATATATATATCTTACATCATTGCAGATAATAATTTAAAAGTAAGAAAATAAAAAAGAACAATAGGGGGGGGGACCGAGACTGGATTAGAAAGAAAGAAAATAAGATAAAACATGCTTTGGTGGGGGGAATGGAAGTGGGCTGAGGATGGATGGGGCGTATGTTAGGTCGATGGAAAGGGATGCATGGGAATGGTGTTGCCTCGGTATTTAAGTGCAATGTAGATTGTACTGCCTTACTCCTAGCAACCTTCTGTTTCAATCTCCCACCATGATCTTGGCAGGTCAGCAGCAGTGTTTCATTTTGAAGCACTTCAGCCTTTGCCTTATGAAACTAAATTAATAGGTGCCACTGCCAATAATGTGGTAACTGGACAAACACGAAGCCCTAACTAACGTGGATGACACTCCCTCTATTTGATAAGTATAATCCAAGAAAGCAGCAAGGATCGAGCTGGGGAATTGCTCCTCGAGTGTGACTAACTCTGGGTGGTGTGTGGCAGCAAATATGGCTGGTCCCATGGGGTCTCCCTGGTGTATCTCTGCACCCGAGGGGATCACTGTGACAGCATTTCTCATCCTTCGACTCAAGCTCTTCTTCACCTAGTGCATTAAATGGACACAAGGGACCAGATCTAAGAAATTTAAACCTGTTATTTGGTGGAAGCTGCCTTGAGAGATGCTGGTGAAGGCATTTCCTACATCTGTGATCAGGTTAAAAAGAAATTAAAAATCATGGAAGTTTTTGATGGCAGCTTCTGACGAACGAGTCCACGCTATAGAGGAGCAAAGTGCGAGGCAAAGTTTCCACTCTTTTTAATCCAAATTTTCATGTGACTCACGAATTACAGCTAATGCTGGTAATTTGTTCATTAAAATTCTCCATCCCATTCTCTGCATTTCCCTTTTATCATTGTCTATCTTTTTCCACTTGTATCCATTTCTCTACTAATCCCTTCAACATCCCTGAGTTCCTATTGATTCATGTTCTTCCGGTGCTGCTTCTCTTTATGCTTTTAAATTACGAGACATAATTTTACGTGAATGTACAGGGTGTCATAAATCCCAGGACACGGTTTTAGCTGCTTACACAACATTTGTTTATACCATGTATTTTACTGCATGTGTGGTACGAATACTGCATGTGTGGTGCATCATGCATGTGTGGCACAAAATTACTGCACCTCAACAGGGCCGGATATAGGTCAGGGCCGACAGGGCCACGGCCCGGGGCCCCGCGCCTTCCAGGGGCCCCGCGCAAATGCAAAGATTGCAAGAAATTCTGCTATTTTCCCCTTTTTGTTTGTTTGTGAAAAAAATCTAGTTCGTTTGTGTAAATGGTCAGTGAATCACGAAACAAATACTCAATATCCCTGTTAATTTGGCATCTGTTTGGTTATGTTTATCATTTATTTTACATCTTTTAACTTACTTTTTTTCCTTTCCACTGATCTTAAGAGCGCAATCTTAAGGTCTACCACAGAAATAGGTCACACGAAAGAAGTGAGGGTTTTCCCAATCCCAGCAAGCTATGGCCGTCTCGATTTCATTTTTGCAAAATTACACGCCCGCCCTGAATCTATGTTTGCTATGTACTGCGCAGGCGTACTGCTGGGGTGGTTATACTATAATTGTGTAATTCAAGTTTACACACCGGATAATATTTTATTATATTTATAAGGTGTGTTGTGCCGCCACACTGTGCCGGTTGACTAGTCATGCGTATTCATTGTTGTTGCTTCCCTGTGGCTTCGCCTACCGTGAGCCAGGAGACGCTGTGTTAAAAATGTCGCCTTGCCATGTGGTTTTTTTGCTCGCTGCGATGAAAAATGCGTTTTGTGCCAGACTGTGGCCAACAACAGTGTGAGTGATGCGTTTTGTTTATCGTTCAACACCAGAATTTTCTACTGTGACTTTATGTCGGCATGAAACAGTTTGATGCTCTAGTTTTACCGACGAACGTTGACAATTGTGTTACAACAACAACCTAAAGGAAAGAACTTGCAACTTTGATGTGTAGACAAATGTAAAGCTCTGCGGTCTATTCTAGTGACTCTAATTTGTTATTGTACCGTTACTCTGATCAGTGATTTTAATATACATCTTGTACATGTATAACGATCACCGTAATATCTGTCAACTTACTATAACATTTTATTTTTTCTTTTGCCCAGCCGAGGTTGGTGCATTTATATATGAATACTTTTATAAGCATATATGAAGTGAAAATGGCTGAGGCCCTGAGAGGGCCCCGCGTACTTCTAGGGCCCAGGGCCCCACAACACATAAATCCGGCCCTGCACCTCAATCAAATTTTTCCCATCCGTTAGATTGGCAGGTCTTCGCTCACACTTCAGTAGCCACCACACAGTCCTGACCTGATCACTTGTGACAATGCTCTGTGGTGTTATGTCAAAGCTAAGGTTGCAGAACATCACATGGTATCTGTTGATGAACTGAAACATTGCATTCAAGGAAGGAGTTGGCACCATAACACCTGGTATTTTGCATCGGTTTTCACACCGCACGGGGAGAATAATTATCTTATGCCATGGCAACGGCGGACATCATACGGATACACTTGATGTCCAAGAAGGTATTGTGATTGTTGCATCACTGTAACATTATTATTAGCCCTCATTGGACTAAATCCAAAACGGGGGCTTATGGATTTGGTCTCGACCTTTCGTGTCCGTGTGTGCGCCCGCAACCATATCTCGGACATGTATGGACCGATTTTTTTTTGTATTTGGCACAAAGACAACAAATGATGGTATACATATTTACATCATTTTGTTTCAAGATGCGATAAAGGTTGGCAGTCATTTTAGTTCTAAAAAAACCCGGTGTCGAAACGTCCTCAACCATTTCTCAGACATGCATTTACTGATCTTGTTCAAACTTGGTACACAGATAATAAATGATGGCTTACATAGGCATATCATTGCTTTTCGAGATCAGATCCAAGATGGCCGATTGGCCGCCATTTTGTTACTTAAACGTGTCACCAACCATTTATTGGACATGCATGGTCCGATTTTGTTCAAACTTGGCACAAGCACAGTAGATGATGGCATACACGTGCACCTCACTTTATTTTGCAATCTGATCAAAGGTGGCCAACTGGTACACTGCTGGCCATTTTAGTTGTACATAAATATGAGCTGGCCCTTTAAGTCCATTTAGCAAAATTACTAAAACAACAGGGGCTATGACATTTTGTCTTTTTTAACTTGTTTCTCCTGTTATTATTTATTATTCTAATGTTATTACTCCTGGGGCTTATGGCTCACCCTGGTAGATGGTATAAGCATATCTTGTAAAAGAAGCTAAAACCATGTCCTGGGGCTTATGACACCCTGTAGACTCATGACCGTTAACCGCTTCATGCCTGTGGCCCACCCAACTGCATCCTTCTGACCAGCAGCAACAATGTTCAGTCCCTGCCTGCATCCTCCCACCCCTGCCTATGTCCTTCTTTCCCATGATCATGCACCTTTGTGCCCTCAGTTTCTATCATTCCCCCTTCCCATACAGCATAGACCACCAACAATTGAGGTATCTGTTATAACATTACAGATCTCTCCATTCAGGTTGCAGCCATTGTAGTTCACAGAAGCAATACTCTCACAGGATATCTCTAACTTTTGTCTTTTTATCCCTGGATATGATTACATTTTCCTTTATCATAGGCCTGACCCACCCTGATGGTGGGAGTACTGTTTATGTCAGCAGCTATACTAC
>NC_140964.1:98854671-98879671 GCF_056783735.1 Eptatretus burgeri | reverse complement strand
CGCCTTTGCTCTGGCTGCTTGCTTTCGTTCTCAGTCACGTCTTTTCATCGACTCGTACTTGTCACTGTTCTCCTTACATTTGGCTCTATATCGTTTGACAATAACAGTTCTCTTGTTTTGTGGTTTGTCAACATGGTCAGGATGGTTAATTTCAGTTTTTTTCTTGTGAGTATCCATGATTCTTGTGTTACACAGGAGTAAAATCTGCGATAAGAGAGAAATAGGTGAATTTTGATATCTTGTGTAGTGTGCGTATACCACATTTATGAACTGGATAATCGCATGTTAGGTTTCTTTATGTCAACAGGATTTGTGGTCATGTAAAGCTATTTGATACTGCTTACAAATCAGATTCGTAGACCATTATTTGTGCTGAATGTATCACATTAGTTATTAAATGATGTATGCATCTTCAACTACATGCCTGTTGTGGACTTACATTTGCCTTGATTTGGAATCTGTTCATAATATAGTTACTTTTAATATAGTAGAATGGTAAATTGGGGGTTTTCTGACCTCAAGAAAACTAAGGTTGCACACTCTATATATTAGCAATGGGTGCATTGCTTTTCAATGCAATGAATTTGTTTCACTAAGAAATTTAAGGGACCAGATAACAGTCAGGTCATTGGGAACTGTGCAGTCATCAAGGTGTCTGGGAAATAGGAAAGGGAAATGAGCTCATAGGGAAATACACTGTTCATAAACAGTGAGTTATGCATGCCATATATATATATATATATATATATATATATATATATATATATATATATATATATATATATATATATATATATATATATATATATATATACAAACAAACATAACATAATAGTGACCGAAGCTTTTCATGCTGCGATATACACACATATATATATATATATATATATATATATATATATATATATATATATATATATATATATATATATATATATATATATATATATATATATATATATATATGTTTGCAACTTCACACACACACACACACACACACACACACACACACACACACACACACACACACACACACACACACACACACACACACACACACACACACTCTTGATGGAGGTGGATACTTTGAGACCTGGTAAGTCTCCATTCCACTTCCTGAAACCCACCCACATGTGGAGACAGCAGTCAACAACAGGAAATAACAGGCACACACATATGCACACACTAATATATACATGCAGACAAGGAAGGGGATACTTTGAGTCCTGGGAGGGCTCCACTCCACCTTCTGAAATCCACATCTGGAGATAACAATCAATGAGACAAACACAGAAATTTACATGGTTAAACAGAAACACTGATGCTCTGTCAGTCTTTCTTGTGCATGACCAATTACAGCTCACAGATCTAAGTCTAAGTTTGACAGCCAAGTGAAAGCACTGTCTGTAAGGTGAATTCCCTAAATCCTTCAACAAACTTCCATGGGTGACACTCATTCACAATGTGTAATGACTAGTCTGATCTGGGTGACCACAGTCACATGCTGGGCTGTCTTTGAAATCCCATTTGTGGAGGTGGTGCAATGTCTTTGCATGGAGAGTATTGATCCTGTTGAGCACAGCCAAGTGTTTCCAGGGAGATCGAAACCTGGAGGCTCTTCTGCCGGATCACTGATCAGGTCTTTGTTATCAATGTTGTTGTCCGTTCAGAGATTGCACCACTTGTCCTTTGTATTAAACTCCGCATCACTCAAAACAATTGCAGAGCCCCAGGAAGGTTTGCGTGAGTTAGGTCGCATATATGGTAGATTCTGCAGGTTATGTCAGTGATTTAATGTTTTAAAAGCAATATTTTAATGCATTGGACTGATATTAATAATTTATTTGTTCTCAGATTAGAGTTTAAGATTGTGAAGACATGGATTGTTGGGTTACTGCAAAAAAGTTCTACTGATGTCTCGTTGTTTTTTGCAACAGAATTAATTTTTCAAGCTCATAGGGCATCAACTGTGAATTTTGGATGAATGAAGCTCCGCTCGAAAAGCTATTTGTCATTGCATTAATAATTTTTAAGTGAAGGTATGGAACAAGACATCAGACCATGTCGTAAGTGACACTGTTCGAACACCAGAAGCAATCGAGAATGTGCGCATAGCTGTGATGAGGAGCCATGGTGGGTCGGTGTACAGTCTCTCATGCAAACTTCTCATTAACTGGGAATGTAGAAGGAGAATATTCTTAAAGGACCTTGAATTGTACCCATATAAGCTTCAGTTATCATAAGCACTTTCAGCTGGTGATAAAGAGGAAAGAGTAAGATTTTGTCAAATTTTACTGGACTTTTTGAAGGATATTTATGAGCATAATGACAACTGGCTCTTTTTGAGTAATGAGGCAACCTTTACACGAAATCGTTTTCCTGAAGACAGAACTACAGGCTTTGGGGCTCAGAAAATCCCAAGCAGCTTCAACAGAAGCTTTTCCATAATCAAAAAGTTATTACGTGGTGTACTGTTTACAAAAGTGGTGTTATATGGCCGTATAATTTTTAAAGATGAAAGAGGTCACATGTACAGTCATTTCTGAACATTATTGTCACATACTTGAGACATTATTAGCCTCTGTTTTACTTAGTCTGAAAGGGGGTCTTTTGGATTTGATGTCAATTTTCGTGTGTGTGTGTGTGTGTGTGTGTGTGTGTGTGTGTGTGTGTGTGTGTGTGTGTTCCTGTCTGCATCCATATCCTGGACAGCTACGGACCGATTTAATTCGGATTTTGCAAAAAAGACAACACATGATGGCACACATATGCACATCATTTTGTTTTGCGATGTGATCAAACATGGCTGACTGATGGCAATTTCAGTTGTAAAAACCTGCTGTTGAACACATCCTCAACTATATCTCAGCCATGCATTTACCAATGTTGTTCAAACTTGGCACATAGATAATGAATGATAGCTTACATATGCATGCCATTTTTTTTTTCGAGATTAGATCCAAGATGACAGACTGGCAGCCATTTTGTTACTTAAATGTGTCCCTGACCAATTCTCAGACATGCTTGGTCCAATTTTGTTCAAACATGGCAGGAGTACAGTGCACGATAGCATACACTTGCACCAAACTTTATTTTGTGATCTGATCAAAGATGGCCGACTGGTAGACTGGCGGCCATTTTAGTTGTAAATAAATATGGGGTCGTCCTTTAACTCCGTGCAGCAAAATTACTAAAACAACGGAGGCTCTGACATTTTATGTCTTTTTTTCCTTGTTGGTTGCTGAATTGTGGCATCAGAACCCTCCTTTGAAGAATATTTACTTTCAACAGGCTATTGTGACATCCAAGAAGGCTTGGGGTGTTGATTGTTTACAAAAACACTTCAATCATCACATCATATCTCTTTTTTGATGGCATTTTACAGCCCACGAGTCCTGACCTAACAGTCTCAAATTATTTTCTTGGAACTTATTTTTAAAAATAAATAAATAAACTGTTTACAAAAATATGGCTCAGGCATTAAATAGATTTGAGGGGAACATTCAAGCATAAGTTGCCGTCTAGCCAATAATAATAATAATTATTATTATTATTATTGTTGCTTTTCTATTTGTAATTAGTGTTTATTATTTTTCATTCAGCACAATTAATTTCCAAGATTTGTTCCAATGCTTTGCTTTCTCTTCAAATGATAGAGCACTCTTCTGTTTTGATATGATCCTCGACTGTGTAACTCTCTGCTTTATATAATTCTCATAGCATTACCAATTATTGTTTCTTTTAAAATGCCATCTTATTAAAAATTTTTTTCTTGATTTTCACTCATCTTACCATTTCATCATCTGAAAAGCCCTTTGAGATTTTGTTTCTCAATCAAAACAGCTTCCTCTATCAAACATTTATTGACTGATAAATACGTACTTAAGAAAATCCATAATAAGCATAAGACAAGATTTTAAAACAATTAATTGGATTTTTTAATTCTTCCAATTATTTGAGATTTTTCACTTATTTGTTGAATTACTTGAGATATTTGATATTTAATTATATGAGCTTTTAAAAGTAGCTGAATTGTATCCAGCTGAAATAGTGTTTTGATAATTTTGTGCCTGGATATTTTGAAATGGTGTTTTGATAATTTTGTGCTTGGATATTATTTTCATGTTATTTGGCGATGACCAGAAAATGCTTGGAGTCAAATCAAGCTGAATGTGAGCATTATAGAGTATTTTGACAAACAACAATAATCTCACAGCAGATAGAACTATGGTCACATATGTGCTCAGACTTGCTTTGCAAAGTTTTTGGAAAGGTCAGTTGGAAGTAAAGTTACATTCTGTGAGAAAGTTTCCTGTGAAATAGTTCACTGAAGCAGCATTATCTGTAAATTACTTTACTTTCCAATACTCAGTAGCACTCTGTACATGTCACAGTGGCAGTCGTAGATTGGATTTGATTCCCCTTTTGTAAAATTTTCAGGCACATTAGGCATTGTAAGTGGTTTTAGGGAAAGCCATGGAAGCGAGCCCTTTGTTAAGGGAGCACAATTGGCTCCAGAATAAAGGAGATCTTTCCCACCTCAATTCCAAGTAATATTGGCTCATTCATGCCCTGATAGGTTTCCTTGTTTCACTTTGAAGTTGGGGGGGGGGGGGGAGAGGTTACACAGACTAACCTGAAAGTGTCACTTTTAACTTCTTCAACTCCATATGACTACCCTATATCTGCGTATTCATTACTTCCTCTTCCCTCACTACACCCCGGAGAGGTACACTGGAAACTAGCTGTATTCCTGAAACACTAATTCTGGGAGGCAGCACAGGTTACACATTTGAGGTACAAAATGGGGGTGGGTGAGGAGTGTGGGAGGGGATTGAGTAATTATTGCCAATGAATAAAATCATTTATTCAATGATTGATGTCTGGACAATTTTGTGCATTACAAGCCATCCAATGTGACTCAAAAATGCAATCAAACTTCACTCTCTCTTCTTTACTTTTGATAAGTGGATATACAGTGGATATACAATGGGTATACAATGTCATTAATTTTTATATTTGTCGACTATTTTTTCAGCTACAATAGTTCAAATATGATGACTTTTTCATTGATAAGGATTGAGGTGTTCATTTAAGCACAAACACCTTCCCCATAGTGCTAGATACTATTATTAAGTTTATCCAAGATCCCTCAAACTTCCTGGTAGACAGGACTAGAACTCCCAACCAACTCTGTTAAGTTTCATTACAAATGGTTCACTGATTTAGTGGACCCGAAGTCCACTACTTGCCATTTCAATTTAACTGCACAAAATTTACCGGTACCTTCAACTATGACCATGACCTTTTTTATCAAGACATATCAAAAATATAAGGTTTTATCTTTGGCGAAGGCCAAAGTTACCTGAAAAGTCACATCAAGATAGACTCACTCTTTTTACCTCTCACCGAAGGTGGACGGAGGTTATGTGTTCACTCTTGTTTGTTTGTCTGTTTGTCTAAGCAGGATATCTCAAAAGGTTATGGGTGGATTCGGATGAAATTTGGTGGACATGTTATATGTGTGACAAGGACGGATTAGATTTTGGTGAAGATCCAGATCTGATCTGGATTGTAGAATTTTTAACCGATTCTTCACCACTGAAAGACAAGACCACAAACAATATATAGCATGATATTTCAAGAAGTTGTGGATGGATTCAGACAAAACGTGGTGGATGAGTTTGGAAGGTGACAAAAACTAGTCAATTCGATTTTGGTTAAGGTCCAGATGTAGAACTGGCCTATCGGTTGGACACAAAACAAACTGTTCAGCCTGGTTTGAGGTATGCAATATACCGAGTTCCATTCTAGTTTGACAATTTTTTGACAGACATGCCAACAAACCACAACAATAACAAATACCCCTGCCATAACTATATCGAGGGGACAGGGATGGAAGGAGTAGGGGGTCGGGGGTGGAGGGTAAATAACTGCAATGCAATGTGATCATGACTAGTTAAAATGTTTCAATCTCCTTAGACACAGGACAAAAAAAATTGAAGAATCACCATGACAATGTTCACAATAATAGGATTGGCTGCAAAGATGAGGCTTGAGGAATAGCGATAAGACAGAACAGAACAAAACACAATGGAAAGCTGGGAAAGACCCCAACAGCAGGATGGAGGAACACCACAGCACTACAGAGGGAAGCTTTGAGGAAGAATGTGCAAGTGGAAGAATGAGAGAATAGGAAGAGAGGGAGGGAGGGGGAGAAGTCAAAGCGGGTGAACAAACTAGATACAAGCTTAGGTACAACAGGTAAGGGACTGTAAGAACAGTGAGATAATACAAGGGATGAAAGAACAATGGAGCAAATAAAAGAAAGATAGGTGGAAGGAGAGGGGAAAAAAACATGAAAATAACCTGGAAAGGAAGGTGTGTGTGCTTGAGGAAGGTTAATGAGAGTAGAAAATACCATGAGTATGGATGGGGGGTGACCAGAAGAGGAGGTGAACAGCCATCTTGAAACCGTTGAGAGAGCGAGATTGAACAGACTGAGGAAGTTGGTTCCACAGGTCAGAGAAGAGAACAAGTGACTGGAGGCTTTAGGAAATTTACCAGAAGTGTTTACTGACAGAACACAGGCACCCTGGAGAAACCTGAAGGGGAGCACAGAAACCAGAAGGTAAGAGACCAAAATACAAGCTTATGCTTCACAATCATAGGACATGCAGATTTGTGTTGTTTTCTAGGATGTTCAATTATCAGTACCTTCCAACTCCTCCCTTCTATAGTCTTGCACACCTTCCCTTTTAGGCCTCCATTTCAAGTCGTTCAATATTGAAGAAATTCATCCAGCACATTCCTTGACAACTTTCAACCTTCCAAAGTTCAGGCTCTTACTCACCTGCACTATTTTGTCCCATTTTTCCTGCCTGGGGAATAGCTTCTACATGTCTATCCCATCATGCTTTCCCATTCATTGCTTCAAGATTACATCACACTGCTATACTTTGCCATCTCTCATTACTACTGATGATGCTAATCTATTTTAGTCCCACAAATCATTCTCTTTACAACCAGTAATTTGTTGAAACCTGTATAAAATATTTATAATGTCCCAAAAGTTCCTCACCACCACTCAATGCTGTTTGTAACCCTATCATCCATATGTTTGCTCTTCATAAGCCTCAACTGTATTTATAAAGAAATTAACTTTCCGTAAAATAAAGTACAAAAAAAATTAAACATCCTTCTCAATAAAATGGACATTATCAAAGCTTTTCAACTTGCACTCCTCAGGATAAAACCGCAAGCAGATGAAGAAGCACCAAACTTTCACATAAAGTTACAATGTAATGTTTACCATTATCCATCGAGCCAAATGAAGCACTTAAAGCTAGACTAGCCAATCTTGCTCATGCTTCCTGTGTGATTCCAAACAATTTGTCTGATCTCCATATGCAGCGTGATTGCCTGGTCGCGATACGTGACCTCAAATCCAATCCTGAAATCCACATTTGCAGACCAGATAAAGGCTCCGGCATGGTTATTCTGAATAAGAGTGACGATGTTGAGAAAATGGCTGTGATTTTGAGGGATGTGTCCAAGTTCCAACACCTGGGAAATACAACTGAACATGACCACACATCTCGTTTGGAGAAACAAATGGCAAAAAGACTATTGCAACTCTTCAAACGAGGAGACCTTTCTAAGGCGGTTTAGGACACAATTAGACCTGTTGGATCACGAAGACCTAGGATGTATGGTCTGCCAAAGAGACCATTCCTCTATGGCCGATCATTTCAATGACTGTGTCTGCACAGCATGAACTTCCCAGATGGTTCTGTGAACTATTACAACCAGCACTGGACAGTGTCTGAGAACATGTAATTGTGGATTCCTTCACCTTTGCCGATGCCATACGGCCCGTCACACACCTAAACGAGAATTCCACAATGTGCTCATATGATATAGCCAGTCTACTCACGAATGCCTGCGCGCAACTTCTGTATATCATAGTGACTTGACACCTCCACAGATCTCTGAGTCTGTCTTCATTGAATTAATGAATGTGGTGACCCATTCTGTCGAGTTCATGCTCAGATCGATGGTCAAGCGATGGGATACTCTCTTGGCCCTGTCTTGGCAAACATCTTTGTAGGTTCATGTGAAAAACGTGCCTTTGCAGATCCACATCCTGGAGTTCAACCTCCTTCCATCTATCATCGGTCCGTGGATGACATCTTTGCTGTCTTTGAGTCAACCTCAGCATGTAAAGTCTTGTTGGCATACCTGAACCCTCTATCCATCTCTAGAGTTCACCTGAGTGATGGAACGCTTTAGTGTACGTCCCTTCTTGGACATCTTATTTGAGAAATCGCCCGATGCTTAAAAAACAACAGTCTACCATAAGTATACTTTCACCAGACAGTATACTAGGTGGGACTCTTCCAATTCCTCAAGATTGGATTGATTGGTATCTTGGTCAAAAGAGTAAGAAAGATCTGCTCCACAGATAAACTCCATGCTGAAAGACCATCAAGACTATTCTTATTGATAATAATTAATGGATGTCCTGAACAGGTCATAAACAGGTGTGTATACATATACAAATTCCTGAACCCCCCAAATAATTATATAATCGGACCTGGTAAATGACCTGTACACCTACATCTACGTTGGAAAGGCAAAGTGTCTCAACGGTTTGAAAACCAGATCAAACAGATAGTCCCATTCTTACGATGTGGTTCAACCATGAGTGATTTTTATTACCCGCCGGTTGCTTCCGTCAGTCCAAAAAGATGTTCTGCTCGCCTCTCATACAAGTAAGATTATTTACGAACTTCCGTGCCAGTGTGATGCTTGGTTTTGGGCCACAGATATTTGAGATTGAAGGATCGCATTGAACAACACGTCCCTTTGGAGATCAGATGGGGTCAGTCAACCGAACAGAGACAAATAACTCGGGCTTGAAAAAAATGTACATAGTCCGACAACTATTCCTTGTGCCTCTGCAATTAGTTACCATGAACTGAATAATCCTCCATGTGCAGAGCAATACTGTATTGGCTGGTTTTAAATCCTGAGTAGAGGATGCAGTTTAGCTCACATTCATGCAATGGAGGCTACATTCATCAGGTAAACCATTCCCATTCTTTATAGACAGAAATAATTTGTCTGAACTTTATATTTATTTCCACAGTCAACGTTGAGTCATCATGAAAACCACCCCCCCCCCCCCCCCCACTAGCCCTCAGCTAATTAGTATTACGTTTACACTGGTTTTTTGGTGATGAATTTCCACTGAATCATTATTCATGATGCTCTGTGGTTCAACTAATCAGGTAATCCTGTCCTTTCTTTCTCTTAACCAATCAACATTGAGCTCATTACATTGTAACTTTATAAATGAGAGTTTGGTGCTTCTTCGTCTTCATATGTTTGTGGTTGTATCCCGAGGAGTGCAAGTCAAAAAGCTTTGATAACATCTATTTTATTGAAATGCATGTTAAAAAGAAATATAGGTTGCGGTGTTTTCACATCGTCTTCATACAAACTTTACTATTGACAAAACATCAATAGTTTCAATCGAAACTTGAAAGCGCCACATACATAATTTTTCAATCTTAATAAAAACAAAGTTAAGCAGTGTTTATGCCAATATTACAATTCTTGAATAGTATATACCACTTCTATGTTCATGGGCCCAGTTAATCCCACCTTCTTGTGGCTTCAACACATTATTTTTTCCTCTCCAGAACTCTCTATCCAGAGAAGCCCTCTCTGAACCTATACATGCCTTCCATCAATTTTTAGATAACTAGTAGATTACCCGTCCCATGGACGGGTAGCAGAGGTGGTGGTGGTCTGTTCTGTTGTCAGCACGTGATAGCATTGGACCAATCATGTTCGATGATGTACCTCAGAGGCTGCAGAGCGAATACTCGACAGCCTCGGCTTCACTTTTTACCCCACTATTTTTTGCTTAGTCACTCATTAGAGTGAGCTAAAAAGTATAGTGATCCAGAGTCATGTATGCTAAATACAATATAGCCGAGTTTCGTGGACCATTGACGCTTCGTCTTGGAGGAGAAAAACAAAAACACTTAGCTCCATTATAGTATAGACTAGACAACCCATGAACCCGTCTGTTGGGTTCCCGTTGTGACAGCGGTTGATAAAAATATTATTTCAAAAACAAAAAGATAGCTCCAGCGAACTATACCGCTGAGGTTGTTTGCATTGATCAAATTCTCCCAAAGAGTACTTGACTGAATCTGGAATTGATTCTTTAATAATTTTTTTCGTTGCCCGATTTGAACGAAACTTGATACTGCACACCGCAGGAGAATGGTGAGTAAGGTGGCCCTAAAAATTTTGTGCCATCATGTACCATTTTTGGCTGCATTTCGGGAACATACATACAAGATGAGAGTTTTCGTAATATGTATGTGTATGTGTGTGTGTGTGTATGTGTGTATGTGTGTATGTGTATGTGTATGTGTATGTGTGTGTGTGTGTGTGTATGTGTGTGTATGTGTATGTGTGTGTATGTGTGTATGTGTGTATGTGTGTATGTGTGTATGTGTGTATGTGTGTATGTGTGTATGTGTGTATGTGTGTGTGTGTGTATGTGTATGTGTATGTGTGTGTGTGTGTGTGTGTGTGTGTGTGTGTGTGTGTGTGTGTGTATGTGTATGTGTGTGTGTATGTGTGTATATATATGTGTGTGTGTGTGTGTATATGTGTGTGTGTGTGTGTGTGTGTGTGTGTGTGTGTATATGTATATGTATATGTATATGTATATGTATATGTATATGTATATGTATATGTATATGTATATGTATATGTATATGTATATGTATATGTATATGTATATGTATATGTATATGTATATATATATATATATATATATATATATATATATATATATATATATATATATATATGTATATGTATATGTATATGTATATGTATATATATATATATATATATATATATATATATATATATATATATGTATGTATATATATGTGAGCCTGGTGTTGGCGCAGTGGTTAGGGCAGCGGCTTGGGATCCAAGAGGTCCTGAGTTCAAGCCCCGTTGAGCCACTGAATTAATACACCAGGGGGTTGACTCAGCCTGTCATCCTTCCGTGGTCGGTGAAATGAGTACCAGTATACTGGGCCGGTGTATACCCCGGTTAAAAAATAGGTGTACCATATCCCTGTGTCGTAAGAGGCGACCAGGGTTGCGTCAGGAAGGGCATCCGGCGTAAAACATGTGCCAAATCACTATGCGGATCATACCGATGATCCGCTGTGGCGACCCCTAACGGGAGCAGCCGAAAGAAGAAGAAGAAGACATATATATATATATATATATATATATATATATATATATATATACAGTAGACGAGGTGTAAGTCGGCAGCGTGTAACTCGTCACTTCACCTAAGTCGGCAGCGTCAAAAAGTCCCGAATTTATCTCATGTTAAATCCCTTTGAATAAAGGGTCATCCCTCTGTAAGTCGTTATCTCTAAGTCGTCACTTCGTCTAAGTCATCAGATGTTGTCCATTCCCACGTAATGGAAACTCAAGTAAATTACCACTCCCAACTCGTCACACAGAACTGCTGCCTCATGAGAATCCCGATTTCATGGAGTCGTGATGCTCGCTCGTTGGTGTACACCGCCAGTGATAGGCTATTTATAACTGCGTACACACGTTGATCGCACTGCAGGCAGGACAATGGCGACTAAGCGTAAGCTTACAACTAAAACCTACCAAGAAAAATATATTATCCAGTTTTGCGAGGCAAATCCACTGATGAAGAAAACAGACAGAGCTGAGAAGTTGGACATCAAACGGCAGACATTGAACGACATCTTGAAGAATAAGGGCAAGATATTTGGACAAGTGGAGAAGATCGTGAGGCCGGTGGGAAGTGTGAAATGCGTGAAATGTGTGTCCTTTGAAGATGTCAATGACGCGCTCATCATCTGGTTTCGGCAAATGTCGGCTCAGCCAAATATTCGGTTTCGGCCGATTCCGCCAAATATTCGGCCGATACTGTCTTTCGGTGGAGGATTGCCCAGCCAACATCATGGAATACAATGACCGGTTTGAATCCTTTCTCATGCACAAGATGCCCAAGAGTTTGAGGCAGTCAAACATAACGGATTACTTCGCGAAGAAGTAAAGGATCAATCGAGCTTCGTGTTGAAGTCCGATCATGGTTTTATCTTGGCTTGTTTTGTACATTACCGCACTCACTTACACATAGGCATTGAGTGGTAATCATCACCACAATGACTGTGTGTCATGTAATTTGTCACCATACCATCACCGATGGTATACGAGTTGTCTTACAGAGTTGTTCATTATCTTTACTTTTGATAAACTGATTCATGAATTCCATCTTTGCTTGATCACTTTCCAACTCACCAACTCACCCCCACCTATGCCCCGAGGATTGTGTTTTCCTTTTGGTACAATAGCCGGCTCTCACACATATGTGTCCAGGCCACGCGCGACTTCATCCTTCACCCCACAGTCATCATGAATGTTCGCATACGCATAAGTCGTCACATTTCTAAAGGCCCGGTCACACCTTGACGTTTTAGCCAACGTATGCCGATTTTTGAATTTTTTTTCTAAAACGCTGGCACACGTTGAATACGTTATGGGTAAGTTTTGATAACATTGAGAGCACGCTGAAAAACACTGCCATACGTCGTTGTACGTTGGCTTTAAACGTTGTACTTTTTGGTTGTCCTCAAATGTTTTCATGCTTGAAATTTCACGACGTATGCCGGCGTATGACTCACACGTTCCGCTACGCTGGCCACAAGTTGTATGCACGGTCTGCGATCGATGACAGACGTCAACACATGCTATTTGTAAGTTAATCATAAGTTGAGACACGCCGAGGTAATGTTTAGCGTACCCGAAACTTATTTCTAACCTATGATTAACGTGTTGTTGGCACGTTACGCGATCGTTGCCACACATCGACAGATGTTACTTTTAAGTTACTCATAGGCTGAAAGACGTCAGTATAATGGATCGTCCTTGCGTCAGCGTCCACGGCCACGGCCAGGACACTTATTTGCAGCATTCTTCAAACTTTTCTTTGGCATGACGAGGATGTTCACACTTCGATGTCTCGCTTGGCTATGATTCCAATTGTCCATCGGCAGCGTCTATTTAAAATAGTCGAGTTTGAGCGTTTTGACACGTTCAGAAGAAACGCTTCAAATTTCAAAACCCCAGCGTCAAAAAACAAAGGCGAGTGACAGCAATTAAAATCGTTCATTGTAAACAATGAAAATAGCTAAGTGGTACCGTTTAAAAGTCGTTGAGTGTAAAAAAAAATCTAATTGTTGAGCGCAAGCGTCTACTTTCAATAGTGGAGTTTGAGCGATTTAACACGTTCAATAGAAACGATTAAAATTTCCGAGCGCCAGCGTCAAAAAACAAAGGCGAGTGACAGCAATTTAAATCGTTCATTGTAAACAATGAAACTAGCTGAGTGGTACGTTTTAAAGTCGTTGAGTGTAAAAAAAATCCAATTGTTGAGCACAAGCGTCTACTTTCAATAGTGGAGATGCAGCCATTTAAATCGTTGAGTGGCAGCCTATGAATCTACCCGTGGACACGCGGACGCAAGGACGATCCATCATAACCCACACCCTCCCCCTCACACTCACCTACTACTGCCAACATGAACAAACTACTACTACTACTAATACTAATACTGATACTGTTACTGCTGACATGGACATCGACTCAAAAAGGAACTCGAAAACACTGTTGGGTTCCCCTTTTATGAGCAGCATTTTTATATACCAATTCCCAAAACTGCTGGGAACACGTCTTTATCTGGCAGTTGTAAGCTAGAAACACGTTAATTTATTTTTTTTGTCGACCGGAAGACGTCATTGGAATACGTCTACATACGTCGATGTGTGTTGGGACTACGTAAAGAATTGGTTCAAAGCACGTCAAACATAAGTTAGAAATAAGTTTCGCGTAAAAAAGACATTACCACGGCGCGTTTCGACTAATGAGTAGCTTATAAGTAGCGTTTGTGGACGTGTGTAAGCATCCACATATCGTGTGTAAAACTTATCCCCATCGCATGCGAACGTGTGTCATACGCCGAGTACGTCGTAAAATTTTGAACATGTTTAAAATTTCTTGACGTACTCTACTTACAACGACGTATGATGGCGTACTTTAGCGTTCTACTCGCGCATACCAAACTTACTCATACCGTATTCGACGTGCCCCAACGTTTTAGACACACTTTTTGTTACGTCGGCATACGCTGGCAAGATCGCCAAGGTGTGACCGCGATGTTGACCCTTCCATTTCTACGGCAGTTATGATTCGAATCGTTGTGCGTCAGCCTTTTAATAGGCTACGTCACGACATCGTCGGTGATGCGTGCAACGCGCTATGCCTAAGTTAGACTATCGTTGGGCATCGGTTGTGTCGGCCGACAACAGGTTCAGCATTCATTGGTATAAGTTATCTATAACACAACGAAACGTTCTGTGTTGTTACCAATGCGTTATACATAAGACCAAGTCGCTATGAATACGTCCGAATCTTTAAAAAAAAAAACATCAAAAGTTCAACGTAAGCCAGCGTTTTACATAAATTTTAACACGTTGCCATCGCTGGCTAAAACGTCAAGGTGTGACCGGGCCTTAAGTCGTCACTTTTTTCTCGGTCCCGATGGTGACGACTTATGCCTAGTCTACTGTATATATATATATATATATGTGTGTGTATATATATATATATATATATATATATATATATATATATATATATATATATATATATATATATATATATATATATATATATATATATATATACAGATATACAGATCAGCCCTCTCAGCATCTGCATTTCCAGCAAACTCTCTGCAGCAAACTCTCCTCTTCCATTCTCAAAGCCCAAGCCTCCACTCCATAACAGAGAACTGGTGTTATTGCCATTCTGTAAATCTTTCAATCACGTATCACCACAAAAACACTCCCCCACTTACTCAACCCTGCTTATGTATTTCACTGATGGAGTTTGTCTGTCTGCCTGTGTCTTTGCCTCTGCCTCCCTACCTGCCTGCCCAATCCTGAAGATACACATTCTCTCTTCCCTCCTTTGTTCATCATTACCTCTGCCATGGAAGTTGGGCAGAAGTTATGTTTTCACCCCTGCATGTCTGTCTGTGTTTTTCTGTATGTTTGTCTGTCTGTCTGTATGTCAGCAGGATATCTCAAAAAGTTCTGGACGGATTTGGACAAAACTTGGTGGACAGGTTGGGCGTGTGACAAGGACAAATTAGATTTTTGTGAATGTCTGAATCTGGATCTGGATTGTAGAATTTTTTTAATTATAAAGTGATTCTTCACTAAAGAGATGGGGCCAAAAATGATAAATTGCGTGATATTTCAAAACAATGTGGAAGAGCTATGACAAAACATGGTGGATGAGTTGAGTAAGTGACATGAACAAGCCGATTAAGGCCCTGTCACACTTTGACGATTTAGCCAGCGTATGCCGATTTATGAAAAATTTGTCTAAAACGCTGGCACACGTCGAATACGTTATGGGTAAGTTTTGTATACGTAAAGAGAACGCTGAAAAACACTGCCATACGTCGTATGGTTCGCACGTTCCGCTACGCTGGCCATAAGTTGTAGGCACGTTATGCGATCGTTGACACACGTCGACACACATTACTTGTAAGTTACTCATAAGTCGAAACACGTCGAGGTAATGATTAGCTTACCCGAAACTTATTTATAACCTATGTGTAACGTGTTGTAGGCACGCTACACGATCGTTGACACACGTCAAGGCACGTTCTGCGATCGTTGACACACGGTGATACACGTTACTTGTAAGTTAGTCATAAGTGGAAACACGTCGAGGTAATGTTTAGCGTACCCAAAACTTATTTGTAACCTATGAGTAACGTGCTTTGAACCTATGTGGAACGTACCTCCAACGCATATTGATGTATGTAGATGTATTTCATTGACGTCTTCCGGACGACCACATAACTTAATGAACGTGTTTCTAATTTACAGCTTCCGTATAATGGCGTATTGGCAACGTTTAAAAACACAACTTCCGATATTTCGTCACGTGCCGTTACGTCACATCCGATTGCCTCTTCAGTTTGCTCGTCTTATTCTTAATTCCTCCTCTGTGAATATTTTCTGTTTGAGGATATTGTCATGTCAACGTCGATACTTAAAAGCAAATGTCCGAATATATTTTAAAATTCGCGATAGACCAAAAAAACAAAAAAAAATAACAACAACAACTTCCGATATTTCGTCACGTGCCCTTAGGTCACGTCCGATTGCCTCGTCAGTTTGCTCGTCTTATTCTTAGTTCCTCCTTTGTGAATATTTTCTGTTTGAGGATATTGTCACTAGGACGTCGACACTTAAAAGCAAATGTCCGAATATATTTTAAAATTCGTGATAGACTTAAAAAAAAACACAACAACAACAACAACTTCAGACATTTCGTCACGTGCCTTCATGGAGCCAAGGAGAAAAAAAAAGAAAATGTGCCTTGACGGAGAAAATAAGTTTCGGTTATGCTAAACATTACCTTGACGTGTTACCTCGTTACTCATTACCTAAATTACCTCGTAGCTAAACATTACCTCGTTACTCATTAGTTTCGACTTATGAGTCACTTACAAGGAACTTGTGTCGACGTGTGTCAACGATCGCATATCGTGCCTACAACTTATTCCCAGCGTAGCGGAACGTGTGAGCCATACGGCGAGTACGTCGTAAAATTTTCAGCATGCTTGAAATTTCACGACGTATTAGACGTAATACGACGTATGACAGCATACTTCATAGTTTTTCAGCGTGCTCTTCACGTAAACCAAACTTACCCATTCCGTATTCGACGTGTCCCAGCGTTTTAGACACATTTTTCATAGGTCGGCATACGCTGGCTAAATCGTCAAGGTGTGACTGCGATGTTGACACTTCCAATTCTCAGGCGGTTATGATTTGAATCGGTGAGCGGCAGCTTTTTAACAGGCTACGCCACGTGATCGTCGGCGATATGTGCAGCGCGCTATGCATACGTGAGACTATCGTTGGGCATAGGTTGTGAACGCTGACAACACGCTCAGCATTCGTTGGTATAAGTTATCGATATGTGATTAAAACCTTCAGTGTACGTTACTAATACGTTATGCATACGTCCAACTCGTTATAAATACGTCCAAAACTTAAAAAAAAAACATCAAAATTTCAGTGTACACCAATGTTTTACATACATTTTTATACGTTGCCATTGCTGGCTAAAACGTCAAGGTGTGACAGGGCCTTTAGATTTTGGTTAAGGTCCGGATGAATATTCGGCTTATTCGTGGGATATATAACGTAAACTGTTGAGCCTGGCAGTGGTATGCACTCCAACAAGTGCCGTTCTCGTTACCTCTGTTTTCCCCAGGTTTATCCTCAGTCACCCGTTTTCCAAACTATTCTGCCATGCAACGATTGTGTCCTGACGTCCCTCCTCATAGTCTTACCTGATTCCCAAATCATCTGCAAACAACATTCCAAAGGTATCTTATTGATTCCTCACCAAACACATCTATCACAACCATTATTAACTAGTATTATTATTATGTTTAGTACTGTGAACCATAAGCAATGAGACAAACGGTAAGTAATATGCTTCATGATGCTTCGAACCCAGGTTAAAAATCCCATTTATAATATGCATCTGTCCATTGTCTATACACGCATAGTATACTGTATATCATATTAATTGTACATTGATGTACAACACATTACTTATGTCTCGACCAAATTTAAGTTTCCGATTTTGCATGCACATCAACAAGAGCCTTTTTGTTACCTCCCCATCCTGAAAGTACATGAGACAAACCATAGAGCATGAAAATAAATATTTAATCATGCTTCAGGTTCCCTAATCCATGGATGCATGCTGTTCCACCAGTTTATTGCAGAAAACATTTGCTCACAGCACTCCTTTCCATTGCACTGTGTCTTCAGTGAGCAGTGTAACTTTTCCCCCCACACAGCAGGATCCATTGCCAAAGTTAATCAAGGTTTTTTTTTTCCTGGAGTGTCTGATTAGCAGCTAGCCAGGCATGGCAGTCTCCACAACGTTAGCTCCATTGCACCTGGATGCCTGCCTTGAAAAGGGGGCATTTAAAGCAACCAATCCTGCACGTGATTTTCCCAAGCACAAATTTTCAGCATGCACCTGATTGGGGCAGATGGCTTTCATTCACCACAGAAGGCTTTTATGATTCAACACTCCGTAATTCAGTTGGACCATTATCAATGGCTGTCACCACCAATGTGTCACTGCAAATAAGGCAAACTTTCATTGCACTTCCTTTACGAAAGAAAAGATAGCAACTTATTTTCGTTCATTCTCCCTTTCGTCACTTCTTCCACTGCCCTTAATAAGCTTGATGATTATGAATGAAAGTGAATTTTTATGGTTAAAAAAACAAAATCTATAAAAGAAAAGCAGTGTAGCTGTGGCCTAAATCTAAACAGAATAATACAACATGAAAAATTGGTGTTCTTGAGTTCTGAGACATCCAATTTTAAATGAAGGCATGGAATCAACAGAACTTTGACTGAGGGAGCTAAAGTATCAGGTGTTAACCCTTCGTCAGAACCCCCTTTCTCCGATAAAGGATTAACACCCACAATGTCAGCTACTCCTTGTTTGATATCTTAGATTCATTTATTTTCCATACACATCATTACATGAATATAAACGTTTTCAAACAATTTCATAAGTTTATTATGAGCAAAGTATGACTGTATACAGAGAAGAAGCAACATTAAAAGCAAAAGCTTGAGTGATTTCCTTAAATAAATGGCATACAATATATCTTGTTCTCACAATGGTTAGCCTAACTTGATCAATGTTCTGTTGGCTGATGCAAATTGACATTGGTCTTCACGAGCAAGAAAAGTTCGTCGTTCATTTTAAAATTAACTGAGTGATTAATGTTCCCACTAACCAAGTATGGTCTTCAAGGACAAGAACATTTCAAACTTCTGGATATGGAAAATGAGGATATATATATATATATATATATATATATATATATATATATATATATATATATATATATATATGTTTATATATATATATATATATATATATATATATATATATATATATATATATATATATATATATATATATATATATATGTTTATATATATATATATATATATATATATATATATATATATATATATATATATATATATATATATGTATGTACAGTGTGTGTTGTCACTGAAATACTCCCTCAATCATACCAATCTTCTGGACTGCACCGAGCTCTCCCATGTGTATCCAAAGGGTATTTTTTGAAGGAAATATTTTTTTTTGAAATACTTGGAACAAAATAATAATAATAATAAAAATAATTTTTAAACTTAAATCTTTAACTTCAATTGCTTATAAAAAAATGTAATTAATCACAAATATTACAATTTAATCTGTAAAATAGATGTTTGAATTCTGTTTGGTGTAAATCATGACAACACAGCAATTCACGTATTTATCTTTAGTTAAAACAAGCCGGTCTCCATCGTGATGTGTGGTGAGGTGTTTTGAATTGCACAGTGGCAGTTGTTTTGAATTACGTCGAGGTGAGGTGTTGTTCATAACATGGCGGTTATGTGATGGTGAGGTGTTTTAATTACATAGTGGTAACGGGGTGATGTGGTTTTAATAACCTACATGTATAAAAACGAAAATCACAGTGAGGTGGAAAGCCGTGAGTCAGTCTGGGAAGCCGTGAAGACTTTGCCAGTTAATCACATCCTGTTTGAATGTTAATTCCCCAAGACCCAAGTAAAGTGCTTACCTTGTGTAGGCCTTCTTTGTTGCTTTATACAGCTTCCTCAGTGAGAAGAGCATGGGAGGTGTCAATTTATTTATATAATAATCGCCACCTGAGTTTAGTTGATAAGGTGAGGGCTGAATGACTATAACCTCTATTCACAGGTGAGAGATGTAGGTGGGTCTTTCATTTTTAGCTCGCCTGTTGGAAGAACAGAGAGCTATAGCGATACCCCGGCGTGAGCATCAGTGTGAGCGTGAGCGTGAAAATGTTAAAGTTTTTGGTGCAAGTTATTTTTTCCTTTGTAATGTCTTTATCTACCACACTATTTTTTATACACCCGATATACATATCGGGGCATAATGTGATACCTGTCGTCGGTCCGTCTGTCTGTCTGTCTGTGTCTGTCTGTGTCTGTCCGTCCGTCCATCCGTTCCTGTCCACACTCTAACTCCCAAAGTTTTCAACTTTCACGTTTCATATTTGGTACATAGGTACAGACTGTGGAGACGGTGGGTCGCGACATACGTTCGTCATCTAAAGTGGTTGCCATGGCAACCAGGATGCTGTTTTACATCCGTTCCTGTCTGCACTCACTCCCAAAGTTTTCAACTTTCACGTTTTATATTTGGTACATAGGTACAGACTGTGGAGACGGTGTGTCGTGACATAGGTTCGTCATCTAAAGTGGTTGCCATGGCAACCAGGATGCTGTTTTCCATCCGTTCCTGTCCCACTCTATCTCCAAAAGTTTTCAACTTTCACGTTTCATATTTGGTACGTAGGTACAGACTGTGGAGACGGTGTGTGGCGACATACGTTCGTCATCTAATGTAGTTGCCATGGCAACCAGGATGCTGTTTTCGATCCGTTCCTGTCCACACTAACTCCCAAAGTTTTCAACTTTCACGTTTCATATTTGGTACATAGGTACAGACTGTGGAGATGGTGTGTCGCGACATACATTCGTTATCTAAAGTGGTTGCCATGGCAACCAGGATGCTGTTTTCCATGTCGTAGCACAATTCTGTATATACCTTCTTGTTCATGCATATATTGTACTCACTTGCGCTCTTGTTATTGATTTAAATATCCAAATACATATATTGCTTTAAAATTATTTGGATCAGACTTCACTGCAATGCTTTATAAAAAAATATTAATAATTAGAGTAGTCTTTTAAAAACGATAAATGTATAAACAGGCGAGCATTGGGTGTCTTTGACACCAACTCTCTGGTTATTTATATATTGACTGTTTTTTACATTTGCACGTGGTACATGCTTGGGAGCCTCATTGGTATGCATTGCTGTCTGCTCTGTCACCAATTCACCACAAAGCGATGAAACTGGTCCGGCAGCTGAGGGGGTATGTAGTATTGGGATTCTCATGTGTGTATTATTTATGAATGTCTTTATAGCTGTGGAGGAACTCTGGGAAGGATTTGAAAAAGCAAAGTGCTCACCTTGTGAAGGCTTTCTTGGTTGCTTTATGCAGCTTCTTTGGCTAGAAGAGCATGGGAGGTGTCAAATTATATATATGCAGTATATTTGGACATGTTTGATCATACGACCTATGTAAGATGTAAAGCAAAGAAAATGAGGATTAACATAAAAGCTGTGAAAAAATAAAAATATGGTTTGGATGTTGAATTCCTAATGAGCAACCACTGATAGTTGGCTAACAGAGTGCTGTTAAGTGCTTCTGCAAAGTAAAAAAATTAATAAATGAAGAAATAAAAGTCGTTTTCATAAAGTATCAGCCATTTTTTGGTCAATTACACAACATTCGAAGAATTAATAAAGGTTAATCAAATGCAAGAACATTTTATCCAATACTAAATGAGAAGCACAATTCCTATCTTTAATTTAATGACAAGTGATTGCACAGTTTCATTCCCACATTCCCCCAAATGAATATGAAGTAGCACTATTGTCAAGAAAAATTACAATACCTTTTTCAATTTCCCAAAGAAAAACAATATTTCGTTGTCATCGCAGAAGAGGTACATTACTACATATAAAACTAGAAGGGCACTCGGTCGAGTGCATACCTCCGGTCCGTAATGCCTGATCCATGTGAACATTTCTGGCCCAATACATTTTTTGAAATATCATGCGATATATCGTTTTTGAGCCATATCTCTCAATGGTGACGAATCACTTAAAAAATTCTGGGAGTCGGATCCGGACCGGATCTGGATCTTCACGAAAATCAAATCAGTTGGTCCTTATCACACACCGAACTTGTCCACAACTTTTTGAGATATCCTGTACAGAAACAGAGACAACTCGACAGAAAGGGGTGAAAACAACCTCCTTCACCTTCTGTGGTGGAGGTAATTAAATAATTATTGTATCCAGATCCAGATCCAGATTCGGATCTTCACCAAAATCGAATTCGGCGTTGCCATGCACCCAACCTGTCTACCAAGTTTTGTCCGAATCCGTCCACAACTTTTTGAGATATCATGCGATATATTGGTTTAGCATAATCTCTCAATGGTGAAGAATCATTGAAAAAATTTGAGTAGTCGGATCCAGAACCGGATCTTGACCAAAATCTAATCAGTTCGTCCTCGTCACACACTGAACCTGTCCACAAAATGTCATCCGGATCCGTCTACAACTTTTTGAGATATCCTGCACACAAACAGACAGAAAGAGGTGAAAACATAACCCCCTTCACCTTCGGTGGCGGAGGTAACAATCACCTTATCTCCTGGAGAATACATAATTTCTCAGATATATTCTGAGATTGCTCACCTTATTTGAAGAACGAGTTGAAGGAACACAAAATAAATGAAATGAAAATCCTGTTTTTTTGGAGCTGCTCTTGCTTTGACAGCATAAAGAAATATATTTGTTATTGATGAAATGATTTGGTATATTTGTAAGTAAATGCCTCATCTAAAGACAAAATATATGTTGAATAGAAGGCTTAACTCAGAAATCTCTAAACCTAACATTCTTGAAAATCTGTCGCAGCATGTTAAATTATACAGCGAAGGTTAAACACTGAATTCTGGAGTTATTGAGGGAGAGCCTCATTACTTATGGCTCATTCTAACGAAACCAGATAATCATATGGATACCAATAAGAATAATATGCGAAATGACAATGTTCGTGTGAGATGACTCGGTCTCTCTCGGAGGAACATTTTACCCATGAGGCGGATTGTGAATTAATTTGGATAAAAAGGATAATACGAAAGCTTATCAGTCCTATAAAAGGTATGTGACAGCAATGGCAATTAGGGGCTATATTAAATATGAACAGATTCCAAAGCTTGGACACAGTACTGTAAATGAATTTGATTGCAGTGCTCAAAATTTAATGGAAGTCCAATCGAGTTGATAGCTCTTCATACATAGAAAGAGGAGAGTCAAAATAAATCGATGCTTCGTCTGTATTTTTCGAAGAAACAGAATTACAAATTCACAGGAAAATGGTGCTATGATTATCACTAAACAACCTAAATAAAACTCAATATGTTTGATGCACAAATGTGATACAGCCTGGAATACACATCGAGTGCTTCACCTGTGATGAAGCGCTCGGTCCAGGCCTGCCTGCATGCTTCCTATCTCCAATATCACTGGGAAAGGTGGAGATTCCTGTTTTCACTCACCTGCTGTTAGTGACAAAATGCTGAAACCTCAGTAAGTAGCTGTCTTGCTCATCCTTCTCTTCAAAACGGGCAGGGAGCGTAGGAGCTCTAACATGTGCAAGGGTATTCACTTTCTCTGGGTGACCAATTGGATCGCTCTGTACTTTGAGATGCTTCAAGTCCAAATTGGCTTCCTATGTTTGAGCTTCCCTCTCAACCTTGAGCCTTCTTGCCTCCATTCCAGCTTCAAGCCTTTTAATTTCAGCGTATAATTTTTCTCTTTCAATATCTCTCTCTTAGACTCTGTGCCCTTACCAGAGCCTGCTACTCAGTCACAGAATGCTGCAGTTCCTTGCTCTCTAAAATTAACTTACTTTCAATCTACAACAACTTATCCATCCTCAACTCAGCATATACCTCCATGCTTGGTTGGCAATCAAAACTTCACCTCACAAGCAGTCATAGCAGTGGACTTCTGTTACCTTCACTCTCCAAAGCATTGGTCATTCACCCTATTTTCATTAGGCAGTCCAATGATCACCACAGCAGATTCATCTGATGCCAGCACATGGTTCACCCACTCTAAACTCACCAATGTGAACCATAACCGGCTCAGTTAAAGTTTGTAACACAATCGCCTATGCGAGATGCTCTTCTCACCCTCACATACGGGTCCCTTCTCACTTGAGGATGAACCCCACTAGAGGCTCTCACAGCCTTTGAGATGTGAATGCAGAACTGCTGCACCACAGAGAAGAGATGAAAGATTCTGCGCCATCCTTGCCGCAGATGCCACTGCCAGGGGGAAGCTCAAGCCGGGAATAATGCTGTGAATGTTCAGTTGTTTTGCCAGTTGGCAATAATAATTTGGTATATATTCACCAGCATGTTCACTCATGTGCAATTCTATTCACTCATGTGCAATTCCTCGAGGCCAGCTTTTCTATTCACCCAACACAAAACGTTGAAAGTAATTGAACCTCCCTTCTGTCAAGGTGGGGTATTATCTAGTCTCTCTGGATTTCTCCAGCACTACTGGTCCTGACAGCATCAGTGCCCTTCTAGTATTCAAAAACCGT
Source organism: Eptatretus burgeri (assembly GCF_056783735.1). Classification (NCBI taxonomy): domain Eukaryota; kingdom Metazoa; phylum Chordata; class Myxini; order Myxiniformes; family Myxinidae; genus Eptatretus; species Eptatretus burgeri. Next base: position 98,855,127 of record NC_140964.1, on the reverse strand, counting down.
CAATCTTTGTCTTATACTCTTCCCCCCACCCCCCAAATCATTTTCTGAGGGCTGTCTGCATCATGGAAAATTACAGTTTCCACAATTCATAGAATAGTTCCAAATCTGACCCTCTTAACTATAGATCAGTGAGTCTTCTCATCATAGCCAAATACATGGAATCGATCATTGCAGCAGACCTCAAAACTAATCTTGTCTCCAGCGCCCTGATTTCAGACCATCAATTTGGCTTCTATCAAAGCCACACAATCTTGGGTATGCTGAAGCAAAAAGAAGCAAGACGTCAGGAAGTAATAAAAATTGGGGCAAATACCCCTGGGTGCTCACCAGGTAGGGACTGGATAAAAAAAACTTAAAAAAAAAACAGGGAACCACTGGTAGGTGTGGAAGACCAACAAATATTTAATGGAAAATAAAGTAAATAACTACAGATGTTTTTTTTTTAATGCTGTGAAT
>NC_140964.1:98829671-98849671 GCF_056783735.1 Eptatretus burgeri | reverse complement strand
GTTTCCCACTGTTTTGTCCCTCCCACTCCCGCCCCTCTCGTCTCATGCCCCCTTGCTGTGTGTTGTGTGTTAGCTGTCATACGAGCCTCAACAAGGTATACAAAAAAAAACAAAAAACTGCAGGCATCCTCCAAGGGGACACCCTTGCCCCTTATCTTTTTGTTATAGTTGTGGATTACATTCTCAGGCAGTCAGTAGGGACTATGAAAGAGAAAGGAATTGACATCAAGCCAAAGAGTTCAAATCGCGACAGAGATAAGAATCTCACAGACCTTGACTCTGCAGATGACATCGCCTTAACAGCGACACTTTTAAAGGATGCTCAAGACCTTCTAATTTCTGTTGAGGATGCTTCAGCTAAGGTCTGTCTGTTTCTAAATGCCAAGAAAACAGAATACATGACAGTAAATGAGGATGCCGATCATCTACCAATCTTCTCCAAGGATGGCTCACAACTAAATTAAGCCAAAGACTTTAAGTACTTTGGGTCTTATGTAGCTGACTCCAGACTTCATATCACACAAAGGTCAAGCCTGGAGTGCATGTAACAGTCTGTAGCACATCTGGCAGTCTAACATTTCAAGATCTACCAAACTTGCACTCTTTAGAGCTTACATAGAGAATATTCTCTTATATGGATTAGAGACATGGACCATGAAGAAGGCCTTCCATGACCAGCTTGATTGCACATATACTCGGCTTCTTATGAGAGTTCAGAACATCAGCTGGCGGGAACACAGAACAAAAGCAGAGATCTACGGAGACATACCACCCATTTCTACCATTGCAGCTCGTCACGGAACACATTTTGCTGGTCACTGTTTCCACGCCAAAGACCAAATTATATCTGACGTGATCTGCTTGAAATTGCCTTGCCCAACCAGAAGAACAAGGCCACTGAACTACATCGACAGCTGTTCGTTGGTTGTGGCTCCTGGTTGCTCCTGACGGTGGGTGATGCTTGGACCGTTAATGCTGGTTCTGTTCGAGACCTACTCTTGGCGTACCTGATTCTTGGCGTTCCTGGTTCCTGGGGATGATGACGTGACGTCAATTGGTGTTCAAGCCTGTTTCGAGTGGGCACACGGCAAGGCAGGGCACTGGCAGCGGACCAAGGCACGCTCACACATTTCAGGTAATTTTATTTGATGCATGATGACTTCTATTTGGTGAGCGAGACCGGATTCCTCTTCTCCCCCCCTCCCCCCACTCCACTGAATGATCTGCTGGGTACCCTTGTCTGTGTTTAATCGTTAAGTAAGGCAGCGTGATAAGCATCTGCTCTTTGTCTGTTTTTCTATCAATACCTGATTAATTCTCTATTTGCTTGAGATTATTTTGATTGATTTGAATTTACTTATTTTCACCATAAAGAAATAAAAAGTTCTTCTTTATATTTATTTTTTCCTTATTAATAAATTCCTTGTTGACGTATCAACCTGTCCGTGCTTGTCCTTTCCTTCCATTGCTCCAGCATTGTCGGATCCTAGATAGACTGGGAGGTAATTACCAAACTAATTGACCTGTCATAGTCGGCACGCACCTGCGGTTAAACGCTCGGCCACCCTAATTAAGATCTAATCAAGATAAGATTGGTGCTTTTCTGAGGGTGCTCTCCCTATTCTGGAAGCCACGTGACTTCCAGTTGAACAGCAAAATTAGATGGTAGACACTGGAACTCATGGTTAACTGATTGGCGTTCGTGGTTTTAAAGCAACCCACCATACCACAAAGTTAATTGTGAGCGGTGGCCCCAGGTCCGGCTCTTCCGAAGAGAAACAGGAATTAACCCCCTCATAATATACTCGGTGCCCATGGCCATAACAGTATATATATATATATATATATATATATATATATATATATATATATATATATATATATATATATATATATATATATATATATATATATATGTACACATATTGTAGCCCTGCTCAAATTCCTTGTGAGCTCGAAAGTTGAACTGGTCTGAGACATTCACAATACGAAGCTCTGTGCCAAACTTGGCTATTCTTGCTGTCGTCCATGTCCAATTATTCTGCTGACAGACAAACAGACCGACGGGATGATGACAATACTCATGTGCTTGGCCTATGGCCACGGCATAAGTATTTAAGCCGTTAATTATGCATTCATACTGTCCCCACAATGCAAGTGGTATTGAAAAACTTTTAAACTTTTTAAAGTAAATTAATCACACATGTATCTTTATTGACCTTGCTCACAGGGCTACAAGCTGTCTGTGCTCTTGCAGAAGTAGAGAACAAGTTGTCACATGTTGGAAAGAAAATAATATGAAACTCAGACAGTGCCTAACTCCCAAACTTTAAACAATAACAGCCCACTACATTAAATCTCTTGCTGCAGTGAAAGCTTCATATTATACCATACCTTGGGTGAAAACTCTTCCAACACTAATATTGTTGCGAATTTGGAAGCTTACTGCACACAACAGCCAGTTCCTAGAGATCAGCTAATTCGGTAAGTATGTGTCTCAAGTTAGGGTCCCGTCTTATGTTTAATGGGTGATTAATTGTACGTGCGCGGTGAGTTATTTTATAGTTAGGATTTTTACATTTTAAACTTCACAACGACAACGACACCTGCCTTCACTTCCTTCCACTATCCTCCACCGGCACCATTGCACGCGTGCGTGTCAGCACGTATGTGGGCGGAGTCCAATGTGCCAGGCGGGGTTTCTTCGGACATTGGCATCTTGGATTTCGATCCAAATATGGGCATGGCGCCTCTTTCAGCCAATCGGAGGCGTGCGAGCACGTCTGCCGCCTCTCGGCCAATGGGGAGCCAATGCAACATATTGCTGCTTGACTTCCTGGTCGAGGGGCAGAGACACGAGTACCTCCCCCCGACCAATCTCGGACGGCCGGGAGATCGCCTGACATGCCTGTCCAATGAAGGGAATGACACGAGACGGATCCCTCCCACTTGTTAAGAAAAATATATAGTTGTGTGGGGACGACTGAGTGAGAGAGTCGGAGGGTTCGTTGGTTGAGACTGAGAGTCTGAGTCTTCCCGCCATGAATCGCCTGCCTGTGAGTCAGAGGAGAATCGCTTGCCTGCCTGCCGAGCTGACTTGCTTTGCCTGCCTCGTCTCCTCATTTTGCCGGAGCGTGGAGCGTGCCAGCGTGCCAGCGATTTTGCCGGTGGAGCGTGCCAGTGCCCGACGCTACCCTCCGTACCTGGTGCTTGGAGCGGCATCGTGTTGAGGGTTCAAGTCCCGCCGGGCCCGATCGTCGAGAACCACACGAAGCAGGAAGGTCCAAGCCAGGCTCTTACCTCCAGCTCACCTTCACTCTGAGCTGGGGGTATCAATAAAGGCTGTGGCCACCATTTATTTTGGGGGTGTGTGTGTTTGTATGTGGGCCCGTCTGATAAGTCGAATTGTTAAGTGCTTTTTGTTGTACATTATTTGCATTGCTAATTCGGATAACTCTGCTCTGTGTCTCCCTGCCTATTGTAAATAAATATCTGTTAAATGTCCCAGCTCGTTTCTGTGTTTCTTTCATTTGCTTGACACGGTGTTTGTTAAGAAATAGCTAGGCAGTAAATTGTTCATTTGGACCGACAGGCCTCGGTAATCTCTGCTCGGGTTACACACGGTTCGGGCACGGTAACGGCTCATTCCGCTCGAGGTCTGTCGAGGGTGTGAATTCCCCGGTAGCTTTGTCCGTGTGGGTAATTAGGTATATTGAAGTTTGGCAATTAGCCCTACCCCACACGGTCGAATTATTGGCGATTCATGGTTCTGTAAGGGCACCGTGCCTTTCGGATTTATCTGAGGGTCACGACCTAAATTCCGGTGTTTTCGGTGGAGCCGACTCTACTGCTCCCTCGAGCGGTCATGCTCGCTACCGATACCCAGCACCGCAACAATATTGTATGCTTCATTATTGATAAACTTCTAAACGGAATCCAAATTCCTTTCCAATTAGCTCTGTCTCTTTCACGAGGTAAGTAATTTCCTGCTGCTTTCCAGGATGAGATTTAATGTATTTGTAGTTCACTTACCAAACATGCATTTATTAGCCACCAACTGGTTTCACCGGAGGGTACTATAGGTTTGCTCTCCATTCGTCATTCCGTCTATCCCACCTGTAGTTTTTCTGACTTTTTCCCATACCCTTTAACGTATTCAACTGAACCTTGTTACATGGCTTTATCAGTATAATAAGTTACAGAACAAGTTCGACTTTCAGGGCTCTTTGTCAATTTTTCACAGAGTTATTCTCTATTTAGACTTAGAAAATACCAAATATTATACATGGGTCAGTGTTCAGCTGCCCTGACTCCAGAAATATCTACAAGGCTTGATGTCCGAGATGGGGGTCAGTGTTCATCAATCAACAATATCCCGTTCTCTTCACAAAGCTGGCCTCTTTGGACAGGGGGCAGGAAAGAAGCCATTACTGAAAAAAACCCATTTAAATTCAAAGCTCATATGGAGTTTGCGAAAAAGCATCTTCATGATACCGCAGGCATGTGGAGAAAAGTTTTGCGGTCACACGAGACAATGGACGGTGCAAAGTACAGGAGAATCCTTGCTGAAAACGTGCTTGAGTCAGCCATGAATCGGAAACTGGGTTGGAGATTCTCATTTCAGCAAGACAATGATCTGAAGCACAAAGCTAAAGCCACACTGGAGCTCCTGAATAAGAAGAAAATAAATATTCTTGAGTGGCCCAGTCGAAGTCCTGACTTGAACTTAAATGAACATTTACGGCGAGACCTGAAGATTGTTAGGGTTAGAACTAGGGGTTAGGTTCGGGGTCCATCGACGATCCCCAAACTTGAGAGAACTAGAGCAATTTTCATGTAAAGAATGGGCAAAGATGTCACCATGTCACTGTGCAAAGATGGTAGAGACCTACCCAAAAACGACTCATCGCAGTCATTACTGCAAAAGGTGCTTCTACAAAGTATTGACCGAAGGGTCTGAATACTTTTACAACCAGTGAATTTTGATTTGTGCATGATTTTTGTTGGTATTCCTGACATGTCACCTCCTTCAACAATAACAGTGTTTAGTTTGATCTCTTCAGTTATGAATAAAAAAAACTTCACTTGGAAAAAATGCTTCAACATAATTCATAATTCATGTAATGTGGCATTATTGGTCGGGGTGAATACTTTTGCAGGCCACTGTTTGTATACAGCACCCAGATTGCCCACCTGAAGATTTTATACGACATCTTGTTCAATGTGGACAAAAGATCAGCTACATTTCTAATATTACTTGACCTATCAGCTGCATATTTATCATAATGTTCTCATCAATAGTCTTCATGCTGATTTTCGTATTACTGGGCCTGCTCTTGAATCGTTTAAATGTGGTCTAACAGATCATACATTCAATGCAAATATTGCTGGTTATTCACCTGATCCCATTCATTGATGCGTCAGTATTCCTTAGATATCTGTTCTCAGTACACTTTTGTTACCCCACACAAGTGAAGCAAAGAGCAGGCTTAAGCAATTGATTCATGTCCTTCTGTCTTTTCAGTTTATGACAGTCAGTTTTTGATCGAGGAACAACTTATTTGAATTGAATGTAATACAGTATTTTGAAGACGAATTGGACCATGAACGAGTCATAAAAACTTTTTTTTTTAATTCAAAAACGATGTAGCAATGTTACTCCGAGAAGTATGTAAACAAGGTAGGGGTAGTCACAAGAAGTGATCATGTAAAACCATCCCTACATCTTCCTTTTCATAACGATTGTCCCAAGACAAGACAAAGTTATATCAAATGCATGCGCTGCGTGCGACACCACCCACCCACACACACACACACACACACACACACACACACACACACACACACACACACACACACACACACACACACACACACACGCACACCCACACACACACACACACACACACACACACACACACACACACACACACACACACACACACACACACACACACACACACACACAGTCTTTGAGGAACAACCAATATTTAAGGATGTTATGCAGCACACAAACAACAGGCACGAATAACTAATGTAATATTGCGTAAAATGGCAGTAAAACCCAGAATTCATTTATTTATCTGTCTTTAAACCTTTTCAAGCCTTGATATAAATTGAATTATATATTTGAACACTGCAGAACATAAATATAAATCGCCCTCATAATGCTCCCAAGAACCATGCTATACACTGATGAGTCAAAACATTATGACTACCTGCCTAATATTCTGTTGGTACTCCATCTGCCACCAAAAACAGCACCGATCTGCCAAGGAATGGACTCCACAAGAACCCTGAAGGTGTCCTGTGGTATCTGGCACCAAAACATCAGCAGCAGATCCTTCAAGTCCTGTAAGTTGCGAGGTGGAGCCGCCGTGGATCAGACTTGTGGGTCCAGCACATCCTACAGATGCTCAATCGGATTGAGATCTGGAGAATTTGGAGGCCAGGGCAACACCGTGAACACTTCATCATGTTTCTCAAACCATTCCCGAACAATGTGTGCAGCGTGGCAGGGCGCATTATCCTGCTGAAGGAGACCACTACCATCAGGGAATACCATTTCCATGAAGGGGTGTACCTGGTCTGCAATGATGTTTAGGTAGGTGACACGTGTCAAAATTGACGTCCACATGAATGACCGGACGCAGGGTTTCCCAGCAGAACATTGCCCAGAGCATCACACCCCCTCCACCGGCTTGTCGTCTTCCCACAGTGCATCCTGGTGCCATCACTTCCCCAGGTAAATGGCGCACACGTACACGGCCATCCACGTGATCTAAAAGAAAACGGGACTCATTGGACCAGGCAACCTTCTTCCACTGCTCCAAGGTCCAGTTCCGACACTCGCGTGCCCATTGTAAGTGTTTTTGACGGTGGACAGGGGTCATCATGGGCACTCTGACCGGTCTGCGGCTATGCAGCCCCATACACAGCAGGGTGCGATGCACTGTAGATTGTGACACATTCCACCATTAAAATTTTCTGTGACTTGTCCCACAGTATACCTTCTGTCAGTTCGTTTGTGCTCATTTGTGCTCATTAAGAGAGAGTCTACGCGGGGGGAGGGGGGGCAGTGTGGTGGTTTCTGCACACCCAAAAATAGGTATTTGCTCTCTTCTCCGTACTACACACAGAAGTTCAATGAAACTTGACCACAACCTTCATCACCCTTGATGTGCCAAAGTTTGTTCACAGCTTAAAAAAATTCAGGGTCTAACGGGCTTTGAGTGACTTGCTCTTGATCCCTGTGAGCTTCAGGACAGGTGGTCCTATTTTTCATCATTAGGCTGATATCCAGATATACCTGTCCATGAAGCCTGACAATGTGCTGCCTTCTACAAGAGTGAATTAATACCTTTCCAAAATTGAAAAAGTATGTCCAGTAACTTTCTTAAACTCCCAGGCAAATACTAACATGCTAATCGTTGGCTCTTCACTACACCTTGCAAAGCTTCAACCTCAGATAGTGAAACTTGGGGAGCATCATCTGATCACTGCTGCTTCACTGCAACTTCAGTGTCACCCTGGACTCAACTCTATCCTTTAGTTTGTATTTTGATGAAATCTGCAAATATATTTTCTTATGTTGGTGCTATGAGCCTGGTGCCTTTTTGGATCATCCCTTTTTGGATTTAAATTTTGCAGTAATATAATAATAATTGCACCTTGTTTAAGTTCAAGGTTGTGGAGGGCCATTCCAGATGTTGTAATGCTGTTGAAAAACTCCGTAGGATATGCAGCAGCTTCTTGAGGAACATCAGTCACAATGCTGTTGTCACTGAGATAATTTGTTAATGCACCTGACAACTGTTGTGATACAAGGCTGTTTGTGGTCTGGGAATGATCGTTCTTTGGAGCCAAATTGTTTCTCCATATAATCTGGGTCTAAACATGGACTGCTCGGGAAAACATGGGAAATGAGATCTTTCCAATTTGTTTGAATCAATCATAAATGACTATGACAGTAAGTTCAATTTCATCAGTGTTATTTATGAAAAGAAAGGTGCTATTTCCTATTGCAAGAAGCCAGTCATTGAATCTTTGATGTGCTTCGTCAAGTATTGTTCTCATGTCCTGAAACACGGAATTGGTGGAAGTATATCCACAAAGGGGAGCTTTTTACACACCTCTGCACAATGGCCGCTTGAATTCCATTGTGAACAACAGGAAGAATCTGGCTAAAGTGTCCTCCAAAAATGAAGAATTTTCCTCCAAATGGCATTTTCAGTCCTGTCAGGTCTTGCAGAAGCCTGCCAACTGCATTGAGTGCATCTGCTGGAATCATAAATGCTTCATCGCAAATCGTTCATAAAATCATAATGCTTCATCTGCATCCCATAAACACAAGATTTAGACCCATTCCTTGGAAAATATGCACAAAGGTATGAAGGAGAAATGTTTTGCCTTGATCTCCGGTGCCACCTTTGTAAAAACATCACTGCTGAGATTGCAACTGCACTGCATCCACAATAAATTTTGCAACATTATGTTGCGCTGCATTGAGTTACTGTGATAGTTGATCTCCAAAGTGGCGTTCTTCTGCTTCATCTATAGCAGGGGTCAGCAAACTTTCAGAAGTGGTGTGCCAAGAGTTAACCGATTCACTCTTATTTACGAATCTGCACGTCATTGATACATTTTAACATGAATAATAGTCCTACTTACATTTTTGCATCTTCATGAATAAATAAATTAAAAGGCAGATGCTCCCGTTTAGTCTGATCCTTGCTTTTGCTTGCTGAGTTTTCCAATCTCAGGCTCGTAGTTTGATACTTTAAGCAGCACGCAAGCTTCTGAGTGTTCAGTTGTTAACCGGCTCCTGGAGGTACAGATAATTGACTTAATTTGTGAAAATATCTGTTCACAAAGGTATGTAGATCCAAATGCTGAGAGCAGTGAAAATGCCACTTTCTTCAAACAGTCAAATTTCACATGCAGGGATTTCCAACAGGTCAGGATAGAGACCCCGTGATCTCTCTGGTGCAGCAGATCCACAAGCGTTGAGGCCCATAAGTCTGAGCATTGTAACTCAATGAGTTGCATTTCAAAATCCTCAACACCATCCACTGAAACACTGTCAAATCCATGTGGCTGGTATTAAAGTTGTCTGGTTTAATGACAATGTTAAACAGCAGACCAAAACATTGGAAATCTTGAAATCTGACAGAAGATTCTGATGTGAGTTCTTGCATGTACATTTCAATCTTGGCAACACTGACATTGTGATGTGTCGCTAGTTCTTCAAGATGTTGGAAATATCAGAAAGTCGAGGCGTCAATGTCCTGAGAAAAAAAATGGCAAGTTTCTCAAGAAATGTCTTCTATGTTTCAAAAAGACCCATAACAGTTTGATCTGCACCCTGCAGATGGAAGTTGAGTCTGTTTTGATGCACGGGGATGTCAGTGAGAAACATTAGTTGCGCGATCCATTGTCACCAATCAGTTCTGGGTAGTTTTGACCTTTTTCTGACAAGAAGATCTTGATTGCATCAAGACAGTCCGTAAAGCTTGCCAAAACCTTCCCACGGCTTTGCCAACGGACATTACTGTGAAGCGGAATGTCCTTGTATGCACTGTACATCTCCTCACACAGAGCTTGAAACTGCCTGTGCATCAAGGCAGATCGAGCAACAAGAAAATTCAGTGTCTTCACCACTGTAGTCATCACATTATTAAGCTCAGAATTAGAAATCTTGGCACAAAGATTTCCTTGATGAATAAAACAATGAATGCTGAGCGTGGGGTGGCCAATTTCATCCTCAGTGATTGTTGCAAATCCCTTCTGTTTTCCGACCATAGCAGGGGACACCGTCTGTTCTCACAGATAATATTTTTCTGTTGTCAATTCCTCTTTCCTCAAAATGATTAACCATTGAACAAAACATCTGAACAACTGAGAAAAGCCTCTTTCATATATTGCCAATCTGTAAATAGCTTTCCATGTTTTTGTAACACATTGTGCGATTTTGTAACTTCCCTCTGTGACTCGATTGTTACTGACGGACGTTAGTAAAGACACTGCTTTGTTTTCCGTACCTTGCTGTGGCTTGCTTGAATCAGTCTTGTCCACATCATCCTTGAAGTGATTCTCATGCTTTGTCCGAAAATGTCCTTGGATACTTGATATGCATCAAACAACGCTCTCACAACAGAGTACAAACAGAAAGGTCTTTTGTTGAATAAATCCATACTTGTCTCTCCAAGAAGGCTGAAATGAGCAAACCTTTAACTTTGCTTTCTTTGGAACTGCAATTTTGTCCAAAAAAAAAAAGTAGAAGTGATCAGTGGCACTTATCATGAGATTTCCTGCAACTCAAGATTGGCTGGCCCTGCTAAACGTAATGTAGTACAGGCAGTCTTTATTCATCTCCTCGCTATTCGTCGTTTCAGATATTCGTCATTAATCTATTGGGGAAGATGTTGCACTATTGGTTGAATGGTTCTGCACTTATGTCATTCGGCTCGTTTAAATAATTAAATAGGGCGCTGTGCGTTGGTGGCTGTTGTGACGTCATGGCGTGCTTAGCCCAGAATGCATTGTGCAGTGTCATCCCGTCCTCGTTTCGTTTGTCTGTGTCACATGCACAATGTAGTATCTCCATATAGTACAATATTCATTGCCAGCAGAATGCCGAGAATCAGGAACCGAAGGGGCAAATGACGAATAATCTGCGGGATGTTTTTAAATTCGTCGATGAGATTATTGACACACTTTGCTCTGAAGATAATCCAGATCGATCAGCCAAGGTATCATGGATTTTTTTTTCAACTAAGTTTCTTCACTGTTAAGTAGACTTTTATTGCGCATGTGACTCAAAATCATCTTACGTGCAACTCATGGCATGATTGCCATGAGTTTGCTGACCTCTGATCTTTAGTATTGATCCTCTGATTTTCATTTGGCTGGAGAAATTCATTTGGAATTTGTGGAAAATTGAAGCCACATCATCTGACTCCCCTGTGCAGGAACTGTGAATCGATTGATCTTTGCTTACAATCAATCAATCAACATTTATTTCCTTCTTCAAATACAATACAAAACATAACAGAAGGTGCCATTAATCCCGAGAAGCTATTTGCTTGTGTTGGGCACAGTGGGACAAAAACACAAAATTACACATTACAACACAATCAAATAACATAAACAACTAGAAGGGCACTCGGTAAACCGCATACTGTAGCTTCATGTGAAACACCCGAGAAACTTCTTGTCATTTAGGGTTTTTGTGTAAAGGTCAGAAAGATATCTGGCTTCCCATCTTTTCTCACAATTATCATTGCATCCTGAAAATTCTGTTGCACGTTTCGTGAGCTACCAGAAAATGTTGATTGCAAAATAACGATTCGACGTAACTGAACTCTTTCATGGTCTGCTTTCTTTTGCAAGTGATCCATGAGACCCTGCAGGCAACTTTCATCTCTCAACTTTACTTGATTTCTTGAATGAAATTCACTTCATTTCCATCTACTTTCCAGTAACAATTAACCAAATCTTGATGAAATAATAACTTTTCCAGAATGAATAGCAAGTAGAAAAGCCAGTTCTGATGGCAATTTGATATGCGTAGTATTGGGGCAAAGAAGCTCGTTTTGCATTCAATCTTCTCTGTGGGTCTTGACATAAATCATCATCCCACAGCCTCTTTCACCATGCAAAAACAAAAGTGGGTAAGTCAATGGATCCACATTTGAAGATAAGGTGTTAATGTGTTGGACCGATTGATTAGCAGTTGGATAGATAACGATATCAGTTCACGTGACCCACCCTGCTCACGGTGACGAGACAAGACTGCCGCATTCATGATGCACAAAGCCGGAAATGAACTCGGTAATGATGAATTATCGCTTTTCCCTGCATGTTGTTTGCATTGCATACAAGGCCATGAGGTTAAAAAATCTTTGAAATAGAGGTTATATTGTTTTATAATTGATCTTTCAAAAAAAAAATCAAAAGAAACTATTGTTTTTGCGTCACTTATATACAATCGCCCAGCTCTGCCAAGGCGAAAATGAAACACAGTGCAGAATATTTCCATGGCAACATTAGTAAATGGGGAGGGGGTGGGGGGTTTGGGGATGGGATTGGGTGAAAAATTTTGCGCTTGTGCAAACCTCTCCAACTGGACGATTCGTTTATAGCATTCTGAATGGGATGCGACCATCAGTTTAGGAGTCGTTACTTGACACACAAACAGACAGACGTCACATATTAATATCGAGATTGTTTGATGGATTGAAGTAAATCAGACATGTGATGAATTCCTGATTTAACTACTAGAATGGCACTCGGTAGAGTGCATACATCCGCCAGGATGAACAGTTTACATTTTGTATCCCACCGAGGCTGGTTCTGGATCCGGACCTGAACCAAGATCGAATCGGCTTGGTCTTGTCGGTTGTCGCCGAACCATCTCATCCACCAAGTTTCATCCGAATCAGTCTACAACTTTTTTTGTGATATCCTGTTCACAGACAAATAGACAAACAAACAAAGAGACAAGACATGACAGACAAGGGTGAAAATATAACCTTTGCCCACCTTTGGTGGCAAAGGTAAATATTTACTCATACACCCTGTGTGTTGTTTTACGATGAAACCAGCATAAGGAAAGAGACAAAAGGGTAACTTTATAAGCAACTTCCAAAGGTACCCCACATTGCTGAGCAACGCTGTATCCCTCCTCCCACCCCCCACCCCTCCAGACTCCTAACCCAACCCCTTCCCTTCACTTCTCCCACCTTGAGGTGGCCCACATAATTGTGGGCCCATGTAATTGTAGAAATAGGTAAATTGGGAAAAATTGGCTCCCCAGATAACGCTGGGTCGATGAGCATCCACTGGGGGATGCCGTCATGTAAATAGCTTATATGTAGTGTTGTTAAGGCCTAAGTCACATTTGCTCTACGGCGAGGATACGGTGGCCGTATGCCCTCTGAATTGACAGAAACATGCGGTGGCCGCAGAGTTTCTGCGGAGGCCCCAGGGTGGCCCTACGCCGTTTGGTTATATTTTACAGGTGGTAGGGGTTGCCGTAGAATTATAGCACGGAGTTATAACTTTTTTCATTTCTACGTTCGCTGTAGCAATTCGACAAGCCGAAACAAAAGAACTGGTAAAAAAAAAAGAATGAAAAAAAAGAATCCACTCGTTACCGTCCGTCTGGCTGCACGTTCGCCTTAGGGCCCCCCTGCGGTCTCCCCTGTGGTCGCCTCGTGGTCGCCTTGCGGGCACCTTGTGTCTGCCTTGAAAATTATATGGCCGCCGCAGGAACGCCCTAAGGTCACCGTGCGACATCAAATCAAAGACTGTACGGCAACCCCACGTTTTCGGTGTCCACGATTTATAAATACCGCGTGCGGCTACCCGAAAAATAAAAACATATGCGACTGCTACATTGTGTGACCGTGGAAATACTGTGGCCGCCCTATAATTGCTGGTGGCCGTAGATTTTGTAGACCCCACGGCCGCCGTGGCAAATGTGACTTCGGCCTAAAGAATAGACAAGGAATGTAAAGAATCAGTGCTGTGCTTTGTGTTTTTGTTTTGTGGAGCCCTTATTTCCCCTCCCCACATCACTGAGGAGGGACTGCTGGAAAGGAGGAAGGATCCCAGTTATAAACATTTGAATGTTCTTTGTTCTGTGATTTTTGTTCAATAAATTAAAAAAATGGAGCTGATTGCCCAGGCAAGGTTAAGGCCATAAGTGGATAGGTAAGTAAGCTTTGGCTCACCGCCCACTGCCCCTCCTGCTTTATTTCAGTAAGCTAAGTAGATGTGAGTCCTTAAGTGGTAAGGCTGGCGCTGGAGCACCTGTGATATACCTTGCAGTGGGTAAGCATTACCAGTAAGCATTAACCAGATCTTGATGAAATAAAAACTTTCCAGAATGAATAGTAAGTAGAAAAGCCAGTTCTGATGGCAATTTGGTATGCATAGTATTGGGGCAAAGAAGCTCGTTTTGCATTCAATCTTCTATGTGGGTCTTGACATAAATCATCATCCCACAGCCTCTTTCACCATGTAAAAACAAAAGTGGATAAGTCAATGGATCCACATTGCCAGGGGAGGGGGCAGTGTTGTCAATGGATCCACATTGCCAGGTAGACAAAATGGCTGCAATGCCAGGGGAGGGGGCAGTGTTGCGTTTACGGTGGGGGGGGGAGTGTTATGTCTTTAAAGGGTGGATAGAATGTGTAGTTAGGAAATGCCATTCCATTGAGCTGATAGCATCTTAATGTATTAAGTTAGGAACATCGAGATGCTAATCTGTTTTGTAAATGTGCATTTCTGGAAAGGGGAAATGCTTAAATGTCAGTAAATAGCTCGGGAAGGGGATTGGGTGAGTTTTTTTTTAATCGTGTTTCCCCTTTAATAGTAACATCGCAAGCTAAAATAGAGACCAAAGGAGGAAGACTCGTCGACACGACGAAGTGGCTAAAGATGGTGTGCTGCCTCAACACGAGGCCATCCTGGTGCTCCATTGGACATGGACAGCGAGCTTCAGCAAATGTGCTATGGACACGGATGGGGCAGGACTCCAAGGGAGCCAATGACTGGCAGGTGGAAAGGCTGATAAAAAAGACCGATGGACTTAGCACGCTCTCTTGGGACAAATGGACTGGAGCAAATGCACTGGGCGGTTAGATTAGAAGCTGTGCAGCACAGCTCCATTTATCTATCTATCTCTGTCTCTGTCTCTGTCTCTCTCTTCTCTCGCTCTCTCCCTCTCTCTTTCGTTCTTCATCCTGTGGCTGCAGACCCCACAGCAATCACGAGCTAAGAGAACATCTGAGTACAGTTGCTCCCGCCACCTTGCTCATCCCACCAATCCTCCCATTCACCTTGTGCTGGGTTCATCTCCTATCAACCTCCCTGCATCCTGCACCAGTACACTGCTTAAAGAAACAGGTGGGGGGGCAGGGGCAGGGGGATTGAATTGTTGTGTACGTGTGGTGCCTTAGGAGGGGGGCTACCTTTGCTGTAATTTGCTTTCCATTTGCATTTCAAACTCTTTCCTTTTCTTGAATCCATTGTTGATTTGTTTTGTGCTCCCTTCACCCAAAGAAAGGCTCAACGCTTATCCCCAATGGTCTCCTCATGTTGTCGGTCTTTGTTCCTACATATACATCATTCTTTGCAATAAATAAAGCATTATTGATTTATATAGTAAATGAGCACGTGTCACCATCCTCGTCATGTTTACCTTTCATGTCACTTGAACCAACGGGATTGGCTTTATGAAGTCACCACTTCCCAAGGAGATTATAATCGTTTGGCATCTTCGAGCTACTCGCGACATTTACTGGGACCAGTTCGCAGACCCCGGAGATGCGACAATAATAATAGATACAATTATGCAAGGAGAAGACTACATCACAGTACAGCTTGATAAATTATATACAGCTTGCCAAGGACAAGGGAAAGGACTTGCTCAATTGTCTCTTTCTCCATTGGTTAGACACCAGTATGCAAACAGTGGATGGGAGTTTTGCCCCGGTGATTTGCTATGGTCAGACTAGCTGACGTCACACTTATGGTTCCATTTGACTGTACTTAAATAAATAGTGGTGGGGCAGCGAGAGTATGGTTCCCTATCCGGGAGGATTAGCTTGCTGGGAAGGTAATGCAGGAAGTGGAGGGAGGACCCTATCTTAGTTAATTGTGTCAGACGGCATCCATGATTCCATCACGCGGTGTTATCTGCGGCTCGTCGGCTTCAGGATCAAAGGACGGAATCAGATCCAGTGAGGCCACTAGTGACCCTACGGACAAACCCGTAGCATTTCATGGGTTTCAAATTTCTCTCTCAGTCATTTTTGGGCAAGCAAGCCATACCGGTGAACAATGACGAGTATTTCATATGATTAAATGTAAGCATTAGTGACACTAAATTCAGTCAAATTAACTTCATTAAAAGCATTACATCCTATCTCTCTTTATTTTGTATTCATTTACCATCAGAACTGATGCTTGGAAAACATCACTGATAATAATTTTGAAGAGTGACAATCTCAAACAGGTTTGTTTTGAATCAATCCACTTCGTGAAAAACAGGTAGCGATTTAGAACCCACAAAAAATGGTCCGAAAGAGCAAAGAGAAGCAGACTATTCAAAGGTGTTTTGTTGACCCGTGTTGGCAGGTAATGTATCCTGCAGGGATAACATATAAACACTGCACTCCAACTTGAATTTGTAAGCTCGTCTTGTCGAGAAATTTTGGAAACATGCCTCAGGAGAAGTAGGAGCAGCATTGTGCTAGTGGGAGTGTAAAATAAAAACCCTTGCACGCATGCCCCCGGTGCCACAGCTGAGATGGGTTGGACAGCGAGCAATTCTGATGAAAGCAGCAGTGCGAGGAGACGGCCGCCGGCTTGGCACAGGTTTTTCTGAGTGCTATTGGGAGCATATAGCAGTACTTACAGTCAGGGTGCAGTATTCTATGTGCGTCGCGAGTTTGCGGAACCAATTTCAGGCCTGACCAACTTTGCTGCATTGTTGAATCCGATTGCCAGCCTGTCCAAAATGGATTTCTATTATTGCGACTGTTATAAGTGTCAAAATTACTTTAATACCACGTTGGCTCGAGGGGGGTTTGAAACCCACAAGGTCGTGGTCAACAGTAGACGGCAGAGGGATCCACAAAACGCCTAGGTTATTCCTTTATATTTTGCAAAACACTGTATGCTGTAACCTATTCTCATGCTTCAAAAGGGGGTCATTGCTGTAGTATCGAGGCCATTGCAGTTTCAAAGAGTTGCTGAAAGAGATTCTTAAGTTTTGGAACTTGGTAAATGTAGATGGAGGTACTGCCTGGGAATAAAGCCACCAGCCATACATCAGAGCCTACTTTGGGAAAACTCATTTTGTTTCCATACACGGCCTTCGTGTATTTCTGACACTAATGTTTGTAAAATCCTAAACTTCAATTTTGCAGGCTTAAATAATTAAACAATTGTAAGTGAGAAAATGCGAGCCCAAGAGAGCTACTCGATAATGATTCGGTTCACTTTTTTAGCAATCCTGCAGGGGTGCAACCTGCAAAATAACAAATGAAAATAAATAAATACATTTGTTTTCACTGATCAGCATTATGCAACATGTAACACAAGGAAACACAAGGAAACACAAGGAAACTAGACACAAGTGGAGGCCATTCAGCCCGTCAAGCCTGCACCACATCAACACCAAACCAATTTATCAACACCAGATCCAAAGAAGAAAATGTGAAATGTTTTCTTTGTCATCCAGGAAATATTACAATACTTCTGCATTGAATTGCCTCAGGTCACGCCGGGTACCGACTTCAGCTCGTATATCTATCTGAACAACAATACTCTCCTCGAATGTGTCTATCCATCCAGGGTGGCATTTCCCAATTTAGGGAGGCTTCCCCTCGTTCAGAGGGGGGCTTCAAAATCAAATCTCCATCATTTTGTTCGCTCTGCATAGCAATGAGGCTCCATAGGCCTCTTTTGTGAGGATCACACTTTCTGATTCTCTCACTGCTTGGTCGTAACTCTAATTTGATGTCGACTTTCATTTTTAGCTCAACTGGACTTGAGTCTGGTGAGCTTTTGCAATCCAGCAGTGTCCGATGGTGAGTCAGTCTATAAACACTTCAGTCATTATCGCTTGAACCAAACACAATTTTGATGAAACTTGGCTACCAGCTTCATATATGATGCCTAACGAAGGTATATTGACCTCATCAAAATCTGCACTCATTCAGGGGGTATAAGGGGCGGGGGGGGGGTGTTGACCCCCCCCAAAATAGGTATTTGCTCTTGTCTCCGAAACCATACACAATTTCGATGAAACTTGACCACAACCTTCATCACGCGTGACGTACCAAAGTGTATTGACTGCATCAAAATCTTCGCTCATTAAGGGGGTTAATGGGTGTTTTTGACCCCCCCCTCCAAATAGGTATTTGCTCTCTTCTCTGAAACTACACACACATTTTTGATGAAACTTGACCACAATCTTCATCACTCATGATGTACCAATATTTGTTCACAGCATTAAAAAAAAAAAAAAAAAAAAAATCAGAGTGTAAGGGGATCTGTGGAGGGTTTGACCCCCTCCTCCCTCCACCCCAAACATAGGTATTTGCTCTCTTCTCTGAAACTACACACATGTTTTTGATGAAACTTGACCACGACCTTCATCATTCGTGATGTACCAACGTTTGTTAATGGCATAAAAAAATTTAAGGTCTGCATGGGTCTGGATGGGGGAGGGAGGTATGTTTCACCCCCCAAATGGTTATTTCCTCTATTCTCCAAAACTATACACATGATTTTGATGAAACTGGATCACAACCTTCATCACCCATGATGTACCAAAGTTTGTTCACGGCATTAAAAAATCAGGATGTTTGGGGATCTGTGGAGGGTTTAACCTCCCCACCCGCCCCCCCCCCAAAAAATAGGTATTTTCTCTCTTCTCGGAGCATTCTCGGAAACTATATGTGCAATTTCAATGACACTTGACCACAACCTTCATCACCCGTGATGTACCAAAGTTTGTTTATGGCATTCATGCTCAAAATGTATGTATGTATTAAAAAAAAACAAAAAAAAAACTCAAGGTCGAGGGGGACATGCAAAGGGATTGATCCCCCTTCCACCCCTCAAAAAAAGGTGTTTGCTCTCTTCTCCGAAACAACACAGACAATTTCAATGAAACCTGACCACAACCTTTATCAGAGATAATTAAATGTAAAGGCCCAGTCACACCTTGACGTTTGAGCCAGCTTATGCCGATTTTTGGAAAATTTCTCTAAAACGCTGGTACACGTCGAATACGTTATGGGTAAGTTTTGATAACATTGAGAGCACGCTGAAAAACTGCCATACGTTGTTGTATGCTGGCTTTAAACGTTGTACTTTTCGGTTGTCCTCAAATTTTTCATGCTTGAAATTTTAAGACCTATGCCAGCGTATGACTCACACATTCCGCATAACGCTGGCCATAAGTTGTAGGCACGTCACGTGATCGTTTACACACGTCGACACACGTTACTTGTAAGTTACTCATAAGTCGAAACACGTCGAGGTAATGTTTAGCGTACCCGAAACTTATTTCTAACCTATGAGTAACGTTTTGTAAGCACGCTACACGAACGTTGTTCACACTTTGCAACACGTTACTTGAAAGTACTACTACTACTACTACTACTACTACTACTACTACTACTACTACTACCAACATCGACATCATTAAATTCTCTCGAACTACTACTTCTACTACTACTACCAACATCGACACGACTAAATTCTCTCGAACTACTACTACTTGTACTACTACTACTACGACTACCACCATCGACATCACTAAATTCTCTCGAACTACTACTACTGCTACTAGTACTACTACTACTACTACTACTAACATCGACATCACTAAATTCTCTCTAACTACTCCAACTACTACTAATGACATCGACATCACTAAACTATCTCGAACTACTACTACTACTACTACTACTACTACTACTACTACTACTACTACTACAACTGCTACTGCCAGTGACATTGACATCTACTCAACATGGAGTCAGTAACACTGACGGGTTCCTCTTGTGAAGCCCATTTGTATATACCAAGTCCCCTAAACGCTGCCAATACGCCATTATACGGTAGCTGTAAGTTAGAAACACGTTCAGTAAGTTCTGTGGTCGTCCGGAAGACGTCAATCAAATTTGTCTGCATACGTCAATGTGCGTTTGAGATACGTTACACATAGGTTCAAAGCACACTACTCATAGGTTCAAAGCACGCTACTAATATGTTCAAAGCACGTAACTCGTAGGTTAAAAATGAAGTTTCGGCTATGCTAAACATTACCTCAACGTGTTTCGACTTATGAGTAACTTACAAGTAACGTGTGGCCGACGTGTGTAAACGATTGCGGAGCGTGCCGAGAACTTATGACAGCGTATGCGGAACTTGTGAGCCATACGTCGAGTACGTCGTAAAATTTTCAGCACGCT
>NC_140964.1:98817171-98824671 GCF_056783735.1 Eptatretus burgeri | reverse complement strand
ATATATATATATATATATATATATATATACATATATATATATATACATATATATATATATATATACATATACATATATATACATATATATACATATATATATACATATATATATATATATATATATATATACATATTGTTGTGGTTACCAAATTCGCAAACCACCATTCAGGTCCCTTAGGTGAGGTATCTCGGTAAGTGCATGTGTAGTTAGGCCCAAACCCGTTGTCTAGTGGGAATACATGTCATTTATGCGTGCTGCGACTCTTCAGGATAGCCGTTTTTCTTTTACTATCTTTATTTTGGACCAACCGCCATGATTACAACCACAACCACCGCTTCACCACAACCGCCACGACCTTCCCGTCACACCTCGCCACCGTAGCATCGCCACCGTTCTTGCCCCGCTGTGGGTACCGGTGTTGGATTCGTGCAGAGCGCGCGTCGAACCGCGTGTACAAAATCACGGATTTTGTGCTTCAAAAACGGATCAAAAACGACACACGCCCACTTTTTGCCGTCCAATCGGTGAGCGAGGGGCGAATTGGCCCCGCCCCCAGGGCAATCGATATATGCAAATTTGTGGATCAAAAAGCCTTCACGCCCACTTTTTCTCGGGCCAATGGGGAGCGAGGTGAAAGGTCAAAGGGAGGGGGTGAAAGGCGAAGTTACGGGGGGATAAAAGGACGGTGTTCGTCAGTCAAAAAGGAAGAAGGAGAACGAGAACGAGAAGGAGTCGCAAACGAGAACGAGAACGAGAACGAGAACGAGAAGGAGTCGGAACGAAGGAGAACAAGAACGAAAAGAGAACGAGAACGAGAAGGAGTCGGAACGGAGGGGACGAGTGTGGAAGTCTGGAGCCCGAAGCCTGCAGTGGCTGGAGAAGCTGAAGAGAGCCGGACGAGGGGGTGCTCGCGTCGGTGCCAGGAGCTGCACGCCCGAGGGAGGCCGGCAGCGCGACCTGGCCGAGGTGGAGACGCACACCAGGGATAATAAAGATCCTCTATACCCCGAGCATCAGCAACCCCCTCCTGTTTCCCCCCGCGCTGAGATAGTGCGACCAAGGGGGCCCCTTTTCCCACCCCCGACCAGACACCGTCCACGAGGCCCGCGGGTTGCGGGGCCATCGCCGCTCCGCGTCTCATCACCAGACGGGTAGGCCCGACCCGGTCTCGGCCTCAGGCCTGCCTCATTCTTGAGGGTATTTCTTTTCCTTGGTTCTGGGTATGTGTTGTCGGCGCTGTCTGTGAAGTAGAATTGTATAAGTGTTGCCGTGTGCTCGGGAGTCGGTATTAGCTCTGCACTGTGTTTTCACTTTTATGTTTGCTTTTTGTGTAAATGGAATTGTGTTTTCTTTTTTTTGTGTGCATTTGGTGGAATTGTATTTGTGTGCTTCCCGTGTGCCGCGAATAAATGTGCTTTATTGTTGAACTATTCTCCCGCTTCGCTTCGTCTTTTCCTCCATTGAATCCCCATCTTGCTTCACGTAAAGGGTTGGTAGTGGGCTGAATACGCCCGATAATTAATCGAACCGTCGAGGTCGACGATAACACCGCTCGGTTATTCTGATAGTACGGAACGGGTCTCTTAAGTGGCCCGTGTCCGAAGTCGACCTGCGGCGAGGTGCGATCGCCCGGTCTACCCTCCGTGTGGGTACTTAGGTAGTTCGAATTTGGCGAGCAACCCTATCCCACGCGGGGGCTGATTGGCTCGATCGCGGTGAGACCGAAAGGTCCACCCGTGACTGGTTCCCGGCGTTAGTCCGAGAGGGTCACGACTGGATTGTCCGTCCGGTGGGCGACGTGCCGCGATTCGAGTTACGTGGCCGTTCGCACGCCGGCGGGCGCGGAATCCGCAACACTGGTGTCAGGTCGTGCGATACAAATTCATCGCCCTCCTCGCGGCACTGGTATCGGAGAACAGGAAAACGGGCTCTCCTGTCTCCGGCTAAATTCACGGGAATCGGTCCAGGGGTGAGAGAAGCGACCCCCGATTCCCTCCAAATTACGAGCGAGCAAATTAACCCTTCACGAGAAGCAAGATGGCGTCTCAAGGCGAGCGGGAGCCGGGGGTATTAGAAATGGATGTAGAATGTGTAGGATCCATGGACCAGGATGGAATCCCCGAGCAGGAAATGTTGATTGTGCAGGAACACGGACTCGCCCAACTGAACCCAGGGCCCGAGGTGGGTGCGGCAGCGGCCGCGGTGTATGACACCTCCCCCCCCCCTCTCCACCAAGACCCTTCCCCAACCCCTGCCGAAACGGCTCACTTGAGTGCATCCGACATGGCCCAGCTATTCACCATGCTGGCACAAATGAATGCGGCAATGACAAATGAAATGAAAAACGAAATGAAAGGCATGAACAAACAAATGATCGAAAAGATGGAAGCGAATATGAAAAACGAAATGAAAGGCATGAACGAAAAGATGGATACAAATACAAATGAAGTGAAAACGACGATGGATGCGAATACACAACAAATGAACGGAATGGAAACAAACATGAAAGAAGAAATGAAAAAGCTACGGGGTGAGACGCAGAACATGGGCCGAAGCCTGCAGGCGGGCATGAAGGCCGTGACCGGGGAGATAAAAATGGCGACTCCACGTGTGGGAACGAACGAGCTGGGTGGGGGTGCAACGGCTGACAGGCCCGCGGTGGAGGCGGGTGAAAAAATAATTCGTGGAACGTGTTGGGCGAGGGTCGTGACGATGACCGAAAGGGAAAAATTAAATGGGGAGACCAAAACGTGTGAGACGAGACACGAGGTGACGACAAAGGAAATAATAGTTGAGACAAGGGAGGTAAAGGGTGAAGAGTTGGCAGAGACACGGGAGATAGAAAAAATAGAGGAGAGACTGCACGGTGAGGACGGGGTAAGTGACGTACACACACACACGGAGGTAGTGGAGGATAATGGGGGTGAGCTGGCGGACTGGGTAGAGACCCAGTGCGAGCACCTGGATGGCCTCCTCCAGGAACGAGGGGAGGGAGTATGCCCCCTTGAGGCGAGTCACGACCAGGTGAGTTCGGTCGTGTTTTGCGAGGTTGAAGGGACGGGTGCTGTGGACAGGTGCACGGAGAGCTTGGGGGGTATAGAGGCCCCGGAGACCCTTGTGGGGACACGAATCCGCAGTGTGGTTGTCCCGGTGTGTGTGGTGCAAGGCGTGAGTCCGTCCCCGTGTGTGGAAGCGACCCCGTGTGTGAGTGGTGTGGTGGCGATGGTGCCAGAGTGCGTGCTTCCCAGCACGCCGGGTGTGGATGGGGCACCGTGTGTGAGAGAGGCCGTGTGTGTGAGTGAAACGGCCAGTGTGGATGAGGCACCGCGGTTGAGTGCCCCCGCGTGTATGAGTGAGGGACGGTGTGTGGAAGAGGCACCGTGTGTGAGTGTCGCCGTGTGTGTGAATGAGGCACCGCGGTTGAGTGCCCCCGCGTGTGTGGATGAGGAACGGAGTGCGAGTGGGGCACCGCGGGTTAGTGCCCCCGCGTGTGTGGGTGAGGCACCGTGTATGGAAGAGACCGCGTGTGTGAGTGTCGCCGTGTGTATGAGTGAGGTACCGCGGGTGAGTTCCCCCGCGTGTGTGAGTGAGGGACGGTGTGTGGATGAGGCACCGCGGGTGAGTGCCCCCGCGTGTGTGGATGAGGCACCGTGTGTGAGTGTCGCCGTGTGTGTGAGTGAGGCCGTGTGTGTGAGTGAAACGGCCAGTGTGAGTGAGGCACAGCGGTTGAGTGCCCCCGCGTGTGTGAGTAGTATGGTTTGTGTGAGTAGTGAGGCACGCGTGAGTGAACGGCCGAGTGCAAGGGAGACCGTGTGTGTGAGAGAGCGGTATGTAAGGGAGATGTCGGTTGGCATGCGGGAGCACGCAGCCGCGTCTCCCCGTGTGAATGTGATGGAGTGGACTGTGTGCGTCGTAACACGCAGGTATGCGTGTGTTGAATGGAGACGGAGACGGCGACATGGGAGGAAAGAAAGCCGAGTAGCGGCTGTAGTTGTTTCGAGGACCGTGCCGGGTTCACCCAGCAGTGAGCACGCGGTTCGTGCTGTGCAACGCACGAGACCACCACGTGCTCGCTTGCGAGAGTGAAGTCCCGGTCCGGAAACGCACGCGGTGGATTTGCCGATCCCGCGGACGGACAAAGTTTAGGCAGGTAAATGGATTTGGACCGGACGGGTTCTCCACGCGATCGTGTGTGTTAAGCTCCAACGGGCAAAGCACATGTGTTCGCGTGGGGAACCCCTCGAGACGTGTGGCTTGTGTTTTTTTTTTTTTTTATGCGCACGGTGACGCCATGGCTGCACGTGGGGTTGGAATTCGGCAGGAGGGGTATCTCTGCCGGATGGTCCCGTCCAAGGAGGGACGAGGAAAACGTGCAGCTGCATGACGTCACGGCCAGGTGCAAAGTGCGCGAGCTCTGAGTTGCCGCGCAGGTGCTGCGTATGGGAAAAGGAGAAGGAGCAAGCCTCACTTTCGGGTGTACAGGATTCCTGGGCAAGGGGTGAAAGACCCCCTTACCTGGGCACAGGATGGAAACTAGTTCGGGGGAAGGGTTAGCTTAGTTAGACCGACTTCATGGGGCAGGGGTAAGTCCTCATGGAGTCCGTGAAATGGATTAGTTAGAGGGATTGTAGCCAGATTTAGGATGGGAAAATGGTAAATAATTAATGGGATTATTTGGAGACAGTGACAGACTTGTGAATGTGTAGAGGGGACGTAGCTTAGCTACGTAGTGTTAAAAGGAACGTGCTGTAGTTTAAGGGACGACGTGGGAGCACGAGTTAGTTAGGGGAGGTAGTTAGAAGGATGGCAGAGTTCAGTGGTGTGTGTGTTGAAGAGTTGGTGAGTTGTGAGGTGAGTACTTGTTGAGTGAGTGAGGCCAGCGGGTCTGTGTGAGTGGAGTGAATGGGGAATGCATGGTGCGATGAGTGATTGGGGGGAGGAGTGACTCCCGCCCAAGGGACCCCGGGGTCAGTGTAAAGTGAGTTAGGGGGTTAGTCAAATTGAAAAATGGAGGTCGTTTTGTTGTTGGTGGGAAAGTAGGCTCGAGACCCATTTGGAGGGGTGCAGGAGCCCTGTTGAGGGGCTTGGGAGCGTGGCTGCGAAAGGTGAGTATCGCTGAGTGGGTACCCCGGGCACCAGGCTAGTCGGCCGCGGTAGGCCATGGGCCCATGGGGGGCCGGGATAGCGTAGTGGGCACGGGTGCGCCTGCTTGGTGCGGGGGCCCGGGGCGCCATTAGCCGCGTGGGCAGTGTTGTGGGCACGGGTGACCCTCGGAAAGGGGCCCGGGAGGCCGGCCTGCCACGTGTGCGTTTCAGGGGAGGTGCCATGGGGGGCACTCCCCGGTGTTAGGGAGCTGGTAGGCTCGGAGGCAGTGTAGTGCCCGGGGGTGCCATAGCGGGAGATTCGGCAGAGGGTCGTGCCTGCCGGAGGGAGCCACGTGTCCCAGCCAGGAGACCGTGTGAGGGCACGGAGAGAAAATTGGGGGGCGAGGCCCGAAATTGTAAGGACACCAACACAGGCGACGGGAATCTGGGTTGTTAGAACCAATAGTTTAAGCGAGAGGCGCTTGTTGAAAGCCCCGGGGTAGTTTAACAGTTAAATGGATAGGGTAGATTGGGAAGTGTACCCCTCCGCACCATCCATCCCCTCGCTGTCGTTGTGGGCCGCTGGACCCACTTGGGTTATAGATCGCTGAACTCTGGGGAGGCCATCCTGAGGCTTTAATTGGGCCTCGACACAGGACGTTAGCTCTCCCTTATTCCCCTCCGGGAAGGGAACGTAGGGGTTGGGAGTAGGCTAGGTGACAGAATAGGTTAGCCGAACAAGGACGATAAAGGGGGTTAGGGGACGATTTATAGTGGGGAAGTAAAAAAAAAAAAAAAAAAAAAAAAAATTAAGGGGGCTAAATTGGTTTTTCACAAATTAAGGGAGTGGGTATGTACAGTGACAGGCAAAGGCGATAGGTTGGGAGGGAGACAGGTAGGTAGGTCCGAGCCCGCCTTCCAAGTGGCCAGCACCACCGCACTCCCTCCACCAACCTCCACTGAACGGCAAAGGCTGGCCAGCTTCATCTGCTGGCTGTGTTACTTCAAGGCCTGTGCCGGCCCACTTGATCGACAGCTGTTGTGTTGCTGCAAGGCCTGTGCCGGCCACTTCGTCTGCAGCTGTGGTACTTCAAGGCCTGTGCCGGCCAGTTCATCTGCCCGCTATGTTTGCCTGCAGCGGCCTTCTTCTGCGGGCTGTGTTTGCCTGCTCACCTTTGCCATGCCATGCCCACTGCCCACGTTCACCAGCCCCGTTCAATTTTTGCTTTGCCCCCCCTGTTCATTTCCATGTGCGCCAGGATCCGCAAGGCAACAGTTTGCAAGCTGCAAGAACTGCCCTGTTGGCAGCTACAACACGGGCCTGCAGTGGCGGCCCGTGCACCGTGTTTGCGTTCATGCATCCATTCGTTGTGCACATTGCGTGTGCCACTTGAGCTGGCACGGAGACTGCGTTGTGCAGCCCATGCACCGTTGTGGTTCACTGCGTTCAGTTCAAAAGGGAAGGCCTTGGACTGCGTGTGAGCAGCCAGCCACGTTCCCTGTCACCTGCATTGTTTGAGCCAGAGACTGCATGTGGGCAGCCTGGCTCCCTGCTAACTGCTTTTCTTTTGCAGAGTTCAGTGATCCTGGGCCATGGTTTAGTGTAAAATTTGTAAGTTAAGGTTAAGATGTACTGTACATATGAGTGCGCCCCCGGCATGTTTGTCTTAGCGCCGGCAATTTTATTTAAGTCGTCCGTATGAGTGAGTTTGTTTAGATAGTTACGCAGCCCTCAGGTTATTTATTTTGGGGACACGAATACCATGAATGTCGCACTCAGGGATCCGTAGGTAAAATGTACTAGGGGAAAACTACACATGATGGCACACGAAAATTTGACGACTCGGGACGAGTCTGTAAAAAGGGAAGGGGGTAGTGTTGTGGTTACCAAATACGCAAACCACCATTCAGGTCCCTTAGGTGAGGTATCTCGGTAAGTGCATGTGTAGTTAGGCCCAAACCCGTTGTCTAGTGGGAATACATGTCATTTATGCGTGCTGCGACTCTTCAGGATAGCCGTTTTTCTTTTACTATCTTTATTTTGGACCAACCGCCATGATTACAACCACAACCACCGCTTCACCACAACCGCCACGACCTTCCCGTCACACCTCGCCACCGTAGCATCGCCACCGTTCTTGCCCCGCTGTGGGTACCGGTGTTGGATTCGTGCAGAGCGCGCGTCGAACCGCGTGTACAAAATCACGGATTTTGTGCTTCAAAAACGGATCAAAAACGACACACGCCCACTTTTTGCCGTCCAATCGGTGAGCGAGGGGCGAATTGGCCCCGCCCCCAGGGCGATCGATATATGCAAATTTGTGGATCAAAAAGCCTTCACGCCCACTTTTTCTCGGGCCAATGGGGAGCGAGGTGAAAGGTCAAAGGGAGGGGGTCAAAGGCGAAGTTACGG
>NC_140964.1:98752171-98809671 GCF_056783735.1 Eptatretus burgeri | reverse complement strand
TGCGGGGTGTGACGCAGAGCATGGGCCGAAGCCTGCAGGCGGGCATGAAGGCAGTAACCGCGGAGCTCAAAATGGCGACTCCACGTGTGGGAGCGAACGAGCTGGGAGGGAGTGCAACGGCTGTCGGGCCCGCGGTGGAGGCGGGTAAGGAAAAAATAATTCGGGGGACGTGTTGGGCGAGGGTCGTGACGGAAAAAGTGACGGTAACTGAGAGGGAAAAACTAATTGGGGTGACGGAGACGTGCACGAGGGAGATAACAAGGGAAGAGACGGAAATAATAGTTGAGACAAGGGAGGTAAAGGGTGAAGAGGTGACTGAGTTGGCAGAGACACGGGAGATGGGAACGATAGAGGGAAGACTACACGATGAAGACGGGGTAAGTGACGCGCACACACACACGGAGGTAGTGGAGGATAATGGGGGTGAGCTCGCGGAGCGTGTAGGGACCCAGTGCGAGCACCTGGATGGCCTCCTCCAGGAACGAGGGGAGGGAGTCTGCCCCCTTGAGGCGAGTCACGACCAGGTGAGTTCGGTCGTGCTTTGCGAGGTTGAGGGGAGGGGTGCTGTGGACGGGTGCACGGAGAGCTTGGGGGGTATAGAGGCCCCGGAGACCCTTGTGGGGACACGAATCCCCAGTGTGGTTGTCCCTGTGTGTGTGGTGCAAGGTGTGAGTGCGTCCCCGTGTGTGGAAGCGACCCCGTGTGTGAGTGGTGTGGTGGCGATGGTGCCGGAGTACGTGCTTCCCAGCACGCCGTGCGTGGGTGAGGCACCGTGTGTGAGTGAGGCCGTGTGTGTGAGTGAAACGGCCAGTATGAGTGAGGCACCACGTGTGAGTGGTGTGGTGGCGAGTGTGCCGGAGTGTGTGCTTCCCAGCACGCTGTGTGTGGATGAGGCACCGCGGGTGAGTGCCCCCGCGTGTGTGAGTGAGGCACGGAGTATGGATGAGACACCGCGGTTGAGTGTCGCCGTGTGTGTGAATGAGGTACCGCGGGTGAGTGCCCCCGCGTGTGTGGATGAGGCACGGAGTGCGAGTGAGGCACCGCGGGTGAGTGCCCCCGCACGCGTGAGTGAACGGCTGTGTGCAAGGTCGCTGTGTGCAAGGGAGACCGTGTGTGTGAGAGAGCGGTATGTGAGGGAGATGTCGGTTGGCATGCGGGAGCACGCAGCCGCATCTCCCGGTGTGAATGTGATGGAGTGGACTGTGTGCGTCGTGACACGCAGGTATGCGTGGGTCGAATGGCGACGACGGCGACAGAGGAAAGAAAGCCGAGTAGCGGCTGTAGTTGTTTCGCGCACCGTGCCGGGTTCACCCAGCAGTGAGCACGCGGTTCGTGCTGTGCAACGCACGAGACCACCACGTGCTCGCTTGCGAGAGTGAAGTCCCGGTCCGGAAACGCACGCGGTGGATTTGCCGATCCCGCGGACGGACAAAGTTTAGGCAGGTAAATGGATTTGGACCGGACGGGTTCTCCACGCGATCGTGTGTGTTAAGCTCCAACGGGCAAAGCACATGTGTTCGCGTGGGAAACCCCTCGAGACGTGGGGCTTGTGTTTTTTTTTTGCGCACGGTGACGTCATGGCTGCACGTGTGGTTGAAATCCGGCAGGAGGGGTATCTCTGCCGGATGGTCCCGTCCAAGGAGGGACGAGGAACACGTGCAGCTGCATGACGTCACGGCCAGGTGCAAAGTGCGCGAGCTCTGAGTTGCCGCGCAGGTGCTGCGCATGGAAAAAAAAAAAAGAAAAAGCAAGCCTCACTTTCGGGTGTACAGGATTCCTGGGCAAGGGGTGAAAGACCCCCTTACCTGGGCACAGGATGGAAACTAGTTAGGGGGAAGGGTTAGCTTAGCTAGACCGACTTCATGGGGCAGGGGTAAGTCCTCATGGGGTCCGTGGAATGGATTAGTTAGAGGGATTGTAGCCAGATTTAGGTTGGGAAATAAAATGATTTATTTGGAGACATGGACAGACTTATGAATGTGTAGTGGGGACGTAGCTTAGCTACGTAGGTTAAAAGGAACGTGCTATTAGTGTAAGGGACGACGTGGGAGCACGAGTTAGTTAGGGGATGTAGTAAGGAGGATGGCAGAGTTCAGCGGTGTGTGTGTTGAAGAGTAGGAGAGTTGTGAGGTGAGTACATGGTGAGTGAGTGAGGCCAGCGGGTCTGTGTGTATGGAGTGAATGGGGAATGCATGGTGCGATGAGTGATTGGGGGGAGGAGTGACTCCCACCCAAGGGACCCCGGGGTCAGTGTAGAGTGAGTTAGCTGGGTTAGTCAAATTGAAAAATGGAGGTCGTTTTGCTGTTGGTGGGAAAGTAGGCTCGAGACCCATTTGGAGGGGTGCAGGAGCCCTGTTGACGGGCTTGGGAGCGTGGCTGCGAAAGGTGAGTATCGCTGAGTGGGTACCCCGGGCACCAGGCTAGTCGGCCGCGGTAGGCCATGGGCCCATGGGGGGCCGGGATAGCGTAGTGGGCACGGGTGCGCCTGCTTGGTGCGGGGGCCCGGGGCGCCATTAGCCGCGTGGGCAGTGTTGTGGGCACGGGTGACCCTCGGAAAGGGGCCCGGGAGGCCGGCCTGCCACGTGTGCGTTTCAGGGGAGGTGCCATGGGGGGCACTCCCCGGTGTTAGGGAGCTGGTAGGCTCGGAGGCAGTGTAGTGCCCGGGGGTGCCATAGCGGGAGAATCGGCAGAGGGTCGTGCCTGCCAAAGTGAGCCACGTGTCCCAGCCAGGAGACCGTGTGAGGGCACGGAGAGAAAATTGGGGGGTGAGGCCCGAAATTGTGAGGACACCAACACAGGCGACGGGAATCTGGGTTGTTAGAACCAATAGTTTAAGCGAGAGGCGCTTGTTGAAAGCCCCGGGGTAGTTTAACAGTTAAATGGATAGGGTAGATTAGGAGATGTACCCCTCCGCACCATCCATCCCCTCGCTGTCGTTGTGGGCCGCTGGACCCACTTTGGGTTAAGATCGCCGAACTCTGGGGAGGCCATTCTGAGGCTTCGTTGGGCCTCGACACAGGACGTTAGCTCTCCCTTGTTCCCCTCCGGGAAGGGAACGTAGGGGTTGGGAGTAGGCTAGGTGACAGGATAGGTTAGCCGAACAAGGACGATAAAGGGGGTTAGGGGACGATTTATAGTGGGGGAGTAAAAATAAAAACAACAAAAAAAATAAGTTGGGGCTAAATTGGGGTTTGACAAATTAAGGGAGTGGGTATGTACAGTGACAGGCAAAGGCGATAGGTGGGAGGGAGACAGGTAGGTAGGTCCCAGCCCGCCTTCCAAGTGGCCAGCACCACCGCACTCCCTCCACCAACCTCCACTGAACGGCAAAGGCTGGCCAACTTCATCGGCTG
Source organism: Eptatretus burgeri (assembly GCF_056783735.1). Taxonomy (NCBI): domain Eukaryota; kingdom Metazoa; phylum Chordata; class Myxini; order Myxiniformes; family Myxinidae; genus Eptatretus; species Eptatretus burgeri. The sequence goes on along the minus strand of NC_140964.1, from coordinate 98,806,318 downwards.
GCCGTGTTTTGCTGCAAGGCAGAGGCCGGCCAACTTCATCGGCAGCTGTTGTTTTGCTGCAAGGCCTGTGCCGGCCGGATCATCTGCAGCTGTGGTACTTCAAGGCCTGTGCCGGCCAGTTCATCTGCCGGCTGTGTTTGCCTGCTGCCTTTGCCATGCCATGCCCACTGCCCACGTTCACCAGCCCCGTTCAATTTTGCTTTGCCCTCCCCCCCCCTGTTCGTTTCCATGTGCGCCAGGATCTGAAAGCAACAGTTTGCAAGCTGCGAGAACTGCCCTGTTGGCAGCTACAACACGGGCCTGCAGTGGCGGCCCGTGCACCGTGTTTGTGTTCATCCATCCATTCGTTGTGCTCATTGCGTGTGCCACTTGAGCTGGCACGGAGACTGCGTTTGTGCAGCCCATGCACCGTTGTAGTTCACTGCGTTCAGTTCAAAAGGGAAGGCCTTGTACTGCGTGTGAGCAGCCAGCCACGTTCCCTGTCACCTGCATTGTTTGAGCCAGAGACTGCATGTGGGCAGCCTGGCTCCCTGCTAACTGCTTTTCTTTTGCAGAGTTCAGTGATCCTGGGCCATGGTTTAGTGTAAAATTTGTAAGTTAAGGTTAAGATGTACTGTAAATATGAGTGCGCCCCCGGCATGTTTGTCTTAGCGCCGGCAATTTTATGTAAGTCGTCCGTGTGAGTGAGTTTGTTTAGGTAGTTACGCAGCCCTCAGGTTATTTATTTTGGGGACACGAATACCATGAATGTCGCACTCAGGGATCCGTAGGTAAAATGTACTAGGGGAAAACTACACATGATGGCACAAGAAAATTTGACGACTCGGGACGAGTCTGTAAAAAGGGAAGGGGGTAGTGTTGTGGTCACCAAATTCGCATACTATCTTTATTTTGGACCAACCGCCGTGATTACCATCACAACCACAACAACAACCACCAACCACAACGCCGCTTCACCACAACCGCCACGACCTTTACCGTCACAACTCGCCACCATCGCATCACCGTCATCTCGCGCCACTCATGGGCACCGATGCTGGACTCGTTTAGGGCGCACGTTGAACAGCGTGTACAAAATCACGGATTTTGTGCTTCAAAAACGGATCAAAAACGACACACGCCCACTTTTTGCCGTCCAATCGGTGAGCGAGGGGCGAATTGGCCCCGCCCCCAGGGCGATCGATATATGCAAATTTGTGGATCAAAAAGCCTTCACGCCCACTTTTTCTCGGGCCAATGGGGAGCGAGGTGAAAGGTCAAAGGGAGGGGGTCAAAGGCGAAGTTACGGGGGGATAAAAGGACGGTGTTCGTCAGTCAGCAAAAGGAGAACGAGTCAGAAGGAGAACGAGAACGAGAAGGAGAACGAGAACAAAAAAAGAGAACGAAAACGAAAAGGAGAACGAGAACGAAAGGGAGAACGAGAAGGAGAACGAGAACGAGAAAGAAGAACGAGAAGGAGTCGGAACGGAGGGGACGAGTGTGGAAGTCTGGAGCCCGAAGCCTGCAGTGGCTGGAGAAGCTGAAGAGAGTCAGACGAGGGGGTGCTCGCGTCGGTGCCAGGAGCTGCACGCCCGAGGGAGGCCGGCAGCGCGACCTGGCCGAGGTGGAGACGCACACCAGGGATAATAAAGATCCTCTATACCCCGAGCATCAGCAACCCCCTCCTGTTTCCCCCCGCGCTGAGATAGTGCGACCAAGGGGGCCCCGTTCCCACCCCCTACCAGACACCGTCCACGAGGCCCGCGGGTTGCGGGGCCATCGCCGCTCCGCGTCTCATCACCAGACGGGTAGGCCCGACCCGGTCTCGGCCTCAGGCCTGCCTCATTCTTGAGGGTATTTCTTTTCCTTGGTTTTGGGTATGTGTTGTCGGCGCCGTCTGTGAAGTAGAATTGTATAAGTGTTGCCGTGTGCTCGGTAGTCGGTATTAGCTCTGCACTGTGTTTTCACTTTTATGTTTGCTTTTTGTGTAAATGGAATTGTTTTCTTTTTTTGTGTGCATTTGGTGGAATTGTATTTGTGTGCTTCCCGTGTGCCGCGAATAAATGTGCTTTATTGTTGAACTGTTTCCCGCTTCGCTTCGTCTTTTCCTCCATTGAATCCCCATCTTGCTTCACGTAAAGGGTTGGTAGTGGGCTGAATACGCCCGATAATTAATCGAACCGTCGAGGTCGACGATAACACCGCTCGGTTATTCTGATAGTACGGAACGGGTCGCTTAAGTGGCCCGTGTCCGAAGTCGACTTGCGGCGAGGTGCGATCGCCCGGTCTACCCTCCGCGTGGGTACTTAGGTAGTTCGAATTTGGCGAGCAACCCTATCCCACGCGGGGGCTGATTGGCTCGATCGCGGTGAGACCGAAAGGTCCACCCGTGACTGGTTCCCGGCGTTAGTCCGAGAGGGTCACGACTGGATTGTCCGTCCGGTGGGCGACGTGCCGCGATTCGAGTTACGTGGCCGTCAGCACGCCGGCGGGCGCGAAGACCGCAACAATATATATATATATATATATATATATATATATATATGTGTGTGTGTGTGTGTGTGTGTGTGTGTGTGTGTGTGTGTGTGTGTGTGTGTGTGTGTGTGTGTGTGTGTGTGTGTGTGTCTCTTTCCCTGTCTGTTTGTCTCTCTATCTCTCCCTGTCTGTCTCTTTGTATCTCTCTCTGTCTGTCTTTCTACCTACCTCTCTCTGTCTGTCTCTCCATCTATACCCTTGACTCATTATTTATTTTTTTTTTTCAGCTCGATCACACAACATCAGCTGTTGAAGCAATTTGGTACAACACATGATTTTCTGGAGGTAAATGTTTCTGAATTATTATTTAGTTATTCTTTTATTAATATCACTCTCTCTTTGGAATGTCGCCTTATGTTGGTTGCATCATTAGTTTGGACGCAGTTTTACCAGTACACTGGAATTCATTTTATTGGCCTTGGAAGGATGACAGGCTGAGTCGGCCTCCTGGTGTGTTAATTCAGTGGTCAACGAGGCTTGAACTTAGAACCAACAACAGGCTTACTCATATTACCATGTAATTATCTTTATAAAACCTAATTATTATCCACTTCTTGTTTCAAAACAGAATATGGTGTCTGAGTTTCGAAATCACAAGACATCTGAAGAAGATTGCTGGGAAAGATTATACATTCTCGCAAATGAATATTTAATATTTGCAATTTTGATTAATTATATTTGTTTTGTTTACAATTACTTGATTTTGAATTTCAAAAAAAGGATTAAGACATGAAGGAAGGGGGGGGAGGGGTGGGGGGGTAGGTGCGCTCCCCCAACGACCCATCACCCCTCATCCCACCCCTCCCCTCCCCATGTGTGTGTGTGTGTGTGGAAGGGTGGGGGTGGGATGAGGGAGGTGGTGGGTCAAAGGTGGGGGCGCACAGGGGGGATGAGGGGGGGGGGGCTTGTGTGGGTGGGGTTTATGTGGGCGGGGCTTGTGTGGGGGGGGCTTGTGTGGGTGGGGTGTGTGTGGGCGGGGCTTCGGTGTGGGCGGGGCTTGTGGGAGGGCGTTTATGTGGGCGGGGCTTGTGTGGGCAGGGTTTATGTGGGCAGGGTTTATGTGGGCGGAGCTTCGGTGGGGCTTATGTGGGCAGGGTTTATGTGGGCGGAGCTTCGGTGGGGCTTATGTGGGAGGGGTGAATGTGGATGAGGCTCATGTGGATGATGTTTGTGTGGATAAATGGATGGGTGGAGAGATGGGTGGATGGGTGGATGAGTGGAGCTTGTGTGGATGGGTGGATAATTTTTTAATTAAATAAACATGTTGTGTGTGGGGAACTAATTAACTAATCACTAATTATGTGAATATGATGAATATGGGTGGAGCTTGTGTGGGGTTTGTGTGTGTGGAGCTTGTGTGGGGTGGAGTTTTTGTGTGGAGCTTGTGAGGGGTTTGTGTGTGGTGGGGTTTGTGTGGGGTTTGTGTGGGGTTTGTGTGGGGTTTGTGTGGGGTTTGTGTGGAGCTTGTGTGGGGAGGGGTTTATGTGGGTGGGTTTTGTGTGGGCGGAGTCAAAAAGGGGCGGAGTCAAAAAATTTCAATTTATCTTTGTCTTTTGTAATTCCTGTGAATAAAATGAACCTAAAATCTCTTCCCCTTCCAAATCATATATCTTATAAGTCCAAGGAACCGTATCTATTACATCAACAATTTTAAAAAGCTCGTTCATCCATCGTTTAATATAACCCTTTTCAAAATGAGATTTCCACCTATATATTCTTACGATATCACCAACTTTGAACTTAGGTTTTCTGACATTAATCTCTTTTTCATATTTTAATTTTGTAAATGTTTCTGATGGTTTCATATTTCTTGACGTGTGAATCGTGTCATTATACTTATCCAGAATATCCTGAATAAAAGATGATCATTGTTGTGAACCGAGTTTGTGTGAATTTTTTTTATATAATCTCTCTTTTAAGGTACGATTAAAACGTTCAACAACAACTGCCTTCCCTTCATTAAAGGTACTGTATAATGTAATAGTTATTTTTTAGAAAATTCATAAATGTCTTGTTATAAAACTCTCTACCCTCATCAGTCCACAATTTTTTAGGTTTTCTCTTACTTTTATTAAATATCTGTTGAAAGGCGAACATAAGAGTATTACCTGTTTTGTTTTTTAATGGTACAACCCATGCGTATATACTCCTCAAATCAATAACGGTTAAAGCATACTTGTACCCCTTATCATTATTGAGTTCAATCAAATCAGCAGACCAGATATAATCAACTTCCTTGGAATAAACTTTCCTTCTCTGAAACTTTGTGAATATTGGTTTATGTAATTCATCAGCTAATTGCTCTTCAGTCTTAATGACATCATTAGAGCCTATAAGTTTTTTGAATTTCCAAGTCCAAGTTTCAAATTAAGCACTGATCATCTTCTTCACAATGAACCGATCAACTTTTTCTCTCAAGGTTGGATTTTGTATCAGAGACAAATTAGACAACATTTCTCTATCGGCTTCATGCTTTTCTTCCAACGTTGTGGTATTCCCATAATCAATATCGTGTCTCATGCACACTTCATCAACTCTATTGATGGGTTTACTCCAGGATTTAGGATTGTCTGCCTCATCTAATCTTTTATCCAAGTTTGTGCCTGGACCACAGAAAGAATACCCTGGAAGATGTAATTCCCCTGGTATTCCAGTAGTTGTAAATTTACTTCCTGATAAAAACTTTTGTATATCTCCTCCTCGTTTGTGTTTGGAGATAAATTGATTTTTTTGAACCACACACCGAACATATACCTTTTTGTATAACCCTGTTATTTTTACTTTTAATATATGAAATATTTTTAGTATTAGTTTTCTTTTTACATTTGAGACAATAACTCATTTATTTATGTGAAAAATTCCTGGAGAGTGCAAAAACCTTTTTAGTTTCCAACATGCACATTTGAATCTTAATTTTTAAAACATAAAGAATCCTTAGAAATGCCTTCACTCTCTCTTCCATTTATTTAAGAAAAAAATAAAAATGAAAAACTTGAATTAAAATGAATATCTTGTCGATGTCAATAGTCTTGAAGAAAATATTTCAAATAGACTTGTCAATTCTTTGTTTTCCTCCTCGGTGGGTTGAGTTATTTTCTGTAATACCACCAATGTTTTTTTAAGCTCACTGGTTTCCATATTTTGATATTTATTTTGTCTCGCTCTTTCCTCCCTCTCCTTCTCTCTCTCCTCCCTCTCCTTCTCTCTCTTCTCTCTCTTCTCCTTTTCCTCCTCTTCCCTCTCTTCTTCAACTCCTTCCTCATCCCTTATTATCCTTGAATCGCTTACACCTCATAGAATATCATACATATATTCATCAGGATTTCTTGTTATTCCTGTATCCAAAATAATTTTTACAACAGGAAACCAATAAAATTTCTTTTGAATTTCTAAAAGAGCCTTTCATTGTGTGAAATAAATAAGGTACCAATCAATATGAAACGAGGATGAGTACTTTAATCATGTAAAATAAACTAAACAAGGCAGCAATCACGATGAACAGAGGATGAGTATTTTCATAATGTAAAATAAACAAGGCACTTATCAATATGAACAGAGCATGAGTACTTTCACTGTGTAAAATAAACAAAGTACCGATCAATATAAACCGAGGATGAGTACTTTCATTGTGTGAAATAAACAAGGTACCAGTCTATATGAACTGAGGATGAGTACTTTCATTGTTGCAAAATAAACAAGGCACCAATCAATATGAACTGAGGATGAGTACTTTCATTGTGTAAAATAAACAAGGTGCAAATCAATGTGAACCGAGGATGATTATTTTCATTATGTAAAATAAACAAGGGACAAATCAATATGATCTGCAGATAAGTACTTTCATTGTGTAAAATAAACAAGGTACCAATCAATATGTTCCGAGAATGAGTACTTTCAAGATGTAAAATAAACGATGCACCAATCAATATGAACAGAGGATGAGTACTTTCATTGTGTAAAATATACAAGGTACCAATGAATATGATCTGAGGATAAATACTTTCATTGTGTAAAATAAACAAGGTACCAATCAATATGAACAGAGGATGAATATTTTCTTTGTATAAAATAAACAAGGTACCAATCAATGTGAACAGAGGATGAGTACTTTCATTGTGGAAAATAAACAAGGTACCAAGCAATATGAACTGAGGATGAGTATTTTCAGAATGTAAAATAAACAAGGTGCAAATTAATGTGAACCGAGAATGATTATTTTCATTATGTAAAATAAACAAGGCACTAATCAATATGATCTGAGAATAAGTACTTTCATTGTGTAAAATAAACAAGGTACCAATCAATATGTTCCGAGGATGAGTACTTTCACGATGTAAAATAAACGATGTACCAATCAATATGAACAGAGGATGAGTACTTTCCTTGTGTGAAATATACATGGTACCAATGAATATGATCTGAGGATAAATACTTTCGTTGTGTAAAATAAACAAGATACCAATGAATATGAACAAAGGATGACTACTTTCATTGCATAAAATAAACAAGATACCAATCAATATGAAGAGAGGATGAGTATTTTCTTTGTGTAAAATAAACAAGGTACCAATCAATATGAAGAGAGGAAGAGTACTTTCATTGTGTCAAATAAACAAGGTACCAATCAATATGACCAAAGGATGAGTACTTTCATTGCATAAAATACACAAGGTACCAACCAATATGAAAAGAGAATGAGTATTTTCTTTGTGGAAAATAAACACGGTGTCAATCAATATCAACAGAGGATGAGTACTTTCATTGTGTAAAGTAAACAAGGTGCAAATTAATGTGAACCGAGGATGGTTATTTTCATGATGTAAAATAAACAAGGCACTAATCAATATGATCTGAGAATAAGTAGTTTCATTGTGTAAAATAAACAAGGCACCAATCAATATGTTCCGAGGATGAGTACTTTCACGATGTAAAATAAACGACGTACCAAGCAATATGAACTGAGGATAAGTACTTTCATTGTGTAAAATATACATGGTACCAATCAATGTGAACCGAGGATAAGTACTTTCATTGTTGTAACATAAACAAGGCACCAATCAATATGAACAGTGAATGAGTACTTTCATTGTGTAAAATAAACAAGGTGCAAATCAATGTGAACCGAGGATGATTACTTTCATTATGTAAACTAAACAAGGTACAAATCAATATGATCTGAAGATAAGTACTTTTATTGTGTAAAATAAACAAGGTACCAATCAATATGAACAAAGGATGAGTACTTTCATTGCATAAAATACACAAGGTACCAACCAATATGAACAGAGAATGAGTATTTTCTCTGTGTAAAATAAACACGGTATCAATCAATATCAACAGAGGATGAGTACTTTCATTGTGTCAAATAAACAAGGTACCAAGCAATATGAACTGAGGATAAGTACTTTCATTGTGTAAAATATACACGGTACTAATCAATGTAAACCGAGGATAAGTACTTTCATTGTTGTAACATAAACAAGGCACCAATCAATATAAACTGTGAATGAGTACTTTCATTGTGTAAAATAAACAAGGTACAAATCAATATGATCTGAAGATAAGTACTTTCATTGTGTAAAATAAACAAGGTACCAATCAATATGAACAGAGGATGAGTATTTTCTTTGTGTAAAATAAACAAGGTACCAATCAATGTGAACAGAGGATGAGTACTTTCATTGTGGAAAATAAACAAGGTACCAATCAATATGAACCGAGGATGAGTATTTTCATAATGTAAAATAAACAAGGCACTAATCAATATGAAACGAGGATGAGTACTTTCATTGTGTAAAATAAACTAAACAAGGCAGCAATCACTATGAACAGAGGATGAGTATTTTCATAATGTAAAATAAACAAGGCACTAATCAATATGAACAGAGCATGAGTACTTTAATTGTGTAAAATAAACAAAGTTACAATCAATATAAACCGAGGATGAGTACTTTCATTGTGTAAAATAAAAAAGGTACCAGTCAATCTGAACTGAAGATGAGTACTTTCATTGTTGTAATAAAACAAGGCACCAATCAATATGAACTGAGTATGAGTACTTTCATTGTGTAAAATAAACAAGGTGCAAATTAATGTGAACCTAGGATGATTATTTTCATGATGTAAAATAAACAAGGCACTAATCAATATGATCTGAAGATAAGTACTTTCATTGTGTAAAATAAACAAGGTACCAATCAATATGTTCCGAGGATGAGTACTTTCACGATGTAAAATAAACGATGTACGAATCAATATGAACAGAGGATGAGAACTTTCCTTGTGTGAAATATACAAGGTACCAATGAATATGATCTGAGCATAAATACTTTCGTTGTGTAAAATAACCAAGGTACCAATCAATATGAACAAAGGATGAGGACTTTCATTGCATAAAATAAACACGGGACCAATCAATATGAAGAGAGGATGAGTATTTTCTTTGTGTAAAATAAATAAGGTACCAATCAAAATGAACAGAGGATGAGTACTTTCATTGTGTCAAATAAAAAAGGTACCAATCAATATGAACTGAGGATAAGTACTTTCATTGTGTAAAATATACACGGTGCCAATCAATGTAAACCGAGGATAAGTACTTTCATTGTTGTAACATAAACAAGGCACCAATCAATATAAACTGTGAATGAGTACTTTCATTGTGTAAAATAAACAAGGTACAAATCAATATGATCTGAAGATAAGTACTTTCATTGTGTAAAATAAACAAGGTACCAATCAATATGAACAGAGGATGAGTATTTTCTTTGTGTAAAATAAACAAGGTACCAATCAATGTGAACAGAGGATGAGTACTTTCATTGTGGAAAATAAACAAGGTACCAAGCAATATGAACTGAGGATAAGTACTTTCATTGTGTAAAATAAATAAGGTACCAATCAATATGAACCGAGGATGAGTATTTTCATAATGTAAAATAAACAAGGCACTAATCAATATGAAACGAGGATGAGTACTTTCATTGTGTAAAATAAACTAAACAAGGCAGCAATCACTATGAACAGAGGATGAGTATTTTCATTATGTAAAATAAACAAGGCACTAATCAATATGAACAGAGCATGAGTACTTTAATTGTGTAAAATAAACAAAGTTACAATCAATATAAACCGAGGATGAGTACTTTCATTGTGTAAAATAAACAAGGTACCAGTCAATCTGAACTGAAGATGAGTACTTTCATTGTTGTAATAAAACAAGGCACCAATCAATATGAACTGAGTATGAGTACTTTCATTGTGTAAAATAAACAAGGTGCAAATTAATGTGAAACTAGGATGATTATTTTCATGATGTAAAATAAACAAGGCACTAATCAATATGATCTGAAGATAAGTACTTTCATTGTGTAAAATAAACAAGGTTCCAATCAATATGTTCCGAGGATGAGCACTTTCACGTTGTAAAATAAACGATGTACAAATCAATATGAACAGAGGATGAGAACTTTCCTTGTGTGAAATATACAAGGTACCAATGAATATGACCTGAGCATAAATACTTTCGTTGTGTAAAATAACCAAGGTACCAATCAATATGAACAAAGGATAAGTACTTTCATTGCATAAAATAAACAAGGGACCAATCAATATGAAGAGAAGATGAGTATTTTCTTTGTGTAAAATAAATAAGGTACCAATCAAAATGAACAGAGGATGAGTACTTTCATTGTGTCAAATAAAAAAGGTACCAATCAATATGAACTGAGGATAAGTACTTTCATTGTGTAAAATATACACGGTGCCAATCAATGTGAACCGAGGATGGCTACTTTCGTTCTGTAAAATAAAGTAAACAATGTACCAATCAATATGAACAGAGGATGAGTATTTTCATTGTGTAAAATAAACAAGGCACGAATCAATAAGAACAGAGGATGAGTACTTTCATTGTGCAAAATAAACAATGTACCAATCAATATGATCTGAGGATAAGTCCTTTCATTGTGTAAAATAAACAAGATACCAATCAATATGAACAGAGGATGTGTATTTTCATTGTGTAACATAAACAAGGAACCAATCAATATGAACAGAGGATGAGTACTTTCATTTTTTTAAAATAAACAAGGAACCATGCAATATGAACTGAGGATAAGTACTTTCATTGTGTAAAATATACAAGTTGTCAATCAATATGAACCGAGGATGAGTACTTTCATGATGTAAAATAAACAAGGCATCAATCAATATTGTTGCAGATCTGAGGTGGCGGGATTCTGACCCGACTCTGGGCTCCACCCTCACCACCACCGTCTCAGGGGTTTATAACGAAGGCCGGCTTGGCACAAGCCTCGGGTCACGCGTCTTCAATCGCGATAAAAACGTAATCCTTGTACCTTACCAGTTGGGGAAATAGAACCCCAGTTACAGACTGGTTGTGTCAGATGCCGAGCGTTTTCTCCCAGTCTGTAACTATTTTGGCTTTATATGCCAATCGAACGGATCATTCCTTGAAGTGACACAAATTATTCCATAGAGGCAACTTCATATGAACCAACCAAATTTTTTGGGGAACATCGGGGATCACAACACAAGCAACCCATTCACAACAATGTTTTTATTAACAATCTTTAACCCGTTCTTAACTAAGGAACTACGGACTACAGGTTTCGAGTGGGGTCCCTTCGAGATATGCATTTAACAACATGCAGACAAAGAGAGACAGACAGCATGCATGCAAGACAAGACAGAGTACTTGCAGATGCTTCATGGACGAGAGGAAAGTCTCAAAAAGCAAGAATATCGCTCGTAACAAGCGGATGTCCACGGATTTGAGCCCCCAGCTCGAACGCGCCGCGTGACAAGATGGCGGCACCGTACTCATTATTTTCCGCACCGCACGTGGTCTCCGCATGCTCTGACCCCACGTAAGGTCGACGATGGGCCTCAGCCGATCGCTCTCAAGGTCCAGCATACAAATCCAGGCCTGGCCTGTGCACCAGACAAGGCCCAAATTGAGGTGCCGGGCTCCGACAAGTGGATCGGTAAACGTGTCGAGCTGTGAAGTGAGCAAGGACCGTCAGAGGGTCCGACGTTTCCTCCCTTGCTTTCCCGCCTCAAAGCCCGACTTCTCAACTCCGTCCTCAGTTTCTTTCTCTGTAGAATCACCTTTTCTTTCATTTTCCACGTTCGCCTCTCAAAGCCGGCTGCCGTCTCTCTCACGGCAGAATCCCCTCCTCATAAGAGTCGATCGCCGCCTCATCGTGCAGGCCGCCTCTCCAGCAGCCGCAAAAAGGCAGGCTCGACGTGCAGGCAGCCTCTCTTACTGCCAAAAATGCAGACTCGGTGTGCTCTGGTTCAGCGTCTCTCCCGGCAGATTCAACACACTGTCCCTCCTTCGTTCGCTCACTTAGAAAGACCAGCACGCCTCGAGAGCGACAGTTTTCTCACACTGAACCCCTTTTCTCTGTCGTTTTTCTTTCGTTCACTCGCTGCGACCCCGAGCACGCCTCTCTCAGCGAAGCCGACAAAACTCCTCCCCTTCGTTTCACTTCCTCTTTTTGGCCACACCCTCTCAGCCGACTCGGCGGGCACTCATCCAGGATGGGGGGGGGGGGGAGGAAGAAGAGGGAGTTCATGTTACACCACCACCGCACAAAGAACAAAACAACCTCTTTCAGCTCCCGACACACATGTAACGTCCATTTTATCAAACAACCTCGCGAAACATGCATTTAATGGGGGATCTGAGCTAATCCTATATTTCGTAGTCCAATAAGGGCCATTTCCATAACAATATGAACAGAGGAAGAGTACTTTCATCATGTAAAATATACAAGGTACCAATCAATATGATCCGAGGATGAGTACTTTCATTGTGTAAAATAAACAAGGTACCAAGAAATATGAACTGAGGATGAGTACTTTCATCATGTAAAATATACAAGGTACCAATCAATATGATCCGAGGATGAGTACTTTCATTGTATAAAATAAACAAGGTACCAAAAAAATATGAACTGAGGATGAGTACTTTCATTATGTAAAATAAACAAAGTCCAAATCAATATGAACAGAGAATGAGTTCTTTCATTGTTTAAAATAAACAAGGTACCAATAAATATAAACCGAGGATGAGTACTTTCATTGTGTAAAATAAACAAGATACCAATCACGATGAAGAGAGGAAGAGTATTTTCCTCATGCAAAATAAACAAGGTACCAATCAATATGAACAGAGGATGAGTACTTTCAATGTGTAACATAAACAAGGTATCAATCAAGATGAACAGAGGATGAGTATTTTCATTGTTGTAATATAAACAAAGCACCAATCCATATGAACAGAGGATGAGTACTTTCATTGTGTTAAACAAACAAGGTACCAATCAATATGAACTGAGGATGAGTACTTTCATTGTGTTAAATAAACAAGGTACCAATCAATATGAAAAAAGGATGAGTACTTTCGATGGATAAAATAAACAAGGTACCAATCAATATGAACAGAGGATGAGTATTTTCGTTGAATAAAATGAACAAGGTAGCAATCAATGTGATCTGAGGATAAGTACTTTCATTGTGTAAAATAAAAAAGGTGACAAACAATATGTTCTGAGGATGAGTACTTTCATGATGTAAAATAAACGATGTACCAATCAATATGAACAGAGGATGAGTATTTTCATTGTGTAAAATAATCAAGGGAACAATCAATATGATCCGAGAATAAGTAATTTCACTGTGTAAAATAAACAATGTCTCAGTCAAAATATAAAGAGGATGAGTACCTTCATTGCGTAAAATAAAAAAGTTACCATGCAATATGAACTGAGGATGAGTCTTTTCGTTGTGTAAAATAAACAAGGTACTTCATATGATCATAATCAATATGATCATAGGATGAGGACTTTCATTGCGTAAAACAAACAAGGTACCAAGCAATATGAACTGAGGATAAGTACTTTCATTGTGTAAAATAAAAAAAGGAAACAAACAATATGTTCCGAGCATGAGTACTTTCATGATGTAAAATAAACGATGTACCAATCAATATGATCGGAGAATAAGTACTTTCATTGTGTAAAATAAACAAGCTATCAATCAATATGAACTGAGGATGAGTTCTTTCATTGTGTGAGAAAAACAAGGTGCGAATCAATGTGAACCGAGGATGAGTACTTTCAATATGTAAAATAAACAAGGTACTAATCAATATGATCCGAGGATAAGTATTTTCATTGTGTAAAATAAACAAGGTACCAATCAATATATTCAGAGGATGAGTACTTTCACGATGTAAAATAAACGATGTACCAATCTTTATGAACATAGGATGAGTACTTTCCTTGTGTGAAATATACAAGGTTCCAATGAATATGAACAGAGGATGAGTATTTCCATTGTGTAAAATAATCAAGGTATCAATCAATATGAACAGAGTATGAGTATTTTTGTTGTATAAAATAAACAAGCTAACAATCCATATGAACAGAGGATGAGTATTTTCATTGTGTAAAATAAACAAGGTATCAATCAATGTGATCTGAGGATAAGTACTTTCATTGTGTAAAATAAACAAGGTACCAATCAATATGAACAAACGATGAGTACTTTCATTGTATAAAATAAACAAGGTACCTATCAATATGAACAGAGGATGAGTATTTTCATTGTGTAACATAAACAAGGTATCAATCAATATGAACAGAGGATGAGTATTTTCATTATATAAAATAAACAAGGTAACAATCCATATGAACAGAGGATGAGTATTTTCATTGTGAAATAAACAAGGCACTAATCAATGTGATCTGAGGATGAGTACTTTCATTGTGTAAAATAAAAAAGGTACCAATCAATATGTTCCAAGGAAGAGTACTTTCATTGTCTAAAATAAACGATGTACAAATCAGTATGAACTGAGGAAGAGTACTTTAATTGATGTCATAAAAACAAGGCAGCAAACAATATGAACTGAGGATGAGTACTTTCATTTTGTTAAATAAACAAGGGACCAATCAATATGATCAGAGGACCAGTGCTTTCATTGATGTCATCGAAACAAGGCAGCAATCAATATGAATTGAGGATGAGTACTTTCATTGTGTAAAATAAACAAGGAACAAATCAATATGAACCGAGGAAGAGTGCTTTCATGATGCAAAATAAACAAGGTACCAAGCAATATGAACTGAGGATGAGTACTTTCATTGTATAAAATAAAGAAGGTATCAATCAATATGAACAGATGATGAGTATTTTCATTATATAAAATAAACAAGGTACTCATCAATATGGTCAGAGGATGGGTATTTTCATGATGTAAAATAAACAAGGGACTCATCAATGTGAACAGAGCATGAGTTCTTTCATTGTGTAAAATAAACAAAGTCCCAATCAATATAAACCGAGGAAGAGTACCTTTCATTGTGTAAAATAAATAAGGTATCAATCAATATGAACAGAGGATGAGTATTTTCCTTCTGCAAAATAAACAAGGCAACAATCAATATGAACTGAGGATGAGTACTTTCATTGTGTAAAATAAACAAGGAACCAATCAATATGAACAGAGAATGAGTATTTTCTTTGTGTGAAATAAACAAGGAATCAATCCATATGAACAGAGGATGAGTGTTTTCATTGTGAAATAAATAAGGGAGCAATGTGATGTGAGGATGAGTACTTTCATTGTGTAAAATAAACAAGGTACCAATCAATATGATCAAACGATGAGTACTTTTATTGTATAAAATAAACAAGGTACCAATCAATATGAACACAGGATGAGAATTTTCATTGTGTAAAATAAACAAGTTACCAATCAATATGATCAGAGGATGAGTACTTTCATTGTGTAAAATAAACAAGGCACCAAGCAACATGAACTGAGGATAAGTACATTCATTGTGTAAAATAAATAAGCTTCCAATCAATGTGAACCGAGGATGAGTACTTTTATTGTGCAAAATAAACAAGGTACCAATGAATATGATCCGAGGATAAGTACTTTCATTGTGTTAAATATACAAGGTACCAATCAAAATGAAAAAAAGGATGAGTACTTTCATTGTATGAAATAAACAAGGTGCCAATCAATATGAACAGAGGATGAGTATTTTCATTGTGTAAAATAACAAGGTACCAATCAATATGAACAGAAGATGAGTACTTTCATTGCGTAAAATAAACAAGGTACCAATGAATATGATCCGAGGATAAGTACTTTCATTGTGTTAAATATACAAGGTACCAATCAAAATGAAAAAAAGGATGAGTACTTTCATTGTATGAAATAAACAAGGTACCACTCAATATGAACAGAAGATGAGTACTTTCATTGCGTAAAATAAACAAGGTAGCAATCAATATGATCTGAGAATAAGTACTTTTATTGTGTAAAATAAACAAGGTATCAATCAATATGAACAGAGGATGAGTACTTTCATTGCGTAAAATAAACAAGGTACCAATCAATATGAACCGAGGATAAGAACTTTCATTGAGTAAAACAAACAAGGTAACAAGCAATATGACCTGCGGATGAGTACTTTCATTATGTAAAATAAACAAGGTACCAATTCATATGAACAGAGGATGCATACTTTCATTGTATAAAATAAACAAGGTACTAATCAATGTGATCTGAGGATGAGTACTTTCATTGTGTAAAATAAACAAGGTACCAAGCAATATGAACTGAGGATAAGTACTTTCATTGTGTAAAATGAATAAGGTACCAATCAATATGAAGAGGATGAGTACTATCATTGTGTAAAATAAACAAGGTATCAATCAATACGAACAGAGAATGAGTTCTTTCGTTGTGTAAAATAATCAAGGTACCAATCAATATGAACCGAGGATGAGTACTTTCATTGCGTAAAATAAACAAGGAACCAAACAATGTGAACTGAGGATAAGTACTTTCATTGTTGTAATACAAACAAGGCACCAATCAATATGAACTGAGGATGAGTACTTTCATTGTGTAAAATAAACAAGGTATCAATCAATACGAACAGGCAATGAGTACTTTCATTGTGTAAAATAAACAAGGAACCAATCAATATGAACAGAGGAAGAGTCCTTTAATTGTGTAAAATAAACAAGGTACCAAGCAATATGAACTGAAGATAAGTACTTTCATTGTGTAAAATGAATAAGGTACCAATCAATGTGATCTGAGGATAAGTACTTTCATTGTGTAAAATAAACAATGTACCAATCAATATGTTCCGAAGATGAGTACTTTCATTATGTAAAACAAACAATGTACCAATGAATATGAACCGAGGATGATTACTTTAATTATGTAACATAAACAAGGTACTAATCAATGTGATCCACGGATAAGTACTTTCATAATGTAAAATATAGAAGGTAGCAATCAATATGAACTGAGGATGAGTACTTTGATTATGTGAAATACACAAGGAACCAATCAATATGAACAGAGGATGAGTACTTTAATTACGTAAAATAAACAACGTACTAAACAATATGAACAGATGATGAGTACTTTCATTGTGTAAAATAAACAAGGTACCAATCAATATGGTCCGAAGAGAAATATTTCATTGTGTAAAATAAACAAGGTACCAATCAATATGATCTGAGGATGAGTACTTTCATTATGTAAAACAAACAAGGAACCAATCAATATGAACAGAGAATGAGTTCTTTCATTGTGTAAAATAAACAAGGTACCAATCAATATGATCTGAGGATGAGTACTTTCATTCTGTAAAACAAACAAGGAACCAATCAATATGAACAGAGGATGAGTACTTTCATTGTATAAAATAAACAAGTTACCAAGCAATATGAACTGAGGATAAGTACTTTCATTGTGTAAAACTAGTGCGGGCCTGTCGGTGCGTGCCTATAGGTGCATGCCCGTATGTGCAGCTTCGTTCCTTCGCTCTTTTAAACGATGACTGAATTGGGGCATTGTTTCAATTAGATCGGACCAACCGTATCATAAATGGCCATAACTTGGGAAACCTACTCATGGTCCCCAGCGTTAATTGTGACATCATATCAAATGAAGAAGAAGAAGAATTGTGACGCCCCTCTCTCTCCCCCCTCTCTCACTCCTCATCTCGCGCTCTCTCTCCCCATCTCTCCCCTGTTCTCTCACCCCTGGTCTCGCCCCTCCTCTCCCCCCCTCGCTCGCCACTCTCTCTTGCCCCTCTCTCTCGCCCCCACTCTCATGCCCTCTCCCCTCCCCCTCTCTCGCCACCTCCTCTCTCATCCTCTCTTGAATTTTGATGCCTCCTCTCTCTCCCTCCCCTCTCTTGCCCCCTCTCTCGTCCCCCTTTCTTGCCCCCTCTCTCTCCCGCCCCCTCTCTCCCCCTCTTCTCTCGCCCCTCCTCTCTCGCCCCCTCCTCACTCCTCCTCCTCTCTCGCCCCTCTCTCTGTAAATGTATTCACAAATGTCTTAAAAGCACAACAATTAATTCAAACCTTGGGAAAAAACAGCCTTCAAACCCTTGGGAAACAGATGTTTCCCTTGGGAAAATTCAAACCTTGGGATTAATTAATAATTTGAACAATTAATTCAAACCTTGGGAAAAAACAGTTTTCCAACCTTGGTGAAACACTTGGGAAAGAGCTGAAACGGATGAAGAACCACATCAAACCACGAAAAGGCACAGACTCAGGTCCCCAGCGTCGATTGTGATGTCATACCAAACGAAGAAGAAGAAGAAGAATTGTGAAGTCAATCCTGCAAAAAATACATAAATAAATAAACATTCGTTATGACGTCATTCGTGACGTCATAGCACCGTGTCCTGTCATTGGTTGACAGACGTTATTGGTCATTATTGGTTCACAGACAATATATATATAGAAAGGTCGTTATTGGTTGACAGACATTTGTCATTGTATCACATTTTTCTTTTATTACTGCCAATTATTTTGCTATTATTATTATTATTTTATTATTATTAATTTGCTGTTATCATTATTCTGAGATATCTTTGGGGAAAAATGGCATGATAAGGTGGAGCGACGCTTCAGCTGCGATATATACACCTTTCCAACACTGAAAAAAGCAATTAAATGCCCGTAACTTAGGAACCGATCGTCCGATTAATATCAACCCTTGAAAAGGCACTTCCACGGGTCCCCAGCAATATTCCTGGCAAGTTTCAATCAGATCGGACCAGCGGTCATCGAGAAACGGCGGTCGCACACACACACACACACACACACACACACACACACACACACACACACACACACACACACACACACACACACACACACACACACACACACACACACACACACACACACACACACACACACACACATTGCTGGAATTATAGATAGATGAATAAGGTACCAATCAATATGAACCGAGGACGAGTACTATCATTGTGTAAAATAAACAAGGTACCAATCAATACGAACAGATGATGAGTACTTTCATTGCGTAAAATAAACAAGGTACTAATCAATATGAATAGAGGATGAGTACTTTCATTGTATAAAATAAACAAGGTACCAATCAATATGAACAGAGGATGAGTATTTTCATTGTGGAAAATAAACAAGGTACTAATCAATGTGATCTGAGGATAAGTACTTTCATTGTGTAAAATGAACAAGGTACCAATCAATATGTTCCGTAGATGAGTACTTTCATTATGTAAAATAAACGATGTATCAATCAATATGAACAGAGGATGAGTATTTCCATTGAGTAAAATAAACAAGGTACCAATTAATACGAAAAGATGATGAGTACTTTCATTGCATAAAATAAACAAGGTACGAATCAATATGAACAGAGGATGAGTATTTTCATTGTATAAAATAAACAAGGTACCAATCAATATGAACAGAGGATTAGTATTTTCATTGTGTAAAATAAACAAGGTACTAATCAATGTGATCAGAGGATAAGTACTTTCATTGTGTAAAATGAACAAGGTATCAATCAATATGTTCCGTGGATGAGTACTTTCATTATGTAAAATAAACGATGTATCAATCAATATGAACAGAGGATGAGTACTTTCCTTGTGTAAAATATTCAAGGTACCAATGAATATGAACCGAGGACGAGTACTTTCTTTGTGTAAAATATACAAGGTACTAATGAATGTGATCGAAGGATAAGTACTTTCATTATGTAAAATATACAAGGTAGCAATCAATATGAACTGAGGATGAGTACTTTCATTCTGTAAAATATACAAGGTAGCACTCAATATGAACTGAGGATGAGTACTTTCATTGTGTAAAATATACAAGGTAGCAATCAATATGAACTGAGGATGAGTACTTTCATTATGTATAATATACAAGGTAGCAATCAATATGAACTGAGGATGAGTACTTTCATTGTGTAAAATATACAAGGTAGCAATCAATATGAACTGAGGATGAGTACTTTCATAATGTATAATATACAAGGTAGCAATCAATATGAACCGAGGATGAGTACTTTCATTGTGTAAAATATACAAGATAGCAATCAATATGAACTGAGGATGAGTACTTTCATCGTGTAAAATATACAAGGTAGCAATCAATATGAACTGAGGATGAGTACTTTCATTATGTATAATATACAAGGTAGCAATCAATATGAACTGAGGATGAGTACTTTCATCGTGTAAAATATACAAGGTAGCAATCAATATGAACTGAGGATGAGTACTTTCATTGTGTAAAATATACAAGGTAGCAATCAATATGAACTGAGGATGAGTACTTTCATCGTGTAAAATATACAAGGTAGCAATCAATATGAACTGAGGATGAGTACTTTCATAATGTATAATATACAAGGTAGCAATCAATATGAACCGAGGATGAGTACTTTCATTGTGTAAAATATACAAGGTAGCAATCAATATGAACTGAGGATGAGTACTTTCATCGTGTAAAATATACAA
Organism: Eptatretus burgeri; assembly: GCF_056783735.1. Classification (NCBI taxonomy): domain Eukaryota; kingdom Metazoa; phylum Chordata; class Myxini; order Myxiniformes; family Myxinidae; genus Eptatretus; species Eptatretus burgeri. The sequence goes on along the minus strand of NC_140964.1, from coordinate 98,785,922 downwards.
GGTAGCAATCAATATGAACTGAGGATGAGTACTTTCATTATGTATAATATACAAGGTAGCAATCAATATGAACTGAGGATGAGTACTTTCATTGTGTAAAATATACAAGGTAGCAATCAATATGAACTGAGGATGAGTACTTTCATCGTGTAAAATATACAAGGTAGCAATCAATATGAACTGAGGATGAGTACTTTCATTATGTATAATATACAAGGTAGCAATTAATATGAACTGAGGATGAGTACTTTCATTGTGTAAAATATACAAGGCAGCAATCAATATGAACTGAGGATGAGTACTTTCATTATGTATAATATACAAGGTAGCAATTAATATGAACTGAGGATGAGTACTTTCATTGTGTAAAATATACAAGGTAGCAATCAATATGAACCGAGGATGAGTACTTTCATTGTGTAAAATATACAAGGTAGCAATCAATATGAACTGAGGATGAGTACTTTCATTATGTAAAATATACAAGGTAGCAATCAATATGAACTGAGGATGAGTACTTTCATTATGTAAAATATACAAGGTAGCAATCAATATGAACAGAAGAAGATTACTTTCATCCTGTAAAATATACAAGGTACCAATCAATGTGATCCGAGGATGAGTACTTTCGTTTTGTAAAATATACAAGGTACCAATCATTCTGATCCGAGGATGTAAGATGTGCTGCGATGTCGTTGCTGTTGAGCAATATGAGGTTGTTGTTTTTTGAGCTCTTCAAATGAGCAAAAGAATACATTTTCTCCTTTTTTGTCTTTCTTCTTCGTGGTATTTTTATCATGGGTTTCCTGCTCATCCATTATAAACTATACCACCTTGTTCTGGTAGATCTGTCTTTGCAGGTTTGTTTGGTTTATAATGAGTTCATCATTGTGTGCGAAGATGCTATAAATTTGACATGAACTAGTTCTAGACTTCCTCGGGTTGTGGACTCCTTTGAGGCAGCAGTTGTGAGTTATTTAGTGGGATGAACAACTCCTACAGTGTGTCCCTTACATTCGGTTTGATTTCCCATTCTCCTTACAGAGCGTTGGTGCTGCACAAGCAGTTTCTTGGCAACAGTTGTTCTGGATTGTCTGCCATTGCTTTCCCTGATTGGTTACATTGTAGCACATTATTATTTCTTGAATACACCAAGTATACACAACTTTTCACGGACAAGTTGGAGTAATGTTCGAGTTTTTGTTCAGCAATCATCATGTCCACCTAATCATTAAATTGGTGTTAGTTTTCTTCTTCGTTTTTTCGTGGACCTGACACCCTGTGATTTTATTTGTGACGTTTCATGAAGTACAGGGCTTGTGCCATGTGCTGACAGTCCCTGGATGAGTTTCGAGATCACATCACGAACGCATATCCCTTGCCATCTATGCAAAGGTTCTGGACAATTTCGCTCAACGTCTCCATATATGTGTTGAAAGAGAAGGTGGACATGGTGAGTACGAAACAAAACTTCAACCTCAGTTTCTGTCTGGCTGGAGGTTCACCAACATCACTGTAACACACAAACTTGGTGGAAAAACGGATCCTCTTAATGACAGTTCGAGTAGATTGCTTCAAATTACGTTAGAAGCAAGGTCATATAATGTATCCTTGCAGTTGACATGAAATCTTTCCTTTTCTCCAATGGACTGATCTCACATCATCAGTTTGGTTTCAGACCCAGTCATTATACCCTGAGCATATGCTTCTGCTCTCCCAACAATGGATGGAGGCCCTTAATTTCAGATATGAGATTAGTGTTATTGCTGTGGACATATCTCGAGCATTTGATAAAGTCTGGCACCCTGCCATGAGATACAATCTCTCTGCTTGTGACATCTGAGGCCACCTCCTCTCATGGATCATTGACTTCTTCCACTCCTGTATCTCTTAATCAAACCTTCCCATCTCTCTCTCTCTGTCAATGCTGGAGTGCCCCAAGGCAGTGCCTTGGGCCCAATCTTGCTCCACATCCTCATCAATGATGCAACTGCCATCCCAGTGTTTCACAGGCAGGGAGATTGATCAATGTGTGCGCCGTCCCTAATATGGATGTTAAACGGGAACCCCAGCTGCCAGCATTCGTTGGCGGACTTTACAGACCCCATGGTATCCTCCACTAAGAGTAGGCGAGCCATCGGTGGTACCCTGAACAAATGACAAATTCAAGCCATCATCATCAGATGGCATTGCATCAGCGGCACAGCGATTCCCTCAACCAATGATGCTACCCCTCAGCTTTGTGCTGCATATGATGAATAATATCAATGATCTTTCTGATTCCCTGGAAAATCCTGCCTATCCCATTACTGATGTTTCCCAGGGGTGCCAAGAGTGGGTGGGGGGGGGGCGAGGGTGGATGGAGGGAGTGTAGGTGGGGCAACTACCCCGGCACCCACATCAAAAAGGAGCTCGTAATTATTCCTTCAATTTTTTTTGTTTCAGAAAATGATTGTTTGTGACGATAAAACACCAGGGCAACTTTATTTTGTGTCTGCCTCCAAGTCACTCAGGGCAAGTCCCTAACATGGGCAGTGACACCTTCCCTCGTAAAATAAACGACTGTGGGAACAATATAGAGAATTATAATTGTGGTAATGACGTAATGGAACACAAGAGCGTTGGCTACACCTCATCCGGATGAAATGGGTTAAACAAATCCACATGTAGGAAAAAGTGACAACCCCCACTTTTAAACAGGCATTTGTTTCTGACGACGAAAATACAGAAACCTTGTATAGGTTTAAAAAAAAAAACTTTGAAGGGGGACCAGATAAAGGGGGGCCCTTCACTTAGTATTGCCCCAAGGCCCATTCTGTCCTTTGGCAGCCCTGGTGATTTCACCATCTGGCATGTCATCTCTCATCATTCAGACAGGCGGGCAGCAGTCTCTCTCCTCTCTGCATCCTTGATAGAATCAGATTTTTCAGCACTTGGAATATGTCTTTCAACCACAACAAATCTCATAAACTCTCCCTCTCTCCAAAAGGACTGTCAAGCAAACCCTACCATTTACTTCCTAAATGAACCATTTGAAGAGGTTGTCACACATTTTTGGGCCTCTCCATCAGCCATGATCTTTCTTGGACAGACCATATTTCCAAGATGGCCTCCAAAGCCATCCATCATCTTGCAAAGTTTTTTTTGGCCAGTCTGAGCTTTTGACAACCTACAAGGCCTTCATTCACAGAATGATGGAGTACTACTCTCCCCCTATGGGCTGGCAGCCAATACCTCACATCTTGCCCTTCTTTGATGTCATGGAAAGCAAGGTCTTCAAAATAATTGGGATATCCAGCAATGAAGCTTTGTCTAGGCCTGTTACATTCACATCAGACAGGTTGGTGGCATCTCTTTATTCTACAGTCTCCATTTTGGTCTTGCACCCTTTGCCCCTTCTTGGCTCTGTCCCTCCCAGGTTTCTGCATTGTGCACATGGTCTGCAGTAACCCTGTTCTTGGTAAAATCCAGGCTCACTGTTCACCTCCACCTCCAAATCCAGGCCCACTTTTAAAAAATGTTTTTTTTCACCTCCACCTGTGCGTCTTTGCTCTCGCCTGTGGAACCAACTTCCCCAGTCTATTCAGTACCATTTTTCCCTCCAGGGATTTTCCATCCAAGCAACTCGTACAAAATGTAGACATGTCAAAGGTCGACAAAAGCTCTGCATTGTTGTTGTTGTTGTTGTTGTTGGGAATAAATTCTTGAAATGTGCACTCATTGGTTGAACAGCTGCCAGACCACAACCACATTGGTCGCTTGACTCAAGCCCGCCATGGCACCCAAAAGAAAGGCTATGGCCACCATCTTGGTTTTCTGGTGGGCCTAACACATCAGGCCTCTGATGTGTTATACACTGCCCGGGTTTGTTGCATCAGATTTCCATTGGCTTTGTTTGAGTCGAGTGTTACTCACGATGAGAGAGCCCAAAAATCTCATCAAATGTCGAATAAAAATTATTCGTAAGGTTTCATCAAGCCCGTATGCACCTCTCTAAAAACAATTGCGTTACGTAATTTTTGAACGGCCTCATATTGGGGTTAAACATTCGTGACTGTGTGATGAATCAGCTTGTTCATATATATCCGTGGCAGAGGCGAACATGGATGAGAGGTGTTGACCTCAATTTTACTGAATACAGCATGGTCCAGAAGAGAGACAAACTTTCAACCATTTTATAATCAGATTTACTGAATTATCTTAGGTTTACAAAAAGTATTTACAACCTGGAAGACATGGGGAACATTGGATGCTTCCAGCCAGTTGAAATCTGTCTGTGTGGATCAGTGATGTAGCTCTTCTTGTGAAGAATCTGAATGGCTATCACATTGTATGAGCAAATGTAGGCCTATAATTCACGAATTACACAGACATGTTGGCAGAGCAGACAAGCATGACATTATATATGTTATCATCATGGTTACCTGCTCTGCCATCTCCTTCAACAATCTTGGATGTTTATCCGGCTGCAAAGCTTTATATTCTTTCGTCAACTCCAAAAAAGACACAAACAAATGTGAGAAACAATGAAATAAATAATGTTAGCAGAGGGGATGCTCAGTTAAATGTCCATCAGAGGGACAACACACATATACACATTGATGAATCACCCAGCCTGTGAAACACTGGGCTGACAGTTTAGAGCTGGGTCAGCATTTAACCCAAGTGGGTTAATTGGCAGATCAAGTGGGTGTGAGTGTTGAGGTTTTGGTTGTCATGGTAAATGTGTGTATTACATTTATCACTCATTTTGGGGACTCAAATGGTATAGTGTCTTGATAAAACTTGATCCGACGGGAGATCTAGTGATGTCCTCATGGCCGACATTTTTGCAAAGCTCAGGTACCTCAAAATTTGGCACTACAACAATGGATTTGATTGCCTCGTTTGTAATGTCTAAAACTAACTAGCAGCTGTGTTGAAGTAAGCAGCAATGGTGGAGGTCAGCACATCACAATCACTCTCACCCATGGCACCATTAGCTGTGGCAGCGGGTGATAGCATGGTATGTCTCACCATCATGGCATGTTTCACCATCCTGGATGGCCGTTTTTTCTTAACTTTAATGGTCTTTGAAACTAGCATTCTTTGGCGATTCCCACACCAACTTGGTTCAAAAATCGCCATGTGACCATGCCAGATCCGCTGTTAACCCAATCTCAGAGATATGTATATATATATATATATATATATATATATATATATATATATATATATATATATATATATATATATATATATATATATATATATAGTTATGAATTTCGCCCGCCTGGTGTGTGATCGGCCACGTAACTCAAATCGCGACGCGTCGCCCACCGGAACGGATAATTCAGTCGTGACCTTCTTGGAACTACCGCCAAGGAGCTAGTCACGGGTGGGGGTTTCACCTCACCACAACCCAGTCCGCATTCTACCGGCGCGAAATAGGGTGAATCGCCGAATGTCGATATACCTAAGTACCCACGCGGGTCGCGTACGGAGGAGTTGTACCATGCCGCAGGTCGACCTCGGACACGAACCGCTTCAGCGGCTCGTTCCGTGCTAAAGGGATAACCGAGCGGAGTTATCGCCGACCTCGACGGTTCAGTTTTACTTATCGAGTGTTTCAACCCTCTACCAATCCCTTACATGGTGCAAGATGGAAATGTCAACCAGAGGAAAGGACGCAACGAAACGGGAAACAGTTTGACAAGCACTTTTAATTCACACTCAGACAAGCACGTATTTACAGTTATAGCAAGAACACAACGCAGAGTTAAAACCGAATAAAGCAATGTACAAGCACTTATACGGGTTTACTTAATAGACTGGCGCCACACACACACACACACATTTACACCAAAAGCAAAGAAAATACAAGCCACCCTCACAGGCAAGGAGGCAGACAGGTCCGTGGACCAAATGAACGTGGGACCTGGGTGATCGGCCAGGTCCACGAGACCGAAGGGGTCGAACTGCGCCCTCGTGGCGCGATGGCGGGCTAGCCGCAATGTCCGCGTAATGTGCCTGACTCCGTGTCCCTGGTATGGTCGGTGAGCTCCTTTGGCGTGCGTTGCGCAGGCACGTGTTGGTCGGCACCACGGTTGGATTGGGGAATGGACGAGGTTACCGGCACTATCTCAGTGCAGATGGGGGGGGGGGTGGAATTGTTGATGTTCGGGGTCGGGAGAGGGGAATGGCGGACGCTCCGTCTAGGGACCACACTGACTCCGGCAAACTCTCGCCCCTGAGTCCTCCTCCGCATCCCCGCCTCACTCCGCGACTCGTCCCACGACCCGGCAACGACAACCTCCAGGATGACCTTCGTCTTGGCTCGACCAGCCCAGCCAGCACAGCACCGCACAGCTCAGCACAACCCAACACAACACTCGGCACGACGTCTCGCGAGCCGCCTTGCGCTCGCATCTTTATAGACCGGGGAGGTGCGTGTATGCTACTTCGCGGATCAAAACGCGCTTGGAGGCGGGGCCACGCCACCCGACGTTTAGCCATTGGTCGGGCAAAAAGGGGCGTGAGCCTCTCCTGATCCGAATTCCCTCCTAAAAGGAGTCCACATGCATCGCGCTTGGGGGCGGGGCCACACCACCGGACGTTTAGCCATTGGTTGGGCAAAAAGGGGTGTGAGCCTCTCCTGATCTGAATTTCCTCTCCCGTAAAGGCATCCATTTGTACTCGCGGTTTGACACGTTCGGCAACAATTACCGAACGGGCCCTGGACAGCAAAACATTCGGTGTTGACTGCTGGTGTGGTTGATGGTTGTGGAAGGAGAAAGGCGAAGGTTGTGGGGGGTTTGCTGTGGTGGTTTGGTTGTTGACGGGCGTCGTTTGGAAATAGCGGTGAAGCGATGTTTGCGGGGTGGAGTTGTGGAGGTAAAGAGGCAAAGGTGGTGGTGCTTGAGTTGTTGGCGGGCTTATTGGTCCAAAATAACGATAGAGAAAGAAAAATGGCTAACTCAAAGTGTCGCAGCCTGGATGAATCACACATATTCCCTCAAAACAACGGGTGTGGACTAACTACACATGAACTTATCGATATATCTAACCTGAGGACCTTTCCGGTGTATTGCAAATTTCCACAGCCGTAACAATGTATATATATATATATATATATATATATATATATATATATATATATATATATATATATATATGTATATATATATTGTTGCGGATTCACGCCCGCCGGCGTGCGAGCGGCCACGTAACTCGAATCGCGGCACGTCGCCCACCGGACGGACAATCCCGTCGTGACCCTCTCGGACTAACGCCGGGAACTAGTCACGGGTGGGCCTTTCGGCCTCACCACGATCGTGCCAATCGGCTCCCCGCGTGGGATAGGGTTGCTCGCCAAATTCGACCTACCTAAGTACCCACACGGAGGGTAGACCGGGCGATCGCACCTCGCCGCAGGTCGACTTCGGACACGAGCCACTTTAAGCGACCCGTTCCGTACTATCGGGATAACCGAGCGGTGTTATCGTCAACCTCGACGGTTCGATTAATTATTGGGTGTATTTAGCCCACGACCAACCCTTTACGTGAAGTAAGATGGAGATTCAACAAAAGAAAAGACGAAGCGAAACGGGAAAAAGCACATTCAACATAAAGCACATTTATTCCGCGGCAAACGGAAAGCACACATATACAATTATACAACAAAAGCAAATGTAAAAGTAGAAGAAACACAACAATTCTGCACAAAAAGCAAATGCAACAATGCAGATCTACTACCGACTACCGAGCACACGGCAACACTTATACAGTTTTACTTCACAGACGGCGCCGACAACACATATACTCAAAGCAAAAGAAAAAGGGACCACCCTCAACTACAAGGGGGCAGACGGGCCTGGGGCCAAGACCGCATCGAGCCTACCCGTCTGGTGATGAGCCGCAAAATGGCGGCGGCGCCCCGACTCCGCGGGCCTCGCTGGCACTGACTGGAATGGGGTGGGAACGGGGCCCCCTTCTCACACTATCTCAGTGCGGGGGGAAACAGGAGGGGGTTGTTGATGCTCGGGGGGGGGGGGGGGAAGAGGATATCTGGCTGGGTTGGGTCCCGCGACGAGCGACGCCACTGCGACCTCGGTCGCGTTACCGGCCTCCCCTCTCCGCAGCTCCCCGACTCTGACACGAGCGCCGACCTCCACAAAGATTCTTGGCTTCTCCAGCCTCTCCGCACCCCGACAGACACTCTCTCGACTGATTTCGCCGCCGCCACATCTCTCCAACTCTTTCCTCTTCTCAACTCTTCCCAACTGCCTCTTCTCAACTCTTCCAACTGCTCGACTCTTCTCAACTCCGTCCAACTGCTCGACTCTTCTCACTCTCCACTCTTTCCTCTTCTCAACTGCCTCGATTCGCCCCGCGCTCAGCGCTTTATAGTTCGACAGGAGAAATCATATGCAGATTTTTGGATCAGGAACGGCTCGGGGGCAGAGCCACGCTCCCCATTGGACAGAGGAAAAGTGGGCGTGAATCATTCTTGATCCGCGAATCTGCATGTAGCGATTATACTCCGACGCGCCTGGAGGCGGGGCCAAATCGCCCCACGCTCGCTGATAGGACGGAACAGAAGTGGGCGTGAATCATTCTTGATCCGATTTCTCGGAAAGGCTGGTGTTTTTGCACCCGCTGCTCGGTGCGCGCCCTGTACGAGTCCAGTATCGGTGCCCACAAGCGGCACGGGAATGGCGGTGATGCGATGGTTGCGAGGGCAAGATGTGACGGTAAAGGTCGTGGCTGTTGGCGTTGCTGTTGTTGTGAAGCAGCGTTGCGGTTGGTGGTTGGTGTGTGAAAGCGGTTGTGGAGAAGGTGGATGTTGTGAAGGCGGTTCTGGAGAAGGTGGCTGTGGTTGTCGAGATGCGGTTGGTGGTGGTTGTGGTGGTAGTCATTGCGGTTGGTCCAAAATAAAGATAGTAAAAGAAAAACGGCTATCTAAAAGGGTCGCAGCCCGAATGAATGACATTTATTCCCTCTAAACAACGGGTTTGGGCAAACTACACATATACTTACAGAGATATCTCACCTACGGGACCTGAATGGTGGTTTGCGAATTTCGTCAACCACAACACTACCCCTCCCCTTTTTACAGACTCGTCCCGAGTCGTCAAATTTTCGTGTGCCATCATGTGTAGTTTTCCCCTAGTACATTTTACCTACGGATCCCTGAGTGCGACATTCATGGTATTCCTGTCCCCAAAATAAATAACCTGAGGGCTGAGTAACTAACTAAACAAACCCACTCACACGGACGACTTAAATAAAATTGCCGGCGCTAAGACAGACATGCCGGGGGCGCACTCATATTTACAGTACATCTTACCTTAACTTACAAATTTTACACTAAACCATGGCCCAGGATCAATGAACTCTGCAAAAAGAAAGCAGTTAGCATGGAGCCAGGCTGCTCGCATGCCGTCTCTGGCTCAAACAATGCAGGTGACAGGGAACGTGGCCGGCTGCTCACACGCAGTCCAAGGCCTTCCCTTTTGAACTGAACGCAGTGAACCACAACGGTGCATGGGCTGCACAAACGCAGTCTCCGTGCCAGGTCAAGTGGCACACGCAATGAACACAACGAATGGATGGATGAATGGATGGACGCAAACACGGTGCACTGGCCGCCACTGCAGGCCCGTGTTGTAGCTGCCAACAGGGCAGTTCTCGCAGCTTGCAAACTGTTGCCTTGCGGATCCTGGCGCACATGGCAATGAACAGGGGGGGGGGGCAAAGCAAAAATTGAACGGGGCTGGTGAACAAGGGCAATGGGCATGGCATGGCAAAGGTGATCAGGCAAACTCAGCCTGCAGAACCAGGCCGCTGCAGGCAAACACAGCCGGCAGATGAACTGGCCGGCACAGGCCTTGAAGGAACACAGCCAGCAGATGAAGTGGCCGGCACAGGCCTTGAAGCAAAACACGGCCAGCCGATGGCACAGGCCTTGCAGAAAACAGCTGCAGACGATCCGGCCGGTACAGGCCTTGCAGCACAGCAGCTGCAGCCGATCCAGCCGGCACAGGCCTTGCAGCAAAACAACAGCTGCCGATGAAGCTGGCCAGCCTTCGCCGTTCAGTGGAGGTTGGTGGAGGGAGTGCGGTGGTGCTGGCCACTCGGAAGGCGGGCTCGGACCTAACCTATGGTCTCCCTCCCAACCTTTTGCCTTTGCCTGTCACTGTCTATACCCACTCCCTTAATTTGTCAAACCCCAATTTAGCCCCAACTTATTTTTTTATTTTTACTTCCCCACTATAAATCGTCCCCTAACCCCCTGTACTCTCCTTGTTCGGCTAACCTATCCTGTCACCTAGCCTACTCCCAACCCCTACGTTCCCTTCCCGGAGGGGAACAAGGGAGAGCTAGCGTCCTGTGCCGAGGCCCAATGAAGCCTCAGAATGGCCTCCCCAGAGTTCAGCGATCTATAACACAAAGTGGGTCCAGCGGCCCACAACGAGAGCGAGGGGATGGACGGTGAGGAGGGGTACACTTCCTATTCTACCCTATCCATTTAACTGTTAAACTACCCCGGGGCTTTCAACAAGCGCCTCTCGCTTAAACTATTGGTTCTAACAACCCAGATTCCCGTCGCCTGTGTTGGTGTCCTTACAATTTCGGGCCTCGCCCCCCAATTTTCTCTCCGTGCCCTCACACGGTCTCATGGCTGGGATGCGTGGCTCCCCTTGGCAGGCACGACCCTCTGCCGAATCTCCCGCTATGGCACCCCCAGGCACTACACTGCCTCCGAGCCTACCAGCTCCCTAAACACCGGGGAGTGCCCCCCATGGCACCTCCCCTGAAACGCACACATGGCAGGCTGGCTTCCCAGGCCCCTTTCCGAGGGTCACCCGTGCCCACAACACTGCCCACGCGGCTAATGGCGCCCCGGGCCCCCGCACCAAGCAGGCGCATCCGTGCCCACTACGCTATCCCGGCCCCCCATGGGCCCTTGGCCTACCACGGCCGACTAGCCTGGTGCCCGGCGTACCCACTCAGCGATACTCACCTTTCGCAGCCATGCTCCCAGCCCGTCAACAGGGCTCCTGCACCCTTCCAAATGGGTTTTGAGCCTACATTCACACCAACAACAAAACGACCTCCATTTTTCAATTTAACTAACCCCCTAACTCACTCTACACTGACCCCGGGGTCCCTTGGGCGGGAGTCACTCCTCCCCCCAATCACTCATCGCACCATGCAGTCCCCATTCGCTCCATACACACAGACCCGCTGGCCTCACTCACTCACCAAGCACCTGCTTCCACTTCACTCACCAACAAGTCTTCAACACACTCACCGCTGAACTCTGCCATCCTTCTAACTACATCCCCTAACTAACTCGTGCTCCCACGTCATCCCTTACACTAAAGCACGTTCCTTTTAACACTACGTAGCTAAACTATGTCAACTCTACACATCCAAAGGCTGTCACTGTCTCCAATTAATCCCATTGATCAATATCCCAACCTAAATCTGGCTAAAATCCCTCGAGCTAATCCATTCCACGGACTCCATGAGGACTTACCCCTGCCCCATGAAGTCGGTCTAACTAAGCTAACCCTTCCCCCTAACTAGTTTCCATCCTGTGCCCAAGTAAGGGGGTCTTCCACCCCTTGCCCGGGAATCCTGTTCACCCGAAAGCGAGGCTTGCTGTTTTTTTTTCTAATTGCGCAGCACCAGCGCGGTAACTCGCAGCTCGCGCACTTTGCACCTGCCCGTGACGTCATGCAGCTGCACGTGTACCTTGTACCTCGTCCCTCCTTGGACGGTACCATCCGGCAGGGATACCCCTCCTGCCGGATTCCAACCCCACGTGCAGCCATGACGTCACCGTGCGCATAAAAAAACACAAGCCCCACGTCTCGAGGGGTTCCCCACGTGAACACATGTGCTTTGCCCGTTGGAGCTTAACACACACGATCGCGTGGAGAACCCGTCCGGTCCAAATCCATAATCCTGCCTAAACTTTGTCCGTCGCGGGATCGGCAACATTCACCGCGCTCGTTTCCGGACCGGGACTTCACTCTCGCAAGCGAGCACGTGGGGGCCTCGTGCGTTGCACAGCACGGACCTCGCGCTCGCTGCTGGGTGAACCCGGCACGGTGCGCAAAACATCTACAGCCGCTACTCGGCTTTTGTCCCTCTGTCGCCGTCGTCGTCGCCATTCAACCCACGCACACCTGCGTGTTACGACGCTAACACACCTCACCATTAAACTCACACCGGGAGACGCGGCTGCATGTTCACACATGCCGATCGACATCTCCCTCACACACAGCGACCTTGCACACGCTGTCTCTCTCACGCTCGGCCGCTCACTCACGCATGCCATCTCCCTCGCACACGTGGCTCCACTCACTCGCGGCCTTCCACTCACTCGTGCCATTTCCCTCACACAAACCATACCACTCACACACGCGGGGGCACTCGCCCGCGGTGCCTCACTCATACTGGCCGTTTCACTCACACACACGGCGACACTCACACACGGTGCCTCATCCACACACGGCATGCTGGGAAGCACGCCCTTTGGCACACTGCCACTACACCACTCACACACGTGGGGGCACTCGCCCACGGTGTCTCACTCACACATCGTGCCTCACTCACACACGCGGGGGCACTCGCCCGCGGTGTCTCACTCACACACGCGGGGGAACTCGCCCGCGGGGGCACTCGCCCGCGGTGTCTCACCCATACTGGCGGTTTCATCCACACACGGGGACGCACTCACACCTTGCACCACACACACAGGGACAACCACACTGGGGATTCGTGTCCCAACAACGGTCTCCGGGGCCTCTATACCCCCCAAGCTCTCCATGCACCTGTCCACAGCACTCCTCCCCTCGACCTCGCAAAGCACGACCGAACCCACCTGGTCGTGACTCGCCTCAAGGGGGCATACTCCCTCCCCTCGTTCCTGGAGGAGGCCATCCAGCTGATCGCACCGGGTCCCTACACGGTCCACCAGCTCACCCCCATTGTCCTCCACTACCTCCGTGTGTGTGTGTGTGTGTGTGTGCGTCTCTATCCCCGTCTTCATCGTGTAGTCTTCCCTCTATCGTTCCCATCTCCCGTGTTTCTGTCAACTCAGTCACCTCTTCACCCTTTACCTCCCTTGTCTCAACTATTATTTCCGTCTCTTCCCTTGTTATCTCCCTCGTGCACATCTCCGTCACCCCAATTAGTTTTTCCCTCTCGGTCACCGTCACTTTTACTTTCTCCATCACCTTCACACTTCTCGCCCAACACGTCCCCCGAATTACTTTGTCACCCGCCTCCACTGCGGGCCCGACAGCCGTTGCACTCCCTCCCAGCTCGTTCGCTCCCACACGTGGAGTCGCCATTTTAAACTCCCTGGTGACGGCCTTCATGCCCGCCTTCAAGCTTCGGCCCATGTTCTGCGTCTCACCCCGCAGCTCTTTCATTTCTTCCTTCATTCCTTGCGCATTTGTTTCCATATTCGTTTTCATTCCGTTCATTTGCTTGTTCATGCCTTTTATTTCGTTTTTCATTTCATTTGTGTTTGTATCCATTTTTTCGTTCTGCCTTTTATTTCCTTTTTCATTTCATTTGTGTTTGTATCCATCCTCGCTGTCATTGCCGCCAGCATGGCGCATAGCTGGGCCATGTCGGGTGCGCTTGGGTGAGCCGTTTCGGCAGGGATCGGGGAAGGGTTTTGGTGGAGAGGGGGAGGGGAGGTGTCATACACCGCGGCCGCCGCCGCACCTATTTCGGGCTCTGGGTTCAGTTGGGGGAGTTCGTGTTCCTGCACAATCAACATTTCCTGCACGGGGTTTTCATCCTGGACCATGGATTCTACACATTCTAAATCCATTTCTAATACCCCCGGCTCCCGCTCGCCTTGAGACGCCATCTTATTTCTCGTAAAGGGTTAATTTGAATCGCTCGTAATTTGGAGGGAATCGGGGGTCGCTCCTCTCACCCCTGGACCGATTCCCGTGAATTTAGCTGGAGACAGGAGAGCCCGTTTTCCCGTTCTCTGATACCAGTGCCGCGAGGAGGGGGATGGGTTTGTGTCCCACTCCTGACAACCAGTGTTGCGGATTCGCGCCCGCCGGCGTGCGAGCGGCCACGTAACTCGAATCGCGGCACGTCGCCCACCGGACGGACAATCCCGTCGTGACCCTCTCGGACTAACGCCGGGAACTAGTCACGGGTGGGCCTTTTGGCCTCACCACGATCGTGCCAATCGGCCCCCCGCGTGGGATAGGGTTGCTCGCCAAATTCGACCTACCTAAGTACCCACACGGAGGGTAGACCGGGCGATCGCACCTCGCCGCAGGTCGACTTCGGACACGGGCCACTTTAAGCGACCCGTTCCGTACTATCGGGATAACCGAGCGGTGTTATCCTCAACCTCGACGGTTCGATTAATTATTGGGCGTATTTAGCCCACGACGAAGCGAAACAGGAAAAACAGTTCAACATTAAGCACATTTATTCCGCGGCAAACGGAAAGCGCACATATACAATTATACACCATAAGCAAATGTAAAAGTAGAAGAAACACAACAATTCTGCACAAAAAGCAAATGCAACAATGCAAATCTACTACCGACTACCGAGCACACGGCAACACTTATACAGTTTTACTTCACAGACGGCGCCGACAACACATATACTCAAAGCAAAAGAAAAAGGGACCACCCTCAACTACAAGGGGGCAGACGGGCCTGGGGCCGAGACCGCGTCGAGCCTACCCGTCTGGTGATGAGCCGCAAAATGGCGGTGGCGACCCGAATCCGCGGGCCTCGCTGGCACTGCCTGGAATGGGGTGGGAACGGGGCCCCCTTCTCACACTATCTCAGCGCGGGGGGAAACAGGAGGGGGTTGTTGATGCTCGGGGGGGGGAGAGGATATCTGGCTGGGTTGGGTCCCGCGACGAGCGACGCCAGCGCGACCTCGGTCGCGTTACCGGCCTCCCCTCTCCGCAGCTCCCCGACTCTGACACGAGCGCCGACCTCCACAAAGATTCTTGGCTTCTCCAGCCTCTCCGCACCCCGACAGACACTCTCTCGACTGATTTCGCCGCCGCCACAACTCTCCAACTCTTTCCTCTTCTCAACTCTTCCCAACTGCCTCTTCTCAACTCTTCCAACTGCTCGACTCTTCTCAACTCCGTCCAACTGCTCGACTCTTCTCACTCTCCACTCTTTCCTCTTCTCAACTGCCTCGATTCGCCCCGCGCTCGGCGCTTTATAGTTCGACAGGAGAAATCATATGCAGATTTTTGGATCGGGAACGGCTCAGGGGTGGAGCCACGCTCCCCATTGGACAGAGGAAAAGTGGGTGTGAATCATTCTTGATCCGCGAATCTGCATATAGCGATTATACTCCGACGCGCCTGGAGGCGGGGCCAAATCGCCCCACGCTCGCTGATAGGACGGAACAGAAGTGGGCGTAAATCATTCTTGATCCGATTTCTCGGAAAGGCTGGTGTTTTTGCACCCGCTGCTCGGTGCGCGCCCTGTACGAGTCCAGTATCGGTGCCCACAAGCGGCGCGGGAATGGCGGTGATGCGATGGTTGCGAGGGCGAGATGTGACGGTAAAGGTCGTGGCTGTTGGCGTTGCTGTTGTTGTGAAGCGGCGTTGCGGTTGGTGGTTGGTGTGTGAAAGCGGTTGTGGAGAAGGTGGATGTTGTGAAGGCGGTTCTGGAGAAGGTGGCTGTGGTTGTCGAGATGCGGTTGGTGGTGGTTGTGGTGGCAGTAATGGCGGTTGGTCCAAAATAAAGATAGTAAAAGAAAAACGGATATCTAAAAGGGTCGCAGCCCGAATGAATGACATTTATTCCCTCTAAACAACGGGTTTGGGCTAACTACACATATACTTACAGAGATATCTCACCTACGGGACCTGAATGGTGGTTTGCGAATTTCGTCAACCACAACAATATATATGTGTGCAATATCTCTTTTCATCCCACAAACTACCAATTTCATCTCATAAACAAACAGACACATCTTTCAATGCATTCTGCCCCACATCGATGACTATATTTTTCATCATACTGTAGCACAGGTGTGTGTTCGATTACACTGAACAACAAAAATTTTTTACTGGAGATGTGTAAAGTGATTTAGACTAATTTGGGTACGCTGATTTCAAAAATCATAACCGTTTTGCTGTATCACGTCAGAATTTTCAGTAACAGAAATATTCCCATTGCCTAGAAGTCAGGATTTCAATGAAATTTACAAAAATTCATTTATTCATTTATTTCATCATGAATGCTGCAAAATTATAGAAATTACAGAAAAACTCCACTAGAATGTAATTAAAAATGCTTTAGGCATTTGGCTTTGCGTTTGTGCTGCTCTGTGTCAGTTTCACGATGCAGGAACCAGCAGAAATCGCCCATCATGTTCGGGTTGTGCCGCCCTTGGTAACGCGTCTCCATGAGTGAAATCTCTTGGTGGAATCGCTCGCCGTGCTCGTCCGAGACTGCTCCCAAGTTGTCAGGGAAGAAGTTCAGGTGCTGGTGTAGGAAATGGATTTTCAGGGACATCCTGGAGCCAAGTTTCCTGAAGGACTCCAGCAGCTGCTGCACTATTTCTTCATAGTTGTCCGCGCACTCGTTCCCCAAGAAGTTGTCCGTCACAGCTTTGAAGCTCCTCCACGCTGCCAGCTCTTTGGGGTTTAGAGATGTTGGAAATGTTTCGTCTTTCATAATCTGTCGGATTTGCGGTCCAACAAAGACACCAGCCTTGATCTTGGCCTCCGACAAGGTGTTGCCAAACTTTTCCTTGAGGTATTAAAAACCCACGCCCATTCAGATCCATTGCCCGTACAAAACTTTTCATCAAGCCGAGCTTTATGTGGAGTGGTGGAAGGAAAACCTTGGCTGGGTCGACAAGGGCGACATGCTTCACGTTGTGTCGACCAGGTAATGCTCTTTTCGCTCTTCCCAATCTTTCTTCGTCCAGTGATTCTTGTCGTCTCTGCTATCCCAGAGACAAAGGAAGCACATGTATTTCGTGTAGCCTGACTGCAGCCCTAACAACAGCGCCACCACTTTCAAGTCTCCACAGATGTGCCAGTTGAAGTCATTGTACTTGATGGAATCAAGCAGCTGCCGCATAGTCTCATATAATAGGTCTCTGTCATGCCGAACGCGTGAGCCAGTGGGACTGATGGTTTCTCGTTGCCATTGTGGAGCAAAACAGCCTTCAAGCTGTTCTTCCCCGAGTCGATGAAGAGGCGCCAGTCTGCAGGATCGTGATCACACCCAAGTTCTTTCAACAGACCGTTGATGTCACTGCAGAATGTCATCGTGTTTTCCATCTCAAAGAACTCAGCCATGTCTCTGTGACGTGCTCTGAACAAGGATATCTTGGTGTTAGGTTCAAGTAGATAACACTGCTGCAGCCTTGATCCAAGCAGCTCTGCCTTCGCCTTTGACAGCGAGAGATCTCTTACAAGATCATTTAAGTCTCCCTGGTTCAGAAGGTGTGATTCTTGAGTGTCGGGTTCAAAAGGTTCATAATCACCATCCTCTTCACCACTGCTTACAGCTATGTTCTGATCAGCTGGAGGTGTTGGAACGGGGTTCTCGTCATCATGAGGCACAGGTTTACGAGCAGAGACGCAGTCAGCGTACTTGATGTGACCTTTATTCTTCTTGTTGAAGCCGGCGATGCTTGTGCAGCAGAAATAACAATCATCATGATGATTCTGCGGCTCACGCCATATCATGGGCACCGCAAATGGCATGCTCGCGCGCTTGCCCACCAACCACTGAGTCAAGGTTGTGTGACAGCTTGTGCAGCAGATGTGTGGTGCCCAGCTCTGTTCTTGGTCCCCCACCTTACACCCGAAGTAGTGAAAGTAGGCGGCCTTCATTTTCACTGCTGTAGATATACTTCGCTGTTGATCTTTTTTGGTATACCGACCACAGACATAACAGAAGTTGTCAGGATGATTGGTACAGGAACGCCTACTCATCTTTATCTGAAAGAAAGAAATATAACACAAGTTAACAACAATTGTACGAAATAGACATGTTAAAGACATATGTAAATTTCATTGAAATCCTGACTTCTAGGCAATGGGAATATTTCTGTTCCTGAAAATCCTGACGTGATACAGCAAAACGGTTATGATTTTTGAAATCAGCGTACCCAAATTAGTCTTAATCACTTTACACATCTCCAGTAAAAAAAATGTTTTGAAATTTGTTGTTCAGTGTTATCAACCAGCTGGCTATCACTTGCCAAGCCAGCCATTCCTTATTGACCATTTCAAATGCAGTGCTTGCCCGAGTGCTTTCACCACTTGGAGAGCACTCTCCAAGTTGATTGGTAATGGAACACACCCCTAATAATTGGCATATTTTGGAATTTAGAATGATTTGTACAACTTCCAGGAGTTTCTTTTAACTTTTAGGAATAACATTAAGTTTTCAAGCTTCTCCGTCCAGTGGTGCACTCGAAGGTATAATTATTCTCCAGATTGTTGTGATAATTCCTCACGTAAACATAAAAGTAAAAACCTTAATTGGAAGTTGCCATCCGAACTTAGTGCAACATTTCCATGCACACACACAGTACAACCACCACTTTTCAAGTTATTTCGTCCAACGGTTTAAGAGTGCATAAAATGCAGACCACGTATTTAAATTGGCCAATAGTTTTCATTTCTCTATGGTTTTCAGACACAGATACTATCCATAATACTGTAAACTACTGGGA
This sequence comes from Eptatretus burgeri, assembly GCF_056783735.1. Taxonomy (NCBI): domain Eukaryota; kingdom Metazoa; phylum Chordata; class Myxini; order Myxiniformes; family Myxinidae; genus Eptatretus; species Eptatretus burgeri. The sequence goes on along the minus strand of NC_140964.1, from coordinate 98,767,208 downwards.
CTTGTAATACCCTCTACCACCTGGAGCAGTGCGACATGATCATGCACATTTACGGAGATAATATGCATCACTCCCTTCCCCATCCCTCTTTTGCCTACTGAATCCCCATGAATGAATTTTTTAACACTTCACACCTTCCTGGGCACAACCTAAGTACAGTGTACCCACAAAATTTCAACTCATTCCGTCTACCGGTTTAGGAGTGCAATCAGTGCATATATGTCAAACTCAAATGCATGCACACACACACGCACATGCACAAATGCACACACACACACACACACACACACACACACACACACACACACACACACACACACACACACACACACACACACACACACACACACACACACACAAAAAAACATGCCCTACAAATAGAAGCCAAATTTCACCATGGAAACAGAGACAAGAGATGCAAAGAGAGCAACTGATGAAGGAAGTAAGACAAATACAACAGTTCAGGAAAGGACACAGAAGCCCAAAACGAAATAAGAATATCCAAAGAATAAAAAGCAAATACAAAGACAAAGACCTCGAGTGCTTGGGTGCTGAAAACAAACTCAACATAGAAATGAGAGCAAGGGAGGTTAATAAAAAAAACGACGAGGAAATAAATAACAGGACAAAAAAACATGCTTGAGAGTAACCCAAAGAGATTGTACCACAAATTCGGGAAACAGAAGCAAATGTATCAACTCATGCAGAAAAAGAAAAGCTAGAAAAATTCCGGAAAGTAATTTGTTAAGATCGGAAAGAACATACAAGAAAGCGGAATGAATACCAAACTTGGTAAATAATAATCAACATCTTGAGGAAATGCCCCCAGTCATTATTGGTGAAGAAAAATTTAGAAAACAACTTCAAAAAATGCCAAACTTTAAAAGCCCAGGCCCAAAGGAATTCCAAATTTCTGGCTTAACCACATCGATGCTCTCCATAATCACTACACCAGGACTTTCAACAAACTGATCCAAGAGGAAAAGGCAGTGGATGAGTAGCCCATAGAAGAAAACACATTTCTCATGTCAAAATCTGAAGAAACCCAACTTCCTCACAAATACCGACCAATAACATGTCGAACAACAACATTCAAACTTCCAACAGGAATCCTTACAGAAATGATGTACCATCACCTAACACAACAAGGAGGTTTTGAGGTAGAACAAAAGGGATGTAAGAGAGCTTGTTATGGAAAAATTGACCTCCTACTCCTGAAGAAGGCCGTACTTGAAAATTGCAAAATGTGAAGAACCAAATTGTCCACTGCCTGGATGGACTATCAGAAAGCTTTTGACAGTGTCCCACATTCGTGGATGATAAAATGCATGCAAATATACAAAATCAATCCCCAAGTGATTAATCCAACTGATTGAGAACGCAATGGAGCTCTGGAATACCACATTGTTATGACAGCACTCAGAAGGAAATATCGAAATACCAGATGTGAATATACGGCGTGAGATCTTCCAGGGAGGTTCTTCTTTCCCCTCCCTTGTTCAGTCTGGATCTGGACCCACTGAGTAACCTCATCAACAAACATGGCCACTGATACATCCAAACGACCAATAGAAGGAGAGATTGGGACCATACTCTGTGCAGAGCGTTGGTGCTGCATCAGCAGTCTCCTTGGCTATTGGGCACAATCCTGGACGGGTCGCCACTCCGACACAGGATACCAGCATGCTGGCACTCATTTTGCCGACCTCGGAAGGATGACAGGTCGAGTTAACCCGACCTGGTATTAATTCAACAGCTGAGCGGGAATTGAACTCATGACCAGAGGATCCAAAGCCCACCACCCTAACCATTAAGCCAACAACAGGCATAATAGAATAGAAGAACATCCAAATAAACAGGAAAGTTGACACACCAACGATTCATGGATGCTTTAAAGCTCTTTGCACAGATGACTAAAAACTGACAGAACAGCTAAAACCAGTAAAACGATTCTTTGAGGACATTCAAATGGAATATGGACTAGGTAAGTGCACCAAGTGCACATTTGCACCAAGTAAATCAACAAAAACCAGAAGACATAAAAATTGACTTTGAAACAACAATATAGTAGATAGAAAATGAAGCATCAATCAAATACCTCGGAATAGAAGATGGCCACCAAATACGTCACAAACAAATGCGCAAAACAATTGCCAAGGAATACCTGCGTAGATTGAGGATGATCTTGAAAATGTACCTCTCCTCAAGAAACAACATCAAAGCCGTAAACCAACTCACAGTACCAGTATTTTAATACAGCTGTGAAATAATAAACTGGCCCCAATCAGAAATCAAAAACTTAGACATCAAAACAAGAAAACTACTGACCATCCACAAAATGTTCTACAAAAAAAACAGCATCCCGAGAATGTATCTGCCGAGACGAGAGGGAGGGAGCGGCCTGATGGAACTCAAACAGGTGTGCAGAGCGACGAGTGTAGGACTAGCTGAGTATGTGAAATTCTCAACAGACGATCAGATTCAATTTGTAAACAAACATGAAAAAGCATCCTGAACTCAACTTGCAAGGAATTTCCAAAAAACAGGTGCAAATAGAAGATACCGCACAGGAAAATGAAACAGCAACAAATACAGCCCCAACAATAGCAAATTTCCACAGCCGTAACAATATATATATATATATATATATATATATATATATATATATATATATATATATATATATATATATATATATATATATATATATATATATATATATATATAGTGTAATATCTCTTTTCATCCCACAAACTACCAAAAAAAAAATCTAATAAATAAGATTCATCATTTGTCTGTCTGTGTGTCTGTCTGTGTTTCTGTCTGCATTTTTTGCAAGGACCGCTGGATCAGTGTCCGGCAACCACCAAATTTGGCACACAGCCCAAGTCCGATCTAGTGAATGTCCTCAGGGTATTTTCATCCACCACATGAGGCTTTAAACATCACTTTTCTGGCTTTTTCATTTATGTGCAATCTCATTGGTTAACACATATCATGTGATATATAACACGGCCAGAGGCGAGCACACCTAATTAGTCTTGCTGCATCTTTCACCCATTGACCCACAGCACAACTGCCCTGACTCCACACACAAATGGAACATACAGTAACTATATAAATAATATTGTTGTGGTTACCAGATTCGCAAACCACCATTCAGGTCCCTTAGGTGAGGTATCTCGGTAAGTGCATGTGTAGTTAGGCCCAAACCCGTTGTCTAGTGGGAATACATGTCATTTATACGAGCTGCGACTCTTCAGGATAGCCGTTTTTCTTTTACTATCTTTATTTTGGACCAACCGCCATGATCACAACCACAACATCAACCACCGACCACAACCACCGCTTCACCACAACCGCCACGACCTTTACCGTCACAACTCGCCACCATCGCATCACCGTCATCTCGCGCCACTCATGGGCACCGATGCTGGACTCGTGTAGGGCGCACGTTGAACAGCGTGTACAAAATCACGGATTTTCTGCTTCAAAAACGGATCAAAAACGACACACGCCCACTTTTTGCCGTCCAATCGGTGAGCGAGGGGCGATTTGGCCCCGCCTCCAGAACGATCGATATATGCAAATTTGTGGATCAAAAAGCCTTCACGCCCACCTTTTCTCGGGCCAATGGGGAGCGAGGTGAAAGGTCAAAGGGAGGGGGTCAAAGGCGAAGTTACGGGGGGATAAAAGGACGGTGTTCGTCAGTCAGAGTCGGAGTCAGCAAAAAGGGAACGAAGAGTCAGGAGAGAGTCGCAAACAAGAACGGGTCGGAGAGTCAAGAAGAGGAGAGTCGCAAAGGAGGGTGGGAGAGTCAAGAAGAGGAGAGTCGGAAGCAAAGGGTCAAGACTTCGCGGGCGGTGGAGCTGCTCGTCGTGTGCGTTGGAGTCGGAACGGAGGGGACGGAGCTGTGGAAAGGCGGCGACACCAGACGAGGGGGTGCTCGCGTCGTGCAGGAAGCTGCACCCGAGGGAGGCCGACAGCGCGACCTGGCCGAGGTGGAGACGCTCGTCGCACATAATAAAGATCCTCTATACCCCGAGCATCAGCAACCCCCTCCTGTTTCCCCCCGCGCTGAGATAGTGCGACCAAGGGGGCCCCGTTCCCACCCCCGACCAGACACCGTCCACGAGGCCCGCGGGTTGCGGGGCCATCGCCGCTCCGCGTCTCATCACCAGACGGGTAGGCCCGACCCGGTCTCGGCCTCAGGCCTACCCCATTCTTGGGGGATTTCTTTTCCTTGGTTTTGGGTATGTGTTGTCGGCGCCGTCTGTGAAGTAGAATTGTATAAGTGTTGCCGTGTGCTCGGTAGTCGGTATTAGCTCTGCACTGTGTTTTCACTTTTATGTTTGCTTTTTGTGTAAATGGAATTGTGTTTTCTTTTTTGTGTGCATTTGGTGGAATTGTATTTGTGTGCTTTCCGTTCGTCGCGAATAAATGTGCTTTATTGTTGAACTGTTCTCCCGCTTCGCTTCGTCTTTTCCCCCATTGAACCCTCATCTTGCTTCACGTAAAGGGTTGGTAGTGGGCTGAGTACGCCCGATAATTAATCGAACCGTCGAGGTCGACGATAACACCGCTCGGTTATTCTGATAGTACGGAACGGGTCGCTTAAGTGGCCCGTGTCCGAAGTCGACCTGCGGCGAGGTGCGATCGCCCGGTCTACCCTCCGCGTGGGTACTTAGGTAGGTCGAATTTGGCGAGCAACCCTATCCCACGCGGGGGCTGATTGGCTCGATCGCGGTGAGACCGAAAGGTCCACCCGTGACTGGTTCCCGGCGTTAGTCCGAGAGGGTCACGACTGGATTGTCCGTCCGGTGGGCGACGTGCCGCGATTCGAGTTACGTGGCCGTCGCACGCCGGCGGGCGCGAAATCCGCAACAATATGTTCACCGTTTTCGTGTTGCGGTGAGCCAAAACAATCTGCTACCATAAGTGGTGTATACTACATTCGCAATCACCACGTCGATCCCTTGAAGATGTATGGTTTAAAAAAGAGCGTTGTATAACTCTGTGAAGGATCCATTTGTTTGGAGAAATGTAACTTTACAATGCTTGTGCTTTCTGCCTCTCTCACGCCTTCCAACTGTCTCAGTTTTTGCAGAAACATTCATTATTATTGACTGTGACTGGACATTTGATATCATTTTTCAAATCCTCTGACATACATAATTTAAAGGGGAACCCAAATGCTCAGACAACCTCGATGCTAATCTATCCCGAGTGTCTTTTTTGTGATTAAAAGTCGAAATATTCTTCTTCTTCTTCTTCTTCTTCTTCTTCACACTTCCCATGACGTCACAATCGGAAGTCGACCGCCATATTTTATTGTAACTACGGGTTACATCGCGGTACGATTTAACACAATGGGCGAATAATTTTCGATTTTCCACAAACGTGCCGCTAGTCGATCCATCCTTGGCGGTTGTATAATACAGTAATGTTATCCACCATGATTAAGAGAGGATGCTGTACCTTGTCCATGCTGCCGTGCTGTGTCCCCTATGATGAAGCAGAAGAAACAACCATCACATTAATTGTTCCATAATCTCTGCTGAGCTACATGCACATGTGCACAGGCAATTTGAGTTATGGCACGGTACAAATGGCATCCTGGGAAAGTGTTAAATGGGATGATAAAAACCCTTAGATCCCAAATATCCTGGACACTTTAAGACCCCGAAGACCCTTAAGTCTTTTGAAGACCCATAAAACCCCTGAGAGCCGGAAGACCTCAAAGACCCTTAAGACCTCAATGACACTTGAGACTCCAAGACCCTTTAAGACACTCAAGACCCCTTTACCCACTGGTGTTCCCTTAAGACCCCTTTACCCACTGGTGTTCTGGCTCTCCTGCCCCCAACACAGTCCACCCCAACCCAACCCCGTTGGTTGTCTTGCCCTCGATGTGCCTACCCCATTCTCAGTCCTGCCGGCTCTCCTGCTTTTCCAACTTCTCAGTACCGCCCCCCCCCCCAATCACCAGAGCAACCCCGGGTAACCCTGCTTGTACAATAAAAATATATCAACGAATATACACCAACAACTGGGAGAACAACAGAAGAGCAGGAAAATCCAAAAAAATAATTGGACTGAGTTGGGATCGACAAAGAAGGCTCATTCGAATGGCTAAGAAGAGGTCAGCTCAACAGGGACGGAGAATGAATCATAATAAATGGCCAAGATTAAGGACACCACACCAATGGATTAAAAAAGATGGCGGGACCGAGCCAGACAGACAAGTGTAAGTTCTGCAAGATGGAAACAAAGTACGAGCTACCTGCTTTCGGGATGAAAAAAACTATTATCAGAACAACTTTACACACAATGGTACAACAAAGTATGCAAAGTGATTCATTGGCATATCCACTAAAATTTCAACATCCCAGTCCAACAAAACTCAGGGAAACACTAATCAAGGGCTATCATTGAAAATAAGGATGTCACGTTCATGTATGACCTGATGATCCGACCAAGTGTGAACATAGAAAACAAAGCCTTGCGACTGGACATCGTTCTCAGGAACAAAAAGGAAAAAACAGCATTACTGATCGAGATATCAGTACAGGTCAGGTCAGGTATGGGAACATGTGCCAGAGCAGCGCGTTGCTGCGTCCACTTTCCGCCGGTACTCCTGGGTCCTCCGTCTGGCCATCCCCCAGGCAGATGCCTGGCCAATCCCAATCTCCTTGAGATGCCGATCAACCTTCTGCAACCATGAGGCATGTGGTCGGCCCATTGGCCTCCTCCACTCACGAGACTCCCTCGTTGAGAGAATCTGGTGAGCAGGATCAGTGTCAGGAAAATGAGCCACATGTTCGTACTCACAAACTTTGAAGTGTACATGCGCTTGAAGTGTACATGAACATGCGCTGTGGCATGTTCGTACTTTGAAGCCACAGTTGATGCTCACGGACTATGCAGGTCACAAACCTCATTTGAGTCTCTCTCAGCAACCGCTCGTTGGACGCAAAGTCCGACCAGCGATAGCCAAGGATTCTCCGAAGAGACCTGGTACCAAAGGAATTAAGTCTCCGTCTCAGATCCTTGGTCAGAGTCCAAGTCTCGCATCCATAGAGCAAGACAAGAAGCACCAAGCACCTGAAGCATTTGAAGCACCTGAAGACTCGGACTTTCATCCTCCCGCACACGTACCGGCAGCGCCACACCCCATTATCCAATGAATCCATGACTCCCCAGGCCCGACCCAGACGTCTATTGACCTCTGACTCACAGCCAGCAGAGACATGAATATCACTGCCAAGGCAAGTGAATCTCTCCACGACCTCAACATCCTCACCACAAACAGGCACAGACAGGACAGCATCATCCAAGATGTCATTGAAAGCTTAGATCTTAGTTTTGACCCAAGAAACCCATAATCCTAGTGGCTCCAACTCCTCATTCAGCTCCTCGAGGGCCCCAAAAGGATATCTAAATTCTCCGCAAAGATGACTGCATTATCTGCGAAATCAAGGTCAGAGATCTTGACATTCCCAAATGATGCACCGCAGCTTGATCTCTCCGACATCCTCCCTAGAATCCAGTCCATACAAGTGCTGAAAAGCGTGGGGGCCAGTACACACCCCTGACGAACTCCAGAAGCAACTGGAAATAAGTCAGAGATGGTACCACAACATCTCACAGCACTCTCAGTCCCAGAGTAGAGTTCAGACATCAGATTGATCAGTTTTGGTAGCACCCCACGAAGGCAAAGAATCCTCCAGATGGCATCCCGATTCATTGAATCGAACGGTTTACAGAGATCAACATCGGCTGCAAGCAGCCCCTGCCAAAACTCTCGTCTGCGTTCGGTGAGGACACGAAGAGCAAGGATACGGTCAATCGTTGACCTCTTTGGTGTAAAGCCTGACTGCTCTGGACGCTGGTGCTCAAGCACTCAAGATATCAGTACCCAGTGATTTTACCTCTAATAATGCAGAAATCAAGAAAATGACCAAATACCAGGACTTCAAAAAGGAGAGATCATGGAAGCTGAAGTGTCGAAATTGTACCAGTGATAATTGGAGCAAGAGGAATAATAAAGAAGAACCTCACTGAGATAAAAAAAAAACCATCCCCGGGAATATTACCACAAACCTACTACAATTGGAGGAAGTCTGGGGTTCGGTGACGATCCTGAAAAGAGCCCTCGGCACAAAACTCTGAGAACAACAAAGTTGAACAGCTTGGTCCATGAACTGTGATCTCTTACCAAAGTGAAGGTGGATACCTTGAGTCATGGGAGGACTTTGCTTCATTTCCTGAAACCCACAAATGGAGATAACTAACACACACACACACACACACACACACACACACACACACACACACACACACACACACACACACACACACACACACACACACACACACACACACACACACACACACACACACACACACACACACACACACACACACACACACACACACACACCAACTTGTCTGTAATGCAAGGAGTAGTGCAGATTCAGCTTCATTGCAAGAGATTCCAATGATTTTGAAGGCATTGGTCTTTTTCACATCTCTGACAGGCACAATCATCCTGTCTCCGTGTCTGTGTCTCTGTCTCTCTCATCACCAAAGCTCCACGATGCATGTTTTCATTCCAAATTGCACTTTGAAGTGTTTGTTTTTCCAAAGAGAATGTGAAAATAAACATCATTAATTTAAAAGCGACTGCTGATACAGATTTTCATCTGCATCACACATTTCTTCGGTTTGTAAAGTTGTGACTGCCATCCAAAGCTGCTGTGCGAAATCTGTTAGTTCGATAAAAAAAAAAATAAACATGGATAACAGGTGAGAATAATTTCATCATAAGCATGGGATGAACACACTGAAGATAAGTCAACTGATCAAGTTGGTCGATTGAACATAAGCACATGACAGTGTAAAAAAAAAAAAAAAAAAAACAAACTCGCCTCTAATAGCACAACTCACGAGCATCACTTTGTGAGCATCGAAACTTTTCTGATGACGACCGATTCGCTTTTTAAGCCTGTGTGAATCTAGCCTTTGAGATAATGGCAGGCCAGCTTTGCAGCATGCTTTTTTGACCAAAAATTGCTGCTTCAAGTGAATTGATTTTACACTGCAACCCCCTCGCAAACTGTTAAGGCCCACATTGCTATTCTTGACCTTAACAATAATATAACTCGACCAACCTCATCGAAATGCTGACTCTTCGAATCAACCTTCGATTTTGTTTTAGGAATTACAGCTGCAGCAGCCATCAGGCACCGACCACAAACAGAAAATAATTTAACCAACGAAGCACCTATTCACCTTGGTGAAATGTAAACCAGCCACGAAGTGTGTTGCATGCACACCGTACAGTGGTTCCATTGCTGCCACCAACCATTGCTATGCGGCATGATCTCCTGGCTGTGGATGTTTCTTACGGCCCTTATTACCTCCACCACCCAAGAAGAAGGTGCTTATGTTTTCACCCATTTCTGTCTGTTTGTTTGTTTTTGTGAAGAATATCTCAAAAAGTTGTGAACGGATCCGGATGAAATTTTGTCGACAGGTTCAGTGTGTGATGAGGACGGACTGATTCGATTTTCGTGAAGATCCGGGTCCGATCCGACCACTATAATTGTTTAAGTGATTCTTCACCATTGAGAGATTGGGCTAAAAACGTGATATAGCACAATATCTCAAAAAAGTTGTTGACGAATTCGGATGAAATTATGTGGACATGTTCAATGTGTTACAAGGACGAATTGATTCGATTTTGGTGAAGATCCGAATTCGGATCTGAATACGAGAATTATTTTATTTTTAAAGTGATTATTCGCCATTGAGAGATAGGGCCAAAAATGATATAATACTGTATAGCATGATATTTCAAAAATGTATTGGGCCCAATATGTTGTCGTGGATCCGGTATTACGTGATGGAGTTATGCGCTCTACCAAGTGCCCTTCTAGTTTTGAACATGAAAATTAACTGCTCTTCAGAACAGATCAGTACAATATGTGAATGGACTGGATCTCATTCACAGGTCAGACGTTGTACTTTATATACCTGCTGGAGGTCATCAGTTTAGAAAACGTTCGGTCATTGCCTCATGCCGATACCTTAATTTGTCAATATTCAGCGCAGAGCATTTCAGATTTTTGAAAGACCCCCAATGACATCAACAATCTATCCACCCAAAACGGTGAGTTTCAATATCTTTGGATTGAAAATTCTGGTCCAGCATTATATATTTCCTCAACGTAATGACATTTATATTTTCCCATCTCTGTAGCTGCCTTGCACTTGGTCTTACTTCAATTTTCATATCCATTTTTACACTTCCTCAAGGCACCGGCACGAGTGCACCAGTCACCCGAAGGGTAGAACAGTAGAAAAGATTTCTGGATAACAATATTGTTGTGGGGCCGAGTTTCGGTGGTGAGCACGACCGATAGGTGGACCAGTAGAGTCGGCTCCACCGAACACCCGGAATTTAAAGGTTGCCAACCCGGATAACTCCGGAGCCGACGGGTTCCTTATCGGATCGAGGATCGCCAATAGGTCGACCGCGTGGGATAGGGTCGATTGCCAATTTCAATTTACCTAAATACCCACGTCATCCAAACTACCGGGGAAATTCACCCTCGGCGGAGCTCGAGCGGAACGAGCCAGTAGCGTGCTCAAACCATGCGTAACCCCAGCGGATGGTTACCGAGATCCGTCGGTCCAAATGCACAACTTACCCTCGCTAATTCTCAACATGCACCGTGCTAAACCAATGCAAGAAACGCAAAAACGAGCTGAAACATTTAACAGGGGATATATTTATAATGGGGGGGAGAGGGGGAAGGGAACACACAAAGAGCAGTTATTCGACTATAAGAAATGCAGTAAATGTACAAGCAAAAGCACTTATCCAGTTGCTACTTAAAGACGGACACACACACACACACACACACACACACACACACACACACACACACACACACACACACACACACACACACACACACACACACACACACACACACACACACACCCCAATAGTCGTTATTGAAGGCCTCCAGCTCGAGGACAGGTGAGCTAGGAACCACAGCTTTCTCAGACCTTCCCGCCTCGTGCGGTCTTCAACGTCCTAGATCGGCGGGACTTGAACCCGCAACTTGATGCTGCTGCAAGCACTGGGTACGGGGGGGGGGGGGCAGCATCGGGCTCTCACACGCTCCTCCGGCATGCGATGAGACCAGAGCCAGCGACAAGGCGAGACCAGAAGAATCCGCCAACTGCGCCATCCCATCTATTTATTCCCTCTTTGGCGTCAGGGGCAGGGGACGTGTCTCACTCCTCTGCACACCTCATTCACCGGGGAAATCCGTCGTCTCTCCATGATTGGTCGGGGGGCCTGTCGGGGAGTCTTGATTCCCCACCCCCTGAAGAGGCTTTGCTTCTCTTGGAGTCCGCTCTGCGCCCATTGGCTGAAAAATGACGTATACCCTCATTTGGCGCCAGGCCAGAATGAAACGCTTTGTGAGCACGAACAGCGCGGACAATGCTGCGAGCAGTGCTGTTGTTGGCATTGTCATAAGCGTAAAAATCCTAACTATCAAAATAACCTTGCAGCGCATGTACACTTAATTCCCATTAGACATAGGGGAAAGGGAGCTATCTATCTACATTTACTTGTCGAAATAACTGAGCTACGGGTACCTGAATGTTGAACGCTCATGGCTGCCAGATACGTAACAATATGTCCCATCTATTGTTCAACAGGTGAAACCAACGTTTGACAGGAGACAGAAGGATATTTAATAAGTAATTTATTAATCCATACTCTCTACCTTTTGAACACTAATACCGTTTAAAAGCATCCCATAATAATGATTGAAAGAAACACTCAATTATTTTAGAACTCCCCAAATGATAAAATACACATTGTGCAGGTTTCAATGCAGCTTTGAATCAACTCACGACTTCTGAGTCGATAACTTATCTCAGGTAACCAGTTCTTAAAATAAAACTCCAGCAGAATATGAATGGATGGAGCGGTCGACCGTGGATACGTTCGAAACAGCCTTGCCCAGTTGTGCACGCACAGGTTGAAGTCCGACCGGCTCGTCGCGTTGTAAGTCTTCAGAGGGTGAGCTTGGTTTGACTGAAGCAAGCAGAAGAATCCAAGTCCACTGCTCGCCGTTAAGGACCACAATGCATACTGGTGGCACTGGAGATGAGAGAAAGAGAGAAAGAGAGAAAGAGAGGATGAGCATACAGTTTTCCGTCTCAATGCAACCACAGATTAGATGCCTGCTTGGATGTCATCTCGGAGACATCAGCAAGGCAGTAGATTCGTCGAGTACCAGCTAGTAGGTAAGCATGACCAGCTTGTCGCAGGGTGAACCTGGTTCTTCGGTCAGGGCTTTGGAGTTGTAGAAAGAGTCTCAGTTCGCAAGCAGCACTCCTGATGTCCTCTTTACTGAACGCCGGTTTTAAATGCAATTTGCCTCAGCACATAGCCGTCCCTCATCCTGATTCACATCATCTCTCCCTCCTAAAGTTTAGACACTCAGTTGGCTATTTTATGGTCATGCGGCACAATGTCAATGACAGAGGTCTCGCCCGCCTGGCTGCAAAGAATAAGCCGTTTTCATTCCCAAAGGCTCTGGTCGAAGGTCTTACGCATGTTGGTCCTTCATCAGAGCTGTATGTTTGGGATCTCCTATTGCTTCAGTAGCCATGTGAGGCCCTCTTCTAGAAAACAAGGAACTGCAGCCAAAATCTATGACTTTTTGCCTGAGAAAACATCTGGCTTCTCCAGAACTCGAGGAATAATTTATTCAACGCCATATAGAAGATAGAGAGGACACCTGCCTGTCTGTGATGTGAGAGTAATAGGCCAAGTGATTCATCTTCATGGTGGGATATTCCAATGATGTTGAGGGCCCTTAATATCGATGGAGTCAACATGTGTGCAAGGTATGAGGCAGGGGCACCAGTCCGAAGGGGAGAACAGTTCTCCATCAAGCTGCAGATGAAGGTAATGCAAGTTCATAAAAGTTCAGATTTGACAAGGAAAAATTTGGCATGATCGACAATACGCAGTCAACGGCTGGCTTTGGAGGCCAAATTGGAGAAGTGGTTTGTCCAGGAAAGATCATAGCTGATGGTGAGGCCCAAAAGTTGGAGAGACTTCCCTTCAAGAGGTTTGTTAAAGAAGTACATGGGAGGGTTTGTCAGACAGTCCTTATGGAAAGAGGGAGCAAGTGTGTTAGATTTGCCAGGGTTAAAAGACATATTCCAAATGTTGGACTAGCTCCTGATTCTATCAAGGTTGTAGAGAGGGAAGAGGCTGCTGCCTGCCTATCTGTAGTCTTCACAATGCTCGGGAAGAAGGTCAAGTCATCAGCAAAAATATCCGGAGGGTTTTCCAGAGAATCACGAAGATTGTTGATGAAGATGAGAAACATGACTCGACCCAAGACACTAACTTGAGGCACTCCAGCCTCGACAAGAAGAGATGAGAGGATCCCATTGAGAGCCAGGTGCTGGCTCAATAGAGTGGATGAGGTCAGCAATGCTTGAGATGAGGTGGCCTTGGATGTCATAAGCAGAGAGATTGTAGATCAAATGCTCGAGATATGTCCACAGAGATGCTCCTCATCTCATATCTGAAATTGAGGTTTTCCATCCATTATAGGGAGAGCAGAAGGGGCATGTCCAGAATGGCGTGAACAGGTCAGAATCAGAATCGATGGTCTTAGATCAGGCCTTTAGAGAAAAGGAATGATACGATGTCAGATGCATTGATGGAATCCATGACTGATTTTAATCGGAAGCAATCTAATAGGCTTGTAGTTGAGACAATCTGTTTTTGTACCATGTTTCTACAATGCAGTGATATTGGCTTACTTCTACATGAGCATGTGACCGAGGGCAAATGACAAGGTGAACAGGACAGAAAGAGGAAGTGCATGAGGGGCAGAGCAGAATTTTAGGACACATACATATGTTGATGTCATCTGGGTTCATTGCAGAATCAGTTTGATGTGAGTATAAGGTTGGTACAGGGGCAAGGTGTTGGATATGCAAGATTTGGAAGCAAAGGAATGAGAATTCAGTTTTCTCATGAGAAAAGTTACCTTTGATGCCATTTGAATTCAAGAGAAGGGATAGAGAGGGAGCAAACACCAGGACAGACATGACTCGGCACCACGATGTGTTTTATGAAGGAAACAGGTAAGAAAGTTCAACCTTGAATTTGGCCAGATGCCATTTTCTGGCTCTCGTGGGAGTGGACACACACTGACTGCAGGCTTTGTGGAATGATCTGAGACTGCCTTCGATCAAATTTGCTTTACAAGATATGAAGAAAACTTGTTTGAAGGTCACTACTTCACAATAGGATTCACTGAACCAGGGGAGAGAGGATGTGTACGATAACTGCAGATGAGATGGGATAAAACTGTGCATGAGAAATAGCAGGCTTTTTTGGAGAAATTCCCAGGCAGAATTATTATCAGGAGCATTGGAGATGGAAGACCATTCATGAAGTGAGTGGGAAGCCTGCATTCCCTGCCAAATAGTCTGAGTGAACGACCTGCCAGATTTTCCAACGCTGCAGCAGCTTTCTGACAATAGCCAGAGAGAAGTGACTCACTTTCCCCTGGTCAGTTTTATTCTGGCTGTCTCAATTTTCCTACAGCTTTTTTTTTTGTATACCTTGTCTAGGCTCGTGTGAGAGCTAACACACAACACACAGCAAGGGGGACATGAGACAAGACGGGAGGGAGTGGGAAGGACAAAATAGTGGGGAACAGAGACATTATAAGATCTGTGGAAGGGAGAGGGATGGAGCGGGGAACATGGGGAATAGAAGTTGGACATTACAGGGACTTTCAGGAACGAAAGCAGGGAATTTGAAGGAGGTTGGTTTGGAGTGGATTAACTGGGTAGAAAAGATAAGAGGTGGTGGTTAACAGCTATTTCGAAGGCTTGGAGGGAAGAATGGGATTGAAGAGTGTGTGGGAGTTTATTCCAAAGGTAGGGAAAAAGAGGAATGAAAGAGTGAAGG
>NC_140964.1:98667171-98724671 GCF_056783735.1 Eptatretus burgeri | reverse complement strand
GAGAGATGTAGAGAGAGAGAGATGTAGAGAGAGAGATGTAGAGAGAGAGATGTAGAGAGAGAGATGTAGAGAGAGAGATGTAGAGAGAGAGATGTAGAGAGAGATGTAGAGAGAGAGATGTAGAGAGAGAGATGTAGAGAGAGAGATGTAGAGAGAGAGATGTAGAGAGAGAGATGTAGAGAGAGAGATGTAGAGAGAGAGATGTAGAGAGAGAGAGATGTAGAGAGAGAGATGTAGAGAGAGAGATGTAGAGAGAGAGATGTAGAGAGAGAGATGTAGAGAGAGAGATGTAGAGAGAGAGATGTAGAGAGAGAGATGTAGAGAGAGAGATGTAGAGAGAGAGATGTAGAGAGGTGTAGAGAGAGAGAGAGAGAGAGAGAGAGAGAGAGAGAGAGAGAGAGAGAGAGAGAGAGAGAGAGAGAGAGAGAGAGAGAGAGAGAGAGAGAGAGAGAGAGAGAGAGAGAGAGAGAGAGAGGAAGCAAAAGCATTATGGTAGATGGTGAGAACATGGCCAGTTGTGAGAACCCTTTTCCAAATATATGTATGCTCTTTGTGCCAGAAGATTTTGACATTTCCGTGGAATTTCCACACCTGAGGTATTGCAGGCAGCGACATGTCACAAACAATGTTCCTTCTGCTAATTATGCAGTGCCTTCGGCTGCACCAGTGATTGTGCTGTCTGGGTTATTTCTCCATGACCCGCGACCTATGGCCATGGTCCCATGCACAAGAGCCAACATTACAGAGACACCACCGATATGAGTGATGAAAATGTGGTTCTTGGTTTCTTTGTGTTCTTTTCTTCAAAGTAAAACAGCACCTGGCTGACCATAATATTGTGTTGAAATCAAATTCTTTTGGTTGAATTAAGTTTTTATTCAATAGCCGTCAAATTATATTTCTGCAATGCTTGACAAGTGTCAGATTGCATTCAGCGTGTTAATTGGCCATTTGCCTCATATGATTCAGTGATTCCAGGTTCAACAGTCAAATACTGTCTGCACTTCAAGGTATTGCAGATCGAATCCAAGGTTGGACGGACTTAGACGGCTTCAAAATTATTATTCCCAAATTTTGCATGGGACAAAACTAAAAGCATGGACCGTTTATTGTTTCCAGTATTTTCCATGCATTACATTTTGCTTTTTTGCTTCTTTTTTATTCTTCATGGAAATACAATTGGCTTTAATTGTTGTAGCAACTAGCAAGTTGTCCGTGCCCACAAGGGATTCTAAAAGGGGTGGGGATGGAGACGGCAAAAATTAAAATGGCATCTTCTGTCATCGAGTCAGCAAGCTGGGAGCAACAATTCACATTTTTTGCCACGTCTGATGCAATTTAAATGCTCTAATGGTGGCGAGGTGATCCACTTGAAACGGTTTGTTCGATATATGCAGCTTTTTGATGACTGGGGTTCACCAAAAAACATTGTAATTGTGTCAAAGCCAGTTGTTGTTGTTGTTGTTGTTGTTGTTGTTGTTGTTGTTGTTTCACAAGTAACCTGAGGCTGCTGGTTGCATCATTTTATGGGGATGGAGCTGTGCCACTGACACCGTGCCCCTATTACCAATAAGCTGGTCCTCATTTTGCCAACCTCAGAAGGATGACAACCTGAATTAACCCACCTGGTGTTATTTCAACAGCATGACAGGGTCTCAAACTCAAGACCCTAAGGTCTTAAATGTGCCACCCTAACCATTAAGCTAACACCAGGCTTGTCCAAATTGGTGACCAATTGCAAATTAATAGTAGGATGCCATATTAATTAAGGTGTGCTTGGCACTCGTTCTTCCAGTTGACCTGAAATGTACATAGTCTCGGAAGCTAAAGCAACTAATTCCTGAGTATGGAGGTTTCTACAAAAAAGCTACAAAAAAGCGACATGCTACAAAAGGTTTCTACCAAAAAAAAAAAAGGTTTCTAGGTTTTCTAGCTGCAAGCTAAAAGTTTTCTAGCTGCAAGTTTGCAAGTTTTCTACAAGGCTACAAGTTTTCTAGCTAAAAAAAGGTTTCTAAACATGTGCCCATACCATATGATGGAAGCAAGTGAAATCTGGGGTGAAATTAAATTTTAAATCGCCTTTATGAAATATATAAACTATTTATTTAATACATGGTCTATCTTTGCGTGTCCAAATTCTGGAAAACAAAGCGAGGTCAGAGTCAGACACCCTCCATAAAAACCAGTAACCATCGTTGAAACGTATCGTGAAACGAACCAAGCAATCATGTTGGAAAACAAGATAAAAACGTCAATGGTTACCCTGTTCGAGCAGGTTTCGTTTCATCATCCTGTATTGTAACTACGTTGTTATATAAGCATGATGAGCTGCAAATAGCATGGCAAGTCCGAAACATTGAAAATGTCGCAACCAGAGGGTCGAGTGCTGCAAGCGTGGAATGATTTACAAAGTGCAACTTCGGAAGCCACATAATGACGAGTCAGTATGTGTACGCAAGAAATTTCTAATTAAAATAGATAGACCAGTATCACGGCTCATCTCTGTTCGGCAGAATGCAAGCGATCATTAAACAAGGTTATCAAGCTCATAGCCTGAAGGTCACGCCTGCAAACATGCATAATCTCAATTCTACATTATAGTTTTGCATATTATCCATTTGGCTGTGCAGAGATGGATATTGAGGATTAGAAATGAAGGATCGGGTGGGGCATGTTCATATGCAGCCCAAAACTGTTGAAACATACATTCCGTAGATACACAGCAATATGTTGCTGCCAGTCTATGTTTTGGGTGTACCTGGGTTATCCTTGGGGAGGGAGGACACCTTATGCTCAGTATATAAATTAAATGAATTATTAAATTAAATATTTATTCAGGGAGGATGCATCCAGAGTTCTTGAACACCTCCCTCCCTCTTTGCTCTCCTTCAGGGTTCTCATCAACTGTCAATGAGACAGACCCCTGTCCACAGGGGGTTGGGGGGGGAGGTTTTACCCCCCATAATAGGTATTTGCTTTTTTCTCTGAGACTACACACATAATTCTGATTAAATTTAACCACAACCTTCAACACACATGATATACAAAAGTTTGTTCATGCCATTAAAAGAAAATCAGCATCTCGGGGGGTCTGCGGGGTTTTGACTGACTGTTGCTCCTGATCCAGGTGAGCTTCAGGATGTGCGCGGTCTTATTTTTTCATGTTTGCTCACCAATTATTTAATCGGCTTGTTGCCAACTTTAGATAGTAACTAACTTGTTATAGTTGAAATAGTTATTGGTGGCTATGGCAATGCTGCATTTGGGATTATACAACCTCCTTGCCACTTTTTGGCCCTTGAATATCCCATGCACAAATTACAGGTAAGATTTGTCATGAATCCATTGGGATCTGTTTGAGCTGGCCATTTCTCCACCTTGAGATCTTTTATCCCCATGCAAATATTCAAGTCTGTTTGATGTCACATAAAGGAATCATTGTTGGAATATTTGTTCTTGGAACTAAATTATATTGATGCATCATAAATTATTATGGTGCTTCTTATTCTGTTATCTCATTATTTTAAACCTCCTGTCTTACATACGAGTCTCCCTGGAGAGTGGAGAGCTTGACCAGAACCATTTTCCAGTGCTCTGTATCCAACGAGTTCCCCCAGTTATAGTAGTGTCTTTAAGAAGAATGATTTTAGACTTTTAGTAATGCAGGAAGACAAGTTATTGTTGATATTTTAAATCAAACTGACAGTTATGAATAAATGATGTCCCCACGGAACTCAAAATATCTCCTTGTCACTTTATTCCTATCTTTTCTTACTTTAGATACAAACACATTAACCATCCTCTTAAAAATCAAACCAAATAAGGCTTTAGAATTCCATGCTGACATTTTGTCTTGTGCTTTCAAACCTTGAATTATGCAGAAATCACCACTCGGTCCACAACTGTAAAATCCTCAGAATTTGTGCTCAACATACAAGTCATACATCTAGTTTCTACATATCAATACCACCGCAACACATAATGTGAATTGTTAAAGGCAGAAACCCTTGAAACAAAATACTGCAAATATCCAAATACATTTTCAAATATAAAAAATCCACTTATTCCGAAGCATTCTGTCCAGTATCCCATTTTACTTCCACATTTATAATCATTCTCCACGATGTGTAATTGCTCCGAACAGATGGTGCTCTTCAAATTTGCAGGCCATCCATCTGTCCTGGTTAAAAACTGCAAATTCACACAAGCTTGTGGCTTGTGTGAATTTTTTTTCTCTCACTCCTGGAAGTGCTGCTCAAGACTGCATACAGAGCACAATGGCACAAGCCTCCTAACTTTACAGTTGATATGACGAGCCAAACAAAAAAAATCTTTCTCTTTGAGTTGTCGTCACAGCAAAGTTTGTGCTACAAATAAAATATGGCAGCTTCTTCCCAGCTTTTGTATGTGCATGCAGCCCTTGGGAGAAGTTGGAGCGAGCTGAGTTTGCATCACCATTTTGAGCTTTTAGTTTGAAAAAGAGGTCCAAACTTATGCAAGAGATTTGTTTACATGTTTACTATGGAAATGCCATTCTGAACATATTCACTTTTTTTTAAACTTAACAAACAACGAAGACAAAAAACATTTTTTCTGATCTTTGATTTTCCTGTTGCTGTCCAGGATATACGAGTTGATGTCCAATAGAGTGGAAATGATGCTGCAAGCTCCAGGACACTTTCTTTCAAACAGCTGCACAGCTGAATGAATGAATCTTTATTTTTGTATGCAAGATGTCCGAGCCATATTTCCTTGGCATTCAATGCCACAACTCTGCAATGTTGCTCACTAATGATTGTAGCAGCTCTTGTATCGGATGTGAATTAAAAAATGTGCTATTATGGATGCATTTACAAACTTGCCTTGAAATGATTTTAAATGGTGTTGACCACTTCAACTTGAGGTCAATAGAGCCATTCAAAAAAAAACAAAAAAAAAACACAGGTCCCCGATAAATGCTTGAGAGACACTCCAGCATTGAGCTCTGCTGAATAATTATTTGTGCAGATATCTGTTGCAAGCATTTTATAGGCAGTAGATATTAAAGGATTGTAATGGGATTAAAAACATGGATTGTTCCAGACATTGTCTCTCATGTTGGGCGATTTTGAATTGGATGGACAAAATGCGGGATTTTGCCTCCATCTGTCAATGGACAGCAGATGCCCTGGGGGAAGGAGATGCAGTCTGTTTTCTCAGCTCCCCTGTCTGTTTGCTCCACTGAGGAGAGGGAAGAGAGCAGGCTCAAAGAGGTATTGCATTCCTTTGGCACACCGGCACTGCAAGACGGAACATTTGTTTTGCACTTCAGCCACAATTAGTGGACACGGGATTTGCTGTCCATTGCAGGGAAGACCTAAAATATAAAAGAGCAATGGCAAATGTGATATGAAGATTGTTCTTTGTCTGCTCGTGATCATCTGCTGTGGTGAACGAGGCTCTCGGTTCTCTTTGTGATGATTCCCTGTGCTGAAAAGCCATCTTGATGATCAGCCCAGTTTGGAAGCAATCTACCTGGTTTGCCTTCATGCACACAAGGCCTGCCACCCCAGTGCAGTCCTGATAGTTTTATATATGTATGTAGTCAAGGCTAATGGAAGAGCTAGCATGAGTACACTGCACGGATCAGGATGTAACAGGACAAAAGGAACAGTAGAGAGAGGGGGGTGGTGGTTGGGAGGGAGACCACTGGCAGAGTTGAAGAACAAGATAAAGAGAGACTAGAACAACCAATGCGTGTGGGGAGGAATGGGGGCAGGAAAGAAGGCATGGGGTGGACAAGATGGATACAGATTACAGAAGGAAATACTCTAAATTTGGATGGAGGAGAGCTTGGATGAGATGTGGTTAACGAGGTCAGGTCAGGTATGGGAGCATGTGCCAGAACAGCGCGTCGCTGCGTCCACTTTCCGCCAGTACTCCATGGGCCTCCGTCTGGCCATCCCCCAGGCAGATGCCAGGCCCATCCCCATCTCCTTGAGATGATGGTCAATCTGCTGCAACCACGAGGCATGTGGTCGGCCCACTGGCCTCCTCCACTCATGAGACTCCCTTGCTGAGAGAATCTGGTGAGCAGGATCAGCGTCAGGAAAACGAGCCACATGTCCATACAGCCGCAACTGACGCTCACGGACTATGCAGGTAACAAATCTCATCCGAGTTTCTCTCAGCAACCGCTCATTGGACACAAAATCCGACCAGCGATAGCCAAGAATTCTCCGAAGAGACCTGGTACCAAAGGAATTAAGTCTCCGTCTCAGATCCTTGGTCAGAGTCCAAGTCTCGCATCCATATAGCAAGGCTGGAAGTACCAAGGACCTGAAGACTCGGACTTTAGTCCTCCCGCACAGGTACCAGCAGCGCCACACCCCATGATCCAGTGAATCCATGACTCCCCAGGCCCGACCCAGACGTCTATTGACCTCTGACTCGCAGCCAGCAGAGACATGAATATCACTGCCAAGGTAAGTGAATCTCTCCACAACCTCAACATCCTCACCACAAACAGACAAAGACAGGACAGCAGCATCCAAGATGTCACCGAAAGCCTGGATCTTAGTTTTGAGCCAAGAAACCCGTAATCCCATCGGCTCAGACTCCTCATTCAGCACCTCGAGGGCCCCCAAAAGGATGTCTAAATAAAAGTCTCCGCAAAGATGACTGCATCATCTGCAAAATCAAGGTCCGAGATCTTGACATTCCCAAACGATGCACCGCAGCTAGATCTCTCCGACATCCTCCCTAAAATCCAGTCCATACAAGTGCTGAAAAGTGTGGGGGCCAGTACACACCCCTGACGAACTCCAGTAACAACTGGAAATAAGTCAGAGATGGTACCACCACATTTCACAGCACTCTCAGTACCGGAGTAGAGTTCAGACATCAGATCGATCAGTTTTGGTGGCACTCCACGAAGACCAAGAATCCTCCAGAGGACATCCCGATTCACTGAATTGAATGCTTTACAGAGATCAACATAGGCTGCAAGCAGCCCCTGCCGAAACTCTTGTCTGCGTTCGGTGAGGACACGAAGGGCAAGGATACGGTCAATCGTTGACCTCTTTGGTGTAAAGCTTGACTGCTCTGGATGCTGGTGCTCAAGCAGATGGTGGCGAACCCTATCAAGAATTATCTGAGCAAAGACCTTGCCCGGCACTGAGAGCAGCGTCACCCCTCGGTAGTTGTTGCAGTCTTGGCGATCACCCTTCCCTTTCCAGAGAGGGACAACAAGGCCCCTCTTCCAGTCAGTTGGGATGATGCCTGTGTTACAGGCAGAGCACAAAACTGCATGCAATGACACGAGTGCAGCAGTTCCACCAGCTTTGAGAAGTTCAGCATGGATGCCACAGATCCCTGGAGCTTTGCCCCGTTTCAACTGGTTCACCGCAGCCCGTGTTTCCACAAGCGAAGGTGGACCACAGTTAATTCGAGGGTCAGCAACAGGGATTGTAACACCCTTGATGTCCAACTCGACAGCTGGGGGATCAGCCTGGTACAACTGCTCAAAGTAACCGGCCCAGCGGGCCTTCACTTCAGACTCCTCTGTCAAGAGCCTACCACTCTCCGCTCGAACTGCAGTGCTCTGAGGGATGGGCTTGGATGAACGCAATGCGCGAATTCCCCTGTAAGTGGGATGAGAATCACCTGTCCAAAGGTGATGCTCTACCCCCTCACAGATTCCTCGCACATAGGCCTCCTTGTCCACCCTCAGTGCACGTACAGTTTTACGCCTCAGCTCCCTGAACAGCTCAGCTCTGCCATTCAGCCTGGCCCTGCGACTCTGGTCAATGGTATCCAGTGTCCCTTGAGAGACAAAATTCTTCTTTGCCCTGTGGTGAGCTCCAAGATATCCACCGGCAACATCAAGGACGGTGGTCTTGAAGGCACTCTGCAACTCTTCAGGACCCCCCAAAGCACCCAGACCCCCCAAGTGTCCACTCAGCCTGTTCGCAAACTCCTCAGCTACTTTCTCATCCTTGAGCTTGCCAACATCCAGCCTAGGCTGGGATGGTACCATTCTCCAGGATTTAAGGTGCAGCTTTAGAGTTGCTACAACAAGCCTGCGGTCAGTATTGAGGATCTGAGCACTCTGGTAGACCCTGCAGTTCTGGATCATCCTCCAACGACTGTCAATGAGGACATGGTCAATCTCCTTTGCCACACCGCCAGCGTTGGAATACCAAGTCCAGCGATGAGCTTGTGGGCGCTGAAACCATGAACCAGCCCCCCTAAGTCCATGACTTCTTGCAAAGTCAAGGAACTTAGTGCTATTCTGGTTCATAGTTCCTGACCCATGGGGACCAATACACACCTCATAACCATCCCTATCAGTTCCAGTCGATGCATTGAAATCCCCCAAGACGAGAAGTGTATCTCGTCTGGGGCACTGATCAACCACAGACTCGAGCGTGGCGTAGAATGCATCCTTCACAGTGAGATCACTCGCCTCAGTCGGAGCATAAACAGAGACCAGGGAAATGACACCTAAGGAGTGACGAATCCTTAATCTCATAATACGCTCGTTGACCGGTGTTACCTCTATTATCATTGGGGTCAGCTTATTGGACACAGCTACAGCAACTCCTTGGGTATGGTAACCATCAGAGCGACCAGACCAATAGTAGGTGTAATCACCCACCATTATCTCGCCGCAATCCAGTCTCCGAACCTCAGAGAGAGCTGCAATCCCGATGTCCAAACGCTTGAGTTCAGATGATAACAGAGACAGGTGATCATCCTCTCCTAGGGATAGGACATTCCAGGCACCCACCTGAAGGGACCACCTCACGTTAACCCAAGGAGACCGCCGTCTGGTGGACGACACCTCAGCACCACTCCGACACACTCTCCCGCAATCTGACCCAGGGATGTTACCCCGTGGTTTCCCTCCTATCATCAAAGATCGGGGGTCCCGAAGGCTTTGCCCCAATCTCATCATCCGGTGAGCTGCCCTGCGAAGGGAAGCTGCACAGGAGGTACTCCCATGGAGTGGGTTTTCAGATTTTTTTGCGTTTTGCGGAATGAACGGTTTTACGGTGGCCGGAGTGCAAATCCTGCCACCAACCTCCTAATGAAAGTAACCCAACTGCAGGAGGACGTCTGCAGACACAGTTGGGCACTAGATATGGATGGCCGTTGGCTCACAAAGAGCTCGTCCGCCCTTTGAAAAGGGCGGAGGGTAGAACGACGGTAGAAAATATAACGGTTTTGGATTGGGGATGTTTTGAAATTGTGGTGAACAACTGTCTTGGAGACCTTGAGGGAGGAAAAAGATTGAAGAGAATGTGGAAGTTGGTCCCACAGGCAGGAAAAAAAGAGGAATAAATGAGCAGTGATCCTGGATGTCGGAAGTTTCACCAGAAGGGGGTTGATGGTGGATCGTGTGCTCCCTGCAGAAACCTGAGGGGAACAAAGCATGGAAAGAGCAGAGGGTGCATGACCAGAAAGGAGGTGGTAGAAGAGAGGAGACTTCTGACCTGACTGTGTTGAGAAAGTGATAGGTTCATGGACACAGCTTCATCGTGAGAGATTTCAATGATCTTGAAGGCCTTGGTTTCCATGGCGTGAAGCTGAGCATGGTGTGAGGCAGGGGCACCATCCCAGAGGGGGGAGGGGGGCAGTACCCCATCAAGTTGCAGATGAAAGCCTTGTAGGTGGATATGAATTCAGGTGTGCCAAGGAAGGGCTTTGTACGATGGAGGATGTCCAGTTGGTGACTGGCTTTGGAGACCAATTTTGAAATATGGTTTGACAAACAATGATCATGGATGAGAGTGAGACCAAGGATTTTGAGTGATTGAATTTCCTCAAGAGGACAGTTAAGAAAGTTGATGGGAGGGTTTGCCAGATTGTCCTTTTGGAGAGAGATAGTGAGTGTTTCTCATGGATAATTCTGAAGGGTATTTCTCAAGGATAATTCTAAATGTTTCTAAAGGGTAATTCTAAAAGGCAATTCTAAAGGGCAATTCTGAAGGGTAATTCAAAAGGACAATTCAAAAGGACAATTCTAAAGGGCAATTCTAAAGGGTAATTCTAAAGGGTAATTCTAAAGGTTAATTCTAAAGGTTAATTCTAAAGGGCAATTCTAAAGGGCAATTATAAATGGTATTTCTAAAGGGTATTTCTAAAGGGTAATTCTAAAGGGTAATTCTAAAGGGTAATTCTAAATGGTAATGATAAATGGTAATTCAAAAGGGTAATTCAAAAGGGTAATTCAAAAGGGTAATTCTAAAGGGTAATTCTAAATGGTAATGATAAATGGTAATTCAAAAGGGTAATTCAAAAGGGTAATTCTAAAGGGTAATTCTAAAGGGTAATTCTAAAGGGCAATTCTAAAGGGCAATTATAAATGGTATTTCTAAAGGGTATTTCTAAAGGGTAATTCTAAAGGGTAATTCTAAAGGGTAATTCTAAATGGTAATGATAAATGGTAATTCAAAAGGGTAATTCTAAATGGTAATTCAAAAGGGTAATTCAAAAGGGTAATTCAAAAGGGTAATTCAAAAGGGTAATTCAAAAGGGTAATTCAAAAGGGTAATTCAAAAGGGTAATTCAAAAGGGTAATTCAAAAGGGTAATTCAAAAGGGTAATTCAAAAGGGTAATTCAAAAGGGTAATTGAAAAGGGTAATTCAAAAGGGTAATTCAAAAGGGTAATTCAAAAGGGTTATTCAAAAGGGTTATTCAAAAGGGTTATTCAAAAGGGTTATTCAAAAGGGCAATTCAAAAGGGCAATTCAAAAGGGCAATTCAAAAGGGCAATTCTAAAGGGCAATTCAAAAGGGCAATTCAAAAGGGCAATTCAAAAGGGCAATTCAAAAGGGCAATTCTCAAGGGTAATTCTAAAGGGCAATTCAAAAGGGAAATTCAAAAGGGTAATTCAAAAGGATAATTCTAAAGGGTAATTCCAAAGGATAATTGTAAAGGGTAATTTTAAAGGGTTATTATAAAGGGTGATTCTCAAGGGTAATTTTAAAGGGTAATTCTAAAGGGTAATTTTCAAGGGTAATTATAAAGGGTGATTCTAAAAGGTAATTTTAAAGGTCAATTCTAAAGGGTAATTCTAAAGAGTAATTGTGAAGGGTAATTCGAAATAGTAATTCTAAAGGGTAATTATAAAAGGTAATTCTCAACGGTAATTATAAGGGGTAATTCAAAATGGTTGAGAACATGTTCAACATTGGTTTTTTTTTTACAACTAAAATGGCAGCCAGTATACCAGTCGGCCATCTTTGATCAGATCACAAAATAAAGTGAGGTGCACGTGAATGCCTTCATGTGCTGTGCTTGTGCTAAGTTTGAACAAAATCGGACCATGCATGTCTGAGAATTGGTTGGGGACACGTTGAAGTAACAAAATGGCTGCCAGTCACCATCTTGTATATGATCTCCAAAAACAATGACTTGCATTATGTAAGCCATCATTCGTTATCTGTGTGCTAGGTTTGAACAAGATCGGTAAACATATATGTCCGAGAAATGGTTGAGGATGTGTTCAACATCGGGTTTTACAAATTAAAATGACCGCCAGTTGGCCATCTTTGATCAAATCGAGAAACAAAATGATGTGCTTATGGACACCACCATGTGTTATCTTTTTCGCAAGTTTGAATAAAATCCGTTCATACTTGTCAGAGATATGGCTGCAGATGGACGCACGGAGGGACGGATGTACAGACGGATGAGACCCCATTTTGGATGAAGTCGAATGGGAGCTAAAAGTCGATGGAAGAACACAAGATAAAAAGGGGATATATGAATGAAAGTGAGCAGATAATTTTGACCCAAGGGAGGTAAGAAAGAAAATTCCACATGATAAACACGTGTGATGTAATGCACAATTGTAGGGGAAAAACTCCAAATATATGAGCAAGGACAGGACAATAAGAAGACAGGTGACAGAACTTGGATGGAACACTACCCAGCTGTGGTGATTCTGAGCTTCCCAATCGGCTATACCAGTTACCACAATGAATGCCAACATAAAGGA
The DNA here is from genome assembly GCF_056783735.1 of Eptatretus burgeri. NCBI lineage: Eukaryota > Metazoa > Chordata > Myxini > Myxiniformes > Myxinidae > Eptatretus > Eptatretus burgeri. The sequence continues at coordinate 98,712,685 of NC_140964.1, read as the reverse complement.
GAAGTATATTTTATTCTCCTCCTTCTTCGTATGCAGCACAAGACTGCAAGTAGCATCATTGGCTGAGGGCAAAGCTGTGCCGCTGACGCATGCCCATTTTACCAGCCTCAGCAGGATGACAGGCTGAGTCAACTCCACATGGTGTTAATTCAACGGTGTTCGGGCCTAGAACTCAGGCCACTTAGATCCCAAGTAAGCCACCCCAAATCACTAAGCCAACACCAGGCATATATTTTATTGAGCTGCAAATGAAGATATCATTGGCTTGAGGATCAGATGAGGGTGAAAGAAGGACCTTGCCATAACAGAGAATGCCCTGGATATTTGCTATTGAATTCTGACTTGGCTACGTGGTCAGGTACACACACACACACACACACACACACACACACATACACACACACACACACACACACACACACACACACACACACACACACACATACACACACACACACACACACACACACACACACACACACGAAAATACATTATGGTACATGGTGAATGAAAAAAAAAATTATGTTTTTGAAAGATATGAATAAAATACTTTATATTGTGAAGTATTTTTTATGTGAATGAAAGAAAATATAACTAAATGAAGGAAAATACTATCGCATCAATGGACGTCATTACCACGGTCGCCTCAAGCCGGAGGTCTTATAAATGCCTCCGCAGATTCTGGAACGGTGGTTAAACTGTGTTCAAAGATACTTGGATTCTCCAAGGTTCACACAACATTGCAAAAAGTAGTGGTGTTCACGTGGGAAGGCAGGAAAATGGGAAAATGTTCCTTCACAATTAAATTGGTTAATTAAAGGTGAACAGTGGCCCCGACAAATAATGCCACATTCAGATTATTTACAAATTATGCAGAACCAATTTTTCCAAATGATGTTTTTTATTCATAACTAGAGAGGTCAAACAAAATACCGTGATAGTTGAAGGCGGTTAAATGTGAGGAATATCTGTAAAAAAAGACATGTACAAATCAAAATTCACTGGTTGTAAAAGTATTCAGCCCCGAAGGTTAGTATGTGGTGGAAGCACCTTTTTCAGTAATCACTGCTACAAGTCTTTTTGGGTAGGTCTCTACCAGTTTTGTTCAGTGTGATAGTGAAAACTTTGTCCATTCTACACGTGAAAATTGCTCGAGTTCTGCCAAGTTTGATGGGGATCGTTCGTTAATGGACTGCAATCTTCAAGTCTCGTCATAAATGTTGAATTGGGTTCAAGTCAGGACTTTGACTGGGCCACTCAAGAACATTTATTTTCTTCTTATTCGGGCACTCCAGTGGGGCTTTAGCTTTGTACTTCAGATCATTGTCCCACTGAAATGTGAATCTCCTACCCAGTTTCAGATTCATGACTGAATCAAGCAGATTTTCATCAATGATTCTCCTATACTTTGCACCATTCATTGTCCCTTCTATCCTGTCAAACTTGCCAGTCCCTGCTGTTTAAAAGCAGTACCAGAACATGATGCTGCCACCACCATGCTTGACAGTAGGGATGATGTTGACTGAGTAATGTACAGTGGTACGCTTGTGCGAGACGTAATGCTTTGAAGTTAGACAAAAAAGTTCAATTTTTTGTCCGTTTGACCACAACACCTTTCTCCACATGCCTACGATATCATTAAGATGCTTCTTCGCAAAAGCCATACGAGCTTCTAGATGTGTCCTTTTTAGTCATGGCTTTTCTTGCCACCTGTCCATCGAGGCCAGCTTTGTGAAAGGAACAGGATATTGTTGATTGATGAACAATGACCCCCATCTCAGACATCGATTCTTGCAGATCTTTCAGTCATTGTTGGAATAACAGTGACATCCCAAACCAGTTTCCTGCTTGCCCGGCTTCTGAGTCTAGATGCCTGACCTGATCTGGATAGTCTGGGTGGTATGATACGTCTTCCACTTCTTAATGATGGATTTCACCGTACTCAAAGGGATAATGAGTGACTTTGAAATCTTCTTATAACCCTCTCCTGAATGATGCTTTTCCACCACTTCATGTCTAAATTCTTTGGAAAGCTCCTTGATCATCATATTTGCCTTGTTGGATGACCAAGTGAGTTGCATCTTAAAACTCCATAAGTGGGGGAGCTTAATTTTGAAGTTAAACTACTGGTTATATGCAGGTGAAACCTATTACACTTATTTTGTATCCTTTCAAACAAATACTTTGCTCCTGAAGTGATTTAAGGTGAATTAGGCAAATGGTTTGAATACTTATGAAAGTGAGAATCATCTGATTTTCTCTGTAATCAAATGTATTCACATTATATCTGCATTTATTTGGCTTTATCACTTTGGAGTAGTTTGTGAAGAATATATCCATCCATTAGGACCATACTCTGTGCAGAGCGTTGGTGCCGCCAAAGCAGTCTCCTTGGCTATTGGGAACAATCCTGGACGGGTCGCCACTCCGACACAGTATACCAGCATGCTGGCACTCATTTTGCCGACCTCGGAAGGATGACAGGCAGAGTCAACCCCACCTGGTGTTAATTCAACAGCTGAGCGGGATTTGAACTCAGGACCCTAGGATCCCAAGCCCACTACCCTAACCATTAAGCCAACACCAGGCATGAAGAATATATATATATATATATATATATATATATATATATATATATATATATATATATATATATATATATATATATATATATATATAGTTTGACTTGAAAGCATCATGAAATAAGCTCAGGTGGTATGAAAATGTGAAAACTTTGGAGGGAGGTGAATACTTTTTGCAGGCTGCTGTATGGTCGGGGAGAAATGAGATGCTAATAATCAATAATCAATACAGACCAGGCACTCGAAGGACAATGAGTCGGGAGGCACAAACCCTTATGTATAGTGAAAGAAAAAGAAAGAAAAAAAACAAAAAAAAAAACAACAACTATAGCTTAAACCCTCATGGCACCGCTAATCAGCAACGGATTCACACAAAGCAATGAGGAAGGTAAGGACTTGTGGCTGGCATGAATGTGATGTACAGGGTCACGGTGGGCAGGATGGTAGGAGCTATGTGGTGAAGGTGAGGGATGGCTGCAATACAGCGTCCACATTTTAAAGGTCGTCCACCAGTCCAAGCGATGAAGCAGAGACACTTATACATGCTGCCGCACACAAAGCTCAACAGCCCTTATTGGTTTCCCATTGAAAGTCTAACTCCAAACTCCAACTACCACACTGGGTCTCCAACTCAAAATCTCCAACTCAACGGACATGCTCCACATGATCACAGCCCTCGTAAACTTTGGGTCGTCATGCATGGTGGGTCCCTATTATTTGCCACTCTTGGCTGTGGCCATGTCATCTTCCCCCCATCCGCCCAAATAAAAAGGCTTACACCCCTCTCAAAATCTCCACAGCCAACTTCACCAGCATGGCTTGCAGTGCACCAGCCAAACAGTCCGTCTAGGACTCTAGGTGTTTTCTTTGAAAGCGCAATGAGCTTTCCACGTGCCAGTGTTGTTGGTTGCAGCAAGTAACCTCCACCTGGCCTTGCCTGATAGGTTTTGTTTTTTTACACGATAAACCTACTCTGTACTACTCTAAGAGAAAGACTTGCTTGACAACTTACCTCTAAACGAATATAAACACAGATACCAACTAGAACAGCATTCAGTCGAGAAGATACCTCCATCAGGCTGAACAGTTTACAATTTGTAGCCAGCCCACTGATAGGCCAGATCTGCATCCGGACATTCACCAAAATCTAAATGGCTTGCTCTTGTCACCGACCTAAACAATCCACCAAGTTTCGTCATAATTTGTCCATAACGTTTCGAAATATCATGCCACATGTCGTTTTTGGCTCCATCTCTCAATCGAGAAGAATCACTTAAAAAATGATACTCCCCGGAACCGGATCCAGATCCTTAATAAAATAAACTCAATTCATCCATGTCACACACCCAACCTAAATCCACCAAGTTTCGTCCGAGTACGACCATAACTTTTTGAGCTATGCTGCCCACAGACAGTAAGATAGACAGAAAAAGTAGTGGAGGTAAGGAAAAATCCCAAGAAAAAGATAAAATTTAAACACAACAGTTTCATATAAAAAAACAATAAAGTTGTTTTTAAAGACACTTTCTGCTAAGAATGGTCTTATTTTTCTTCAGGGTCGAAGACTCGTGGAGGAGTTCTAGAGTTGCAACACAACTATAGCTTTTTGTTGATGATGCGATAGTATTTTCCTTCATTTAGTTATATTTTCTTTCATTCACATAAAAAAATACTTCACAATATAAAGTATTTTATTCATATATTTCAATAACTTAATTTTTTTTTCATTCACCATGTAATGATGTGCACATATTCAGATAAATACACGAGGCAACTGGAATTGACTTCAGTAAACAGCCGCTGAGCTTGGAGGATGTGATGTAAACTCCAGAGCATTATGGGTAATGATGACACCATCTTTACGATGTTGCTTTTCTCTCTGTGCTCACCAGGGTAAAGGCGCTGTCACACCTTGACGATTTAGCCAGCGTATGCCGACATATGAAAAATTTGTCTAAAATGCTGGCACACGTCGAATACGTTATTGGTAAGTTTTGTATACGTTAAGAGCACGCTGAAGAACGCTGAAGCACGCTGGCATACGTCATAGTACGCCGACTCGTCGACAACTTTTAACATGCTCAAAATTTTCCGACGGATGCCAGCGTATGACGCACATGTTCCGCATATGCTGACCATAAGTTGTAGGCACGTTACGCGATCGTTGACACACGTTACTTGTAAGTTACTCATTAGTCGAAACACGTTGAGGTAATGTTTAGCGTACCCAAAACTTATTTCTAACCTATGAGTAACGTGCTTTGAACCTTTGTGTAACGTATCTCCAAAGCACATTGACATATGTAGATGTATTTGACGTCTTCTGGACGACCACAGAACTTACTGAACGTGTTTCTAACTGACAGCTACGGTATAATGGCGTATTGGAAGCGTTTAGGGGAATTGGTATATAAAAATGGGGTTGACAGGAGGAACCCGTCAGTGTTCCAGACTCCATGTTTTTTTTTTTTCTTCGGCATGACGGTGATGTTGACACTTCGATTTCTAGTGCGGTTATAATTTAAAACGTTGAGTGGCAGCGATTTAAATCGTTGAGTGGCAGCCTATGAATAGCCTACACCACGTGATCGTCGACGACACGCTGCCATACGCTATGCATACGTTAGACTATCATTGGGCATATGTTGTGAACGCCAACAACACGATACGCATTTGTTGGTAGAAGTTTTCTATAATTATCGAAACGTTCTGTGTACATTACGAATACGTTATGCATATGCCAAAAACTTTAAAAAACATCAATAGTTCAGCATAGAAAAACATTAAAAAAAAAGCTGAAGAAAACTTCGACGAATGCTGCAAAGAAGTCTCCTGGCCGTGGAAGCGGATGCAAGGAGGATCCATCATCACCCACACCCTCCCCATCACACTCACCTACTACAACTGACATGGCCCCACTACAACTACTACTACTACTACTAATGACACGCTCACCTATTACTACTACTACTGATACTACTGATACTACTGACATGGACATGTACTCACCATGGAGTCTGGAACACTGACGGGTTCCTCCTGTGAAGCCCATTTTTATGTACCAATTCCCCTAAACGCTGCCAATACGCCATTATACGGTAGCTGTAAGTTAGAAACACGGTCAGTAAGTTCTGTGGTCGTCCGGAAGACGTCAAATACATCTACCTATGTCAATGTGCGTTGGAGATACGTTACACATAGGTTCAAAGCACGTTACTCATTGCTTAGAAATAAGTTTCGGGTATGCTAAACATTACCTCGACGTCTTTCGACTTATCACTAACTTACAAGTAATGTGTGTCGATGTGTGTCAACGATCACACAACGTGCCTACAACTTATGGCCAGCATATGCGGAACGTGTGAGTCATACACTGGCATACGTCGAAAAATTTTGAGCATGCTTAAAATTTGTCGACGTGCTCGGCATACTACGATGTATGCCAGCATGCTTCAGCGTGCTCTTAACGTATACAAAACTTGCCCATAACGTATTCGACGTGTGCCAGCGTATTCGGCAAATTTTTCATACGTCGGCATACGCTGGCTAAAACGTCAAGGTGTGACAGGGCATGACAGTGATGTTGACACTTCGATGTCTCGTGCGGTTATGATTTGAATCGTCATGTGGCAGCCTTTTAATAGGCTATGCCACGTGATATTCGGCGATACGCTGTCGCGCGCTATGCATACGTTAGACTATCGTTGGGCATACGTTGTGAACGCCGACAACACGCTAAGCATCCGTTGGTACAAGTTATCTATAAGTTATCGAAACGTTCTGTGAATGTTACTAATACGTTATGCATTCGTCCAACTCATTATGAATACGCCAAAACAACTTTAAAAAAACATCGATAGTTCAGCGTACGCCAGCGTTTTACATACATTTTGATATGTTGTCATACGGTGGCTAAAACGTCAAGGTGTGACAGCCCCTTAATTACAGAGGAATTTTCTCCTCTTCATGGATCTCAACCAGTGGTGTTTTGTCATACTTTACCCTTTAAATGTTGAGTGTCAAGCAAGAAGAAGCAGGTACCAATTTTTTAAGTACCTTTGGTATGATTTAGCCATGGTCGGAATCAGACCGCCAATGTACCAAACACTCAAAACAATGGTCTCAAATCTCAGGGGACATTCCAAACATTATGCAACAGATTTTGGTTATAGCAGAGGGTCAGAAGCAGAAGGAAAAATTGTCTGAAAAAAAGCAGGTTTAACAACAATGGTCTCAAATCTCAGGGGTCAAGTGAAAGTGTCGCTCTTACACCCTTGGGATTAAAATTGTTGCAAAAGTATGCAATCGAGGAGTTCGAGTCCAAAACGAGATAGCTCCATTTAGTTCTGTAACACCACCTGGCTTAAGAGGAGGATACCAGGGCCGGAATAATACCATTTGTCATCATAGCTGAAACTGACCACAGGAATGTCGACATCATGAAACTATGTGATGACAAGTCCAAAAGTGGAGTTTTTTCACCTCATGCTGCAGGACCAATTAACTTGTCGAACGTGAAAGTCTGATCCCATGTTTCGAAACAAAGGCAGGGTTTTTTCCGTAAGGAACTTCATGGCAATTATATAGCATTTTCAACGAAAATATTTTGCTTGCAATGGCTTACTACTATCATTGAACAGAGTTAAGTTACCATTAACCTGCAAAACATGAAATTGTCGTTTATTGTATTTTTGGTTTTAAACTCTTCTTGGTGAAATCCATTTCTCCAGGCATGTCATAGCGTATATATATATATATATATATATATATATATATATATATATATATATATATATATATATATATATATATATATATATATATATATATATATATATATATATATATATATATATATATATATATATATAATGATGAAAAAAGTCCAACTATTAATCTGCAATTGGTCCATGGCTTTGACACAAATATAATTTTTGATTGCAGACCCGAGTGCATCAAAAAGCTAATATAACAAACAGTTTCAAATAGAGCACCTCACCAACATTAGAGCATTTGAATTGCATCAGATGTGGCAATAAACATGAATTGTTGCTCTCAGTTTACCGGCTCAATGACAGAAGACGCCAATTAAATTTTGGCAGTCCCCATCCCGAGCCAATCTCGAATCCCGCGCAGGCACGGGCAACTTGCTGGTATTAATAAATTTTTGAAAAAGGAATCTTTGCAGCTAATTTGTACATCGTTTGCATGTACATTATACAACATGATATAATTTTTCCAAATCAGCTTGCTGTGTCTGTGGGTGACGGACGACGAAACTGATGTCAGGCACTTTAAATTATTGCTGATATATCTTATCGACATGTTTTGGCTCGGACATATTGGGATATTTCTATGGAAATTGAAAGATATTGTGACATCTGGTTAGGTATTTTATGAAAATAGCCAGCAGAAAATACATGTTATGAAATGTCATGTTAAGACAACAAATGTTCACCACTGACAGCACATCATAATCAACACAGACTTCACTTTGCTTCGAATCACAGTCATACACTTATCTCAGTGACATTTTAAGTGGATTATATTCAACAAATCAGTAGTTGCTTCATTTCATGTGGGTTGAAGGATAGTTTAGCAATAGACGGTGAAGTGAATGGCTGATTGCTGTGTCACTGAACATAACTGCATTGATGAACGATCTGTCATGGTTTGAAAAAGCATGAGTTTGTAAGAATAGACAGACTTTTATTACCCTTGCCGAAGGAGAGCGCATTGTATTTGGGTCCGTTTGTCTGTCTGTCTGTTTTTGTGTTTGTCTGCAAAGAACTTTCATGTTTTCTCCTCAACTGCTTGTCGGATTGAGAGGAAATTTTCAACATTGGTGCGACTACTCATGGAGAATGTTTCAATCAGAATTATGATGTCATAAGTCATGTGGTGTGGCAGCCATGTTGTAAAAACGGGGGGGGGGGGAAAAAAAACTTTGGACCTCTATCTCTGAAACCACACCAATGAAAAAAATTGAAACTTGGCACATAGCAAGTACTCCTCATGGGGAATGTCATTTTTTATGACATTATAGGTGCCTTCATTATAACGTCATAATTGCATATGTAGAATGATATATGTATGCTACATCCGATCAGTATGAAAAGTTTGAGGGCATCTTGGGTAAAAATGGTCCATAAAATTTTTTTGATGACATCATCGGTTACGTGATTCGGCAGCCATATTATTATTCTTTTTTTTTTAAACCTTCAAAAATCTTCTTCTCTGAAATGGCTGAACCGGTCATCACTGCCAGCATTTATAAAGTGGCAGTTCTAATTATGTCCATAACACCAGGACACAAATGCCACACAAAACTGCACAAACACCACACAAAACAAGTCCTGGTGAGGGTCTGCAATCTCTGATTGCTCTTTTTCTTGTTTTATCTGTAATGGTACTACATCTGCAGTGTGCCACAGTGATGAGATATTCGATTCAATTACAAGACATTTTGGTGTTTCTTGTTGTTCACATTTCATGCTTATAGATGACCTTGCTAATGATCACTATTTAACAGTCATCAAGCAATGCCTTCTGATAAAATGTGATGACACAGCAGCCTGTGGCAGCTGGTCGCATCATTGGTTGGGATGCGGCTATGGTGCTGATGCAGTGTCCCCCTTACCAGTACACTGATACTCATTTTGCTGACCTCAGAAGGATGACAGGCTGAGTCAACCTCCTGGTGTGTTAATTCATTGGCCAACGGGGCTTGAACTCAGGACCCTAGGATCCCAAGCCACCACCCTAACCACTAAGCCAACACCAGACTTCAATCCTCCACTGAATACTGCAGTGATGAGATGCCCTTGAAGAAGAAAGGGAGCCATCATATACCACGTCAGCCATGTGATTCATAGCTTTACAGAGACATAATATTATAAATGTTTGTGGAGGTCATACCCAGTATTAATCTGCAGCTCCATGGATCATTGGGATTTCTTGGAAGGCTCTTGCCCTGATAAAATTTCCTAATATTATTTTCCTTCCTCTGAAAAGTGTACTTGTTAAAAAATATTAAATAAACAAGCGGTATAAATATAAAAAAAAAAATATATATATATATATATATATATATATATATATATATATATATATATATATATATATATATATATATATATATATATAAATATACATACATATAATATTTATTGTGAAGCGTTAGCTTTTAGAACACTCTCACATGGTCGAATAAAATTATAAAAAATAGAATGAAAGAAAAAAGAAAAAAATAATTTTTTTGAGATCAAATTACCAAAAGAACTGTTCTCTACTTTGCAAGGAAACAGCAGCTCTTACATCCTCCGACTAAGCCATTGAGAGTGAAGCATTCTTGGATATATATATATATATATATATATATATATATATATATATATATATATATATATATATATATATATATATATATATATATATATACATACATCGTGTAGTAAGTCATAATGTAAATACATCGCTATAAGTCATAATGTAAAAAAAAAAAAAACATGTCGATTATCTGCATGAAAACCATGGACATTGGAAATTGTCATGATCATTTGAGGTGTCTGTTTGTTTGACTTCTATGCATTCTTATACCACTGAACCAAATTAGCTTAAAACTGCAACCTGTGTTCAGGAGTGAAAGGAGAGAAAAAGTACTGAGAGAAGGGATATAAGTGGGAGTGGATGACGAGATTAAGTGTAAATATGTGAAGAAGGAAGTGGAAGAAGAATAAGTGGGAAATGTGTGGAATGGTGGATGGGAACGGGAGAAGGGGTTGCTGAGTAAATAGATTAAAGAGGGCAGCCATAGGCCCAGTGCATGGGTATTGTGATGATCCCATTTTGTTTGTCTGTTTGTCAGCGGAATAACTGAACGGGGACTCCTCAAATCACCAAATTTGGCACGGAGCCTCTTATTGTGAATGTATCAGATGAGTTCAACTTTGAGCTCACAAGGAAAAAAAAAATAATAATAATAATAATAATTAGAGCAGGACTATTTGTACTCACACTGCAGCGATGCAATTAAGGTTAGCGTCCTCTGGGTGGTATTGCACCAAGAGAAAATGGCACGAGTCAGCACCTTCATTGAGCAAACCTTCAATGAGTGCATTCAAGTTAAATTGAAGAGTGATCTTTGGCATCCTGAAAGGCTTCCAACTCTTGTGATTCAAGAAAATATTAAACTTGTTGAACAACTAAGTTTGAATTGTCAGACTAATTAATATGAATTAATATAAATACATTTGTCTGACTAATTAATATAATACATGAAACTGCAGAATAAATACATGTCAGTGTTGGAAGCATGGAACCATCATTCATTTTCCTGGAAATTTCATAAAATTAGTGTAAGGTGGGTACCAATGACCCTCGACTCCACCAGACCTCAAAAGACCTGGGTAGTCAGAGATATTTTGCAATCAAGTTCTAAATCCTCCAGGCCACTTCTGATTGTCATCTCTTTGGGCCACTCAGAAAATAATGTGTGCAGTATCATCATTACAAATGATGAAGAAATAAAAGCACTTGTACTGAAATGGCTGTGTATACGTCACAAAAACCATACCCCCTGCCAAAAATCAATGACATAATTGTATAAATGTAAGTATAGCGGTTTCATCTGCAGTCATTTTATGCCGTTACAGGTGCCTTGACAACTGTACAAATAGTGGTAAAACATAATCCTGTATCAATGAGTAAATCAAATCGCAGAAGGAAGAAGTCTCCAATTTTTTTTCACTAAAAAAAACTTCTGTAGAATTTTTCTTATCATAATTTATATCAGCAAATCACATCTCCTGGTTCTATAATTAAAAAAAAAAAATAAGAGTCAAATGGTGGGTATATGATCTCGGAAATAAATATGAAAGCGGCGAGGTGGGTATATGGCCTAGGAATTTCCCCATTCTTCTGTAGTTCACCTGAAAGATCTGAAATAAGAGGGTCATGTGAAAGGTTCTGTCACCATACTGATGTAATAGACATAAGCTATTGACAAAGTGTATTCATCTCACATTGGGATATCTTCTTTATGGACATGCCCTTGGTACTCGTTGCCATGATTTTACAAGCCACCACACCTCGTATTTCCCTGAAACATAATAAATAATGGTCGTGAGAAAACTTGGTATTTATCAGACATATCAGTTAATAATGACAGTACAATGTAATATTGCAACCACCGAGATCTTTTTCATACAATAAACTAACAAGCGGGATGATGAACTGTTTGGGATGCGGCCATCGAAGTCATGTGAATAAAATTTAAAAAATATATAACCCCAAGCGGAGAGAAAAAGAGTTAACAACAAATAACTTTTCACTTTTTAAATGCAATCCCACTTCAAACATTAATTTATTATTCTGAAAGCAAACAAGTAGGAAAATCAGGAAAACTTATGAAGTTGAGTTTCAAAGACATTATGTGTTTATATGTAGCCCATACATTATGTGGGGCTAGCAGGATTGCATAGAGGTATGCACACTCACCTCTGAGCTGTGCAGCCTGGGTTCGAAGACCCATCTACAAAGAGTCAGAGTGGTGTTTCGCAGGCATGGTGAGGCATGAATATGTGTGCCGTCCTATGGATGAACGTTAAACTGGGTATTCCATCTGTCAGTATTAGTTGGTGGACCATTGAGTGAACCTTTTGTTTTGTGTTGTGAAAACTCAATGAATCAAAGCATCTTCTCAAAAAAATGAACCTTGCAAGGGAATATACAAGGTACAGGAAATCTTCGACCCAGGAAGAGGCTATATTGATTCGTCTCATCATGCAGAGTATTTGTGACTTTGTTCATGATCCTGGATCCCCAATGCTTCAATGAAACTTCTATCCCAATTGCTTCTGGATACCCATTTAATTCCAGTTTAAAACTAACTACCATTTCCTTTCAGGGGAGACCATTTCATGCATTAACTACTCTGAGTCAAAGACCACTACCTCAAAGGTCAACAGAATCAGAAATTCAAAGTTTTTTTTAATATGATTATATTGATTTTAAAGTAAGAAACAAAGAACTATATGTTGCTCTGAATTCGAATAATTTTTTAGGGTGTTAACGTTAATAAACCCAACCTGGTGGGTACCACCCACAAAAACTCAAGAAAACCTCCATGGTCATTGTGTCATCTGTGTGATGTCATCTCCAGTACGATGGTCTTAGCAAGCAAAGGCTAATGGCCACAAAACATGCTTCAAACTCATCAGAATGTGAATTTGACAAATAATTTTCTGACTAAGAATCCTCAGATTACGACTATGGTCAAAATAATGATGGAGAAGGTGCTGTCCTACTGGAGGTGTATGAACCCGGGGTCATGAAATACATGGCGTTCACAACAATTGGGATGATGTGGAAGAAAGACTCGGCAATAACAACTGGTAAAGTAGTAAATCATGGAGCTTGAACATGGTAAATGTGGAATTTTGATGTAAGATTTCTCTCTAATTATTGTATGAGCACTCGATAAAGCACATCCCTCCACCAGGTTGAACAGTTTACATTTTGTATCCCAATGACAGCCCGGATCTGGATCCGGACCTGAACCAAAATCTCATCAACTTCTTCTTGTAACCTACCCAAAACATCCACCAAGTTTAGTCATAGGCCCTCCAAACCATTTTGAGATATCATGCCACATACCGTTTTGGGCCCCATCTTTCAATGGTGAAGAATCCCTTAAAAAAAAAATATAAAATTCTCGTGTCCGGATGTACAGTGCAACACCGGATACATAGATGCTCATTTCCATCGTGGATGCTCAGAAATACCATAGTTATTACTAATGATGTCATTGGACTAATCACTTGGAGTGATCAACTCATTTCGAAATACATTCAATTGCCTTCATTTGCAAATGTGATTAAGTGTCTGTGAAAATAGCAATGATTGAATATAAATAGCGATTTGCTTTTATCATTAATGTATTGATTACGCGTATCATTAAATAAAGGGTGGATGGAACAAAGTTGTCATTGATTGGTCAATTAGTGTTACATCACGACACTGGAAACACCCCCTCCCCTACTCCCTGCAACACTCCACAACCCCAGGACATACATCCACCGCCACACCCCCTTGTAACACTGTGGAACGCTTGGACATACACCCCACCCCCTGAAACACTCGGACATTCACTATTTCTTCCTGTAATACTCGGTGCAACACTTGGACATACATCGACTACCCCATCCCCGTAACAATCGGACATGCACCCAACGTAACGTTTGGACATACACCCCACCCCTTGTAATACTCCGTGCAACACTCGGACATATACGCCACCTCCCTGTAACACTGTGTCAGGCTTGGACATACATCCCACCCCCTGTTAAACTCCGTAACACTCAGACCTACACCCACCACCCCATCCCCCCCTGTAACACTGTATAACGCTTGGACACACACACTACCCCCTCCATGCGTTATGTAATTTTTGAATGGCCCCTTTTCCACAGCCGTTCTGTCAATTTTCGTCTTTTCCATTCAATTGTAATTATCTTTAATCTTCGTGGGGATCGAGTCAGCTTTCCATTGCTTCAATTTACCCATCCCAAACTGGGAATGCAGGCCAACATCATACGAATCATCTTCAAAATGGGTGCTGCAAATGGTGCTTGAAGCAGGTAGGCCATGTCATTTTCCCCTGGTCCGTTTTAGTCTGGCTGTCTCAATTTTACTTACAGGGTGGATTAACGGGGGTAGAAAAGATCGAGGATTTGGATAAGCAGTGGTGGTGAACAGCTGTTTTGAAGGCCTGGAGGGAAGAATGGGATTGAATAGAGTGGGGGAGTTATTCCAAAGGCGGGGAAAAAAGAGGAATGAAAGAGTGAAGCTGAGCAGTGATTCGTGATTTTGGTAGTTTTACCAGAAGGGGGTTGTTGGCGGACCTTGAGGGCCCTGCAGAAATATGGTGGGGACAAATCGCAGACAGAGTAGGGGGGCGAGACTGGAGAGGAGATGGTAGAAGACAGAAAGAACACAAACCTGCCTGCGGTGAGAGAGTGGGAGGCCCAAAGACTCAGCCTCATCGCAGGAGATGCCAATGATCCGAAATGCCTTGGTTTCCACAGCGTGAAACCGAGAAAGGTGGGAGGCAGGAGCACCAGCCCAGAGGGGAGAGCAGTACTACATCAGGCTGCAGACGAAAGTTTTGTAAGTGGTCAGGAGCTCAGGTGGGCTGAGGAAGGACTTTGCACGACGGAGGATTCCCAGTCGGCGACTGGCTTTGGAGGCCAGGTTGGAAATGAGGTTTTCCCAGGAAAGATCATGGCAGATAGTGAGATCGAGAAGCTTGAAAGAAAGGACTTCTTCCAGAGGATTGTTGAGAAAGTAGATAGGGGTGGGGGGGGGTTCCAAATGGTCCTTTCAGAGATACAAAGTGAGAGTGTGAGATTTGTTCGGATTGAAAGACATGTTCCACGCATTGGACCAGTTTGTGATTTTACCCAGATCTGCAGTGAGCAAAGAAGCTGCTGCTTGCCGGTTTGAATGAAGGATGACAGATGGTATGGCAGAGGGTGGAGTCATCAGCAAAGAGATAAAGAGGATTTTCCAGAGAGTCAGAGAGATCATTGATGAAAACCAGAAAAAGAACAGGGCCCCCCAGAACGCTGCATTGAGGAACTTCAGCCTGGACAGGAAGAGGCGATGACAGAACTCCATTTAGGGCCACACATTGGCTGTGACAGGAAAAGAAGTCTGCGAGCCATGAGTGGAGTTGGCTTTGGATACCATAGGAAGAGAGTTTGGTGAGCAGCTGGATCTTTTGGGAAAACATGCATCCTCACAACATCTTAGGTTGTAATGCTACAATTAGCAACAATACATCTAGCTGGCATTCTCAGTACTTTTTCAGAGTTCAGAGTTTTTCAAAGCGTAGGCCCCACGCAAACGCAAGTCCTGAAGCAAAAGTATCTTTGAGATGATGTAGCGGGTTATGTGATTTATGACAGAGTGGCGTGGAGATGGGGAGGGGGGGGTTGCAATCGAGCAAACCAGGACACCAAAAAAACATTAAAATCTTCATTTCATGATATTTATTGAAGAAAAGAACCCCCAAAGATGAAGTGTTAAGTGAAGCCATATCTATTCATTAAACCAAACATGAATTTCTGATTCTGTGGACAATTAATGTTTTCCTAACCCCCTTCTTTTGTTCACTCTCATCAAGCTTTGGTCCCTGGTACTATCGCTGTCTATTCTGCTGAAAAAAACGATTCCGCAGTTATTTTGTCTATATCTGTCATTATCTTAAACATCTCAATGAAATTCCCTCGTAATCACCTCTTTTGTTATGTAGAAAGTTCTGTTTTCTTAAACACAGCTCCTCATAGCGAGTCGAGCTCGGCCTGGAATCAGTCTAGTTGCTCGATGTCGAACCCTCTATATGGCAGCTTTGTCCTTTATCACTAGATGTGGTGACAAAAATTAAACAATGAGGTTTCACTAAATTCTGAGACAGTGTTAACACTACGTCTTTTGATTTACAAGTTGGTTTCTATGAATACAACCTAAACCCTATTAACTTTATCAATAGCTGCCTGGCACTGTGCTGTCTTGAACCCCCTACGTCCCCAACCCCAGCATAGACTACCACCCCTAGATCTTTCTTCTATTTCACTTGCTCAAAGTCTCCTCCCTTGCTTTGTGCAGTCCCTATTTTCATTAATTATTTTTACCCATCCACAATACGTTACATTTCCCGATGTTAAACTGCATCCGCCAATCTTTTGCCCTAGCAAGACAAGGCTCAGAACCAACATTATGACAATTATGGGAGCTGTGCGGGAATGATGTGCCAAGTGGTAACTGGTAATAACCACCTGCAAGGGGCGATGGGGGAGGTGTCATGCATCTGCATTATGCATCATATGGGGAGATGTCATACACCTGCACAAATATGTTGAGAACATGGGGAATGGCTGCACACAGCCAATCATGGTCAGCTATATGATGAAACCCACAAATCCAATTATAGTAAATAAGTATGTATGTATGTATGTACATCTGAAAATCATAGAAAAAAGACAGGGCTGGCCTGATCTCCACCAAATTTTGCAAACATGTTGATAGTACCCAGAGTCAGGTCATGGACACACAAAAAATAATTTCGAGGGGGGTGTCAAGAAGACTTCCCAATGCTCCCAAAAGGAGCTGGTGTTTCTAGTAAATTTAAATCAATGAACACTATATTTGATGAATCTTGCTGCATTTACATATTGGATGATCTTGTGTCAAAAAAAAAAAAAACACAAAATCGATAATGATCAGATATAATATAGTTATTCTGATTTTTTCTGGAACTTCATCAGTTTCACTTGAACAACCTTAACCAGTAACCATTTCTTGTGAACATCGTAACTATATTCACTATGTTCATATATATTTATAACCGACATGGCTAACAATCAACATTCTTCATTGTACCTATCAACATAATAATGATTGGGGGGGGGGGTGCAAATACAATGGAGATCAGTTTTTGTTATAGTCAACTAAATTACATATTTTCATGCATTCAATATATTCAATTAGCTTGAACAGAGTCAAAAAAAAAATGTTGGATTTTATGTGATCAACTGAATTCAAATTACTCACACATTTATGCAGTACTGCAATAAGACTTGAAGAAGACATTGCTGTCATGAGTTGCAGTTGCCAACGACAGAAACAAATGAGCCAAAGGAATGATGCGGCTTTCATTACCATGTCCATAACAACATAAACCATAAATCCTTTTTCCAACAGATAAACGGCTCTGTTTTTGCTGATGACTGAGCAGCTCATCGCTTGTGGAAGGTTTCTGGAGCTAGCAATGCATGCCTTCGACTGCCTGCGCAGAAGGAGATGGATTTCCTAATTTCTGACCTGCTTGACAGGAATGCCTTGCAGTAAATGGTTTGCCAGCTAAGGCCAGAGAAGGGAAATCAAATGGCGAAACGAGCGTTTCCACTGCACAAGTCTGCGTAGGTACGTGTCAGCATAAAATCCATGGAGCGAATGCTCAGATGAAATATTGATTTTTTAGCTCTCATTCAAAAACGACCCCAAGGAGATATGTCTTCGGTAGACGTTGTTGTATTAAATCAAACACAGGGCAATTTACCTTTAGGGGGGCATGGTGAATAAAATCACAAAAGGATGTAATTTACCTTTACTGAAACACGTTAAGGCCAATCGGCCTTTTTAGGTTTCAGTGTTCGTTAAAGTCTCTTATAGTATGCCTGTTTTTTTTGGTTTTAAAGCACTTCACATTCGGTTTGAAAGTTGAAATAAAATCAGTTCAAAGCCAGCAACGTAATTACGATTGACAAGCTCAGAGGGCGATTTGGGAGAGGCTCAATTTGGTGAATGTTGTGAGAGCTCCAATGCACCACGGTCAGTTTAAATTTGACACCTAGTTAACCTTACTTGTTTAAGTGAATGTTTCTCCTTCACTCATCCAGCATCGTTCAAGTCATGGAATACCCTCCAGAGCTCGTTGTTTTGGCTTACTTGAACAATGCCATTTGAGGTACAGGTGAAACCCAAAGGTGTGATCCTTCCATGTGGCTGCAATCGACTTTCCTTTAACATGCCCCTTTGCACAAAAAATAAATCAAAACACTCTGGACATCACACTGCAGGAATATGGAATGAATGTGTTTGCCTTCAGCAATGAAAGATGCACTCATTTCAGTCTTACATGTTTACTTGTTAAACAACAAACACTTTCATATCCTACAGCAAATATAAGTAAACATACAGTACTCGCACAAACAAAACAATAATGCACATTTGAAAGCTCGATGTCTGACAAATTCTGCAAATGGATATGCTTATCTTTGTTTCAGGGTTGTATTCACATTATAATAAAGAAAAAGGGGGCAATACACGAGTCATTCAAATTACTCGGTTGAGGAATCCAAATTTACTACCGAGCTGTTAGTCATATAAAATTATGACTTTATTCTCATCAGTGACAACTTGGTTTATGATACCTTTGTGATGTGGAAATCCTATTTTCCTTCTTCAAATGAAGTGTTCGAATTGAGGAAAAGAAACAAAATCTTCAGATTGCAATATTACTTATGTCTGCTGTTTTGTTTGTTCTGGAATTTATAAATGCTGCAGTTTCATGAAGTGTGTTAAAAGCTTCTTCAATTGCTTCATGCTCTTAACAACGGAACCAGTACCTACGTGCAAGTTGAAACACTTTTAGTCAAAGTGTTGCACATGAAGACCACAGTATAATGCTATAAGTTTTGCTCTTCAGTATTTTTTTCAATGGATCACTAAGTGTGGTATTGGGAGTTGCATGAATATTAATGATTGCATGATGAACCAGAACTGATGAGGTGGAACCAAGAGTTACGTCAGCGGGCTGTCGAGTGAGTGGAGCAGGAGACGCCATTGAAAACGGTTGAGCTAAATAACCTACTTGTGGGCTGACTTTGCGACACAACATATTGGCGACGAGGATGGTTCACCATATTTTTACACCACCTGCTGCATTCTTACCAAGTCCGGGTGAGCCTTCGATACCTTTTACATCATGGATGCGCATGTTCGAGAACTTCATGCTGGCAGTAAATGACGACGCACTTTCTGATGCGAGGAAGCACGCATTACTTATACACTGCCTCGGAAAAGAAGGACAGCGTTTATTCTATGCCCTCCCAGTTGATGGGGACACGTACTCTGCTGCTGTCGGTGCATTAACAGCCTTTTCATGCCAAAGGTGAACGTTGTTTTCGAACGATACAAGTTTCGTCCACGAGCACAGAGGCCGGGTGAATCGGCTGCTCAGTTCGTTGCTGCTTTACGTGAGATTGCGGTTAATTGTGAGTTTAGTGACCTCTCTGAAGAAATGATACGAGATCAGCTCGTGGAAAAAACACTTCCAGCTCGTGTACGTGAACAGTTACTTTTGGAACCAGAGCTGACACTGCAGAAAGTCCTTGTAATGGCGGGACAAATCGAATCAGCCATGGTGGAAGCAAAAGTGATTACATGCGGCACATCGACGTCCTTTCAGGATGTAGATACAATACCAGCACGGGGCAATACAGACGTGACCCCATCCACAGGGACACATCAAATGAACCTGCAAACTCAAAATTTTCACACGTTCGACAGGTACGCCAAGAGAGTCCTCGTTATCGTTGTGGATCTGCAATGCATTTCGCCAATTACCCCAGATGTCCTGCAAAATATGTAAATTGCAGACAGTGTGGCAAAAGTGGACATTTTGTAAAAGTATATCGCAGAAAACACCACAAATACCAAGTGCGGGAAGTGACTGTACCAGATTTGACCATTTTAAGCATTAACACACAAGCTTCTGAACAAATTAGAGGGAACCTGTTTTGTGATGTTCGTCTTTGAACACCTGATGGACAGGCATGCTCAGCCAAATTGCTGGTGGACATAGGTTCAGTCATTTCCATACTTCCAGAGTCTACCTACCTGGAGCATTTCAAGAATGCACTTCTTACAGAACCCAAATTACACTTGGTGACTTAACAAAAAAAAAACGATCTCTGTTGTTGCTTGTCTTCAAGTACAGGTGCGACAACCATGTTTCTGTACCTGCCGATTTCTGCATTGTGCCTTCTGGAACACCTATACTCGGCGTGGACCTCTTCACTGCTCTCGGAATGAATATTATTCATGGATGTGTTACTCCTGCATCAGTGCTAAGTACCTTTGTGCATTAAACATCGACTTGGCAGACATCTAATCCGAACGTCACTGCAACTCTCAGCTATGCAAGAGGATTTGTACACAGAGTGAAGATAAGGCCCAATGTGGTGCCAATCCAGCAGAAGCTTCACAGTTTTCCTTTTGCTGTCCATGATGCTGTCTCGGAAGAGGTGAAAACGCTTGAAGAAGCGGGTATCATTGACAGAGTTGACTCTTCCGAATGGATTTCACCTTTTGTCGTTACGCATAAGAAAACAGGAGGTATATGACTGTGCGTGGATCTTTGTGAACCCAGTAAGGCGATCGTAATAGACAGTCATCCACTCTTACATGTTGGGGAGGTATTCACAGAACTTCGGGGAGCGAGAATGTTCTCTACTCTTGAACTTCAGAGTACATACCATCAAGTGCCCTTGCATGAGGAGAGCAGAGACCTTACGGCTTTCATAACACATGAGGGACTTTTCCGTTTTTGCCGTGTTCCTTATGGTCTTGCTTCTGCTCCCAGTGCATTCCAGCGAATGATGTCTCAGAACTTAGCTGGCCAGGAGGGCATCCATTGTTACCGAGATGACATAATTGTGTATGCTTCTTTCCTGAGAAAAATGAGGAACGTCTTCAAGCTGTTTTGAATCGTATTGATCAAGGAGGCTTTTTGCTGCATTATGACAAATGCCATATCAGGAAGGCTGAACTTCCTTTTTGGGGTCACGTGATCTCAGAAAAGGGCATGAGCCCAAACACCGAACATGTGGTGGCAGTAACACAAGCACCATCCCCAAAGGAAGCGTCTGCTCTGTTATTTTTGGGGCTTGACTTCTTGATACTGTAAATTCATTCCAAATTATGCAACAGTCGTGGAGCCACTTTGTGCTTTACTGCGTAAGGATGCTGACTACTCCTGGACCAAGGCTGTGCACACTCAATTTGAAAGGGTAAAAAAATTGATTGCGAACAGCCCTGCACTTGCTTTGTTTGACCCTACTCTGACCACCATTGTGACCACAGTTGCATCTAATTATGGACTCTGAGCAGTGCTCACTCAACTTCATGAGGACTCTACAGAGAAAGCGGTAGCATTTGCCTCACAAATGCTCACAGAATGCGAACGCAAGTACTCTGCAGTCGAGAACGAAGCACTCGCCTGTGTCTGGGCAACTGATAAATGGCGTACTTACTTGTGTGGTCAGAAATTTATCCTGCGTACAGACCCCAGTCCACTGACTTCGAAATGTCTTGGTCCAGCTGGAATGAGAATTGCACGTTGGTCTGCACGCTTACTATCGTTTCACTATGAAATTGTGCACAAACCTGGCCATCAAAATGCAACAACATACTTTATCACGGTTACCACTTCCCATGACAGAACGTTACCATGAACCAGATGTAGAAATGGTGGCTTTATTGTCCGGTGACTACGCCGCTGTACCTGTGGAACAATTCAAGGAAACTTGCAATGGATGCCCTATTCTACAGAAGGTGTGAGGAAATGTCTCCATAGGATGGCCTTGCACTGCGAACGGCATTGACCCAAATGTACTTCCCTACTTTCGCATTCGGAATGAACTGGCTGTACAGGAGGATTACTTGATTCGGGGCACTCACCATGTGATAGTGCCGACAGAACTTCAACCCAAGTTAATCCAGCTTGCCCATGATATGCATCAAGGTATTGTAAGGACTAAACAAAGGCTGCGTGACCTCTACTGGTGGCCAGGGATGGACTCCCAAGTGGAAGTTGCCATCAAGCCGTACATTACTTGCCAAATGCATGATAAAACAGCTGTCACTCGGGTTGCATCTTTGCAACCAGTTCCGCTCCCTAATTCTGCTTGGGAAAACCTTGTCATCAATATAGTGGGACCACTTGATAATGGCCAAATGGACTGTCACTATGCCATTACCTTCATTGATTACTTCGGAAAATGGCCTGAAGTCGCCTTTACGTCCCAAGTAACATCTGCTGCAGTTATCAAGTTCCTGACGACAGTGTTCAGTCGTGAAGGAAATCTGTGGGAACTTATCTCTGAAAATGGATCTAAATTTGTTTCAACTGAGTTTGTTTCTTTCCTGCAGGAATGTTTCAAACACTGCCATAGATTTATCTATTACCCACAAGCCAACGGGGAGATAGAACGATTCAACAGAGTGTTTCAGGACTGTTTACATACTGCAAATCTCAAGGGGAAGCCCTGGAAATCATTCGTACCCAACTTTTTGCAAACGTATCGAGCTACAAGACATGCAACAACTCATCAGACCCCTGATGAACTTCCACATGGACGTACATTGCACACCAAGTTGCACATTGGGGACCGTCAAATCAGTGTACCTGCTGCAAGACTTGAGGATGTGAGACGCTGCGTTCAACAGAAACAAGAGAAGTCTAAATGAGACACAGACAAGCGCCGGGGAGCGAAATCTTCCACCTTCCAATGTGGTTTTTTCATGCGAGTTCGGAAACCTGGACTTCAGCAGAAAGAACAAAACAAGTTGACCCAACCCCTCAAGACCATTGAACAGAGAGGTCCTGCTACCTTCAGACTCTCTGATGGGAAAGTGTGGAATGCAATTCATCGAGCACCTGCAATTGAGACCTCAGATGGACTTTCTGCTACAACAGGTTCTGAGGACTATAGGGAGCATAGCCCTGTCCAAGAAAGGCCTCCACAAGTCTTTAACCCAGGTGTTCGTCGTGGAACGAGATATCATCAAGCACCTGAATGGACCAAGGACTTTGCCATGTGACATGTTATCTTGCATTATATGCTTACTATCTATATATTTTTTTTGGGGGGGGAGGGTTCATTCCGGGTTGTTATTTTCACGAAAATAGGAATATGTGGTATTGGGAGTTACATGAATATTAATGAATGCATGATGAACCAGAACTGACAAGGTGGAACTGAGAGTGACGTCAGCGGGCTGTCGAGTGTGTGGAGCAGGAGACGTGATTAAAAATGGTTGAGTTAAAGAACCTTCATGTGGGCTGACTTTACTACACAACACTGAGGGATGCCATCAATGACTCCATTGGTTGATGCAAACGATCTTATTCTCTTAGTGCTCAACTTTTATGTGTTCGAAAATGAGAATAAAGTGGATGGTATTCAAAACATACTTACCTCGTGTGGTCTTGAGAATGACTTGGTGTGAACCAACTCTTCTGGTGGCAAATTTGTGATTCATAAAATTAAATCCAAATCAAATGGAAGATGAAATACAATAGGTACTGCATTGGAGTCATCAGAAGGAACCCGAACAAACAAAAAGCAAAGTCATCAGGAGGAACATGGCTTGGACTCGGGTTTCAAGTTCCACTACTCTACCCTCAAACCCATCCAAGCACAGCCAAGTGAACCACATTAAAAAAGAAACATAATAATAAAACGAATGCAGATTCAAACAAATAAAACATTCTGGCTGCAAGACCATGAGTTTGATTAGGTTGAAATTTAAAACATATCTTCCCAATCACTACAAGATCATAATTTTGATGTTTCACGTCGATTGATGAGGACTTCAAGAGAGAATTAAAAAAATATTTTCCTTCGATCCAAAATGACTGCCAAAACATATGACCTATGACGTCATAGCTGGGTAACTTTTTGTTCCTCATGGAATGCCTGTCATAACTGTAAAGTTTCTCCGCTATCTGTTCAGCCACTCCGGAGAATAATATTTTTGAAGGTATATAAATATATATATATATATATATATATATATATATATATATATAAATATATATATATATATATATATATATATATATAAAAACATTAAAAAAAAAAGTGTATACACAGCTATGGAAAAAAATGAGACCACTCCAAAAAAAATTTAAATCAGCATCTCCAGATGGATGGCAGCCATTCCATTCCAGTGTCTGTTGAATTCCAACACAGGCACACCTCATTCTACTTAGTGAGGTACTGATTAGGTGATCACCTGAACCGAATCTTATTTAACAAGGAAAAGTATAAAAACCACTGCTGTGGTCATCACTATCCTCTTGCAATAGGACCAGCTGGATGGCAAAAGTAGTGCGAGTCGTACCTCAATAGTAATTGGAATAAAAAAAAAAAACTATTGACCTTGCCAAAAGAGTTGAAAAGAAAAGTTTTGAGTGACGAAAAGAAGGGTTCAATTATGGCTTTACTGGCAGAGGGATACAGTGAGCGTTATTTTGCTTCCATCCTTAAAATTTCAAAGACAGCGGTTCATAAGAACAAGGTCAAGCAGCAGACATTGGTGACAACAAAGCTACAGACTGGCAGAGGGCGAAAATGACTTTCCACTGACCGAGATGACCGCCACCTCATTCGAATGTCACTCAACAACCGGAGGATGACATTAAGTGACCTCCAAAAAGAATGGCAAACAGAAGCTGGGGTGAAGAGCACGGCGAGGACGGTTCAAAACAGGCTCCTAGGGGCAGGGCTGAAGTTGTCCAAAGCCAGAAAAAAGCCCTTAATCAATGAGAAGCAAAGAAGAGCCAGGCTGAGGTTTGCAAAAGACCATAAGGATTGGACCATAGAGGACTGGAGTGAGGTCATCTTCTCTGTTGAGTCCAATTTTCAGCTTTGCCCAACACCTGGTCGTCTAATGGTTAGACGGAGACCTGGAGAGGCCTACAAGCCACAGTGTCTCACACCCACTGTGAAATTTGGTGGAGGATCGGTGATGATCTGGGAGTGCTTCAGCAAGGTTGTAATCGGGCAGATTTGCCTCTGTAAAGGACTCATGAATCAAGCCACATACAAGGTTGTCCTGGAAGAACACTTGCTTCCTTCTGCTCTGACAATGTTCCCCAACTCTGAGGATTGGTTTTTCCAGCAGGACAATGCTCCATGCCACACAGCCAGGTCAATCAAGGTGTGGAGGGAGGACCATCAGATCAAGACCCTGTCATGACCAGCCCAATCTCCAGACCTGAACCCCATTTAAAATCTATGGAATGTGATCAAGAGGAAGATGGATGGTCACAAGCCATCAAACAAAGCCGAGCTGCTTGAATTTTTGTGCCAGTAGTGGCATAAAGTCACCCAACAGCAATGTGAAAGACTGGTGGAGAGCTTGCCAAGAGACATGAGAGCTGTGATTGAAAATCAGGGTTATTCCACAAAATATCGATTTCTGAACTCTTCCTAAGTTAAAACATTAGTATTGTGTTGTTTAAAAATATGAACTTGTTTTGTTTGTATTATTTGATGTTTGTAAACACTGAATCTTTGTTGTTATTTTGATCAGTTGTCATTTTCTGCAAATAAATGCTCTAAATGACAATATTTTTATTCAAAATTTGGGGGACATGTTGTCAGTCGTTTACAGAATAAAACAAAAATGTTCATTTTACTCAAACCAGAAAAACTGATAATTTTGCAGTGGTCTCTTAATTTTTTCCAGAGCTGTGTGTGTGTGTGTGTGTGTGTGTGTGTGTGTGTGTGTGTGTGTGTGTGTGTGTGTGTGTGTGTGTGTGTGTGTGTGTGTGTGTGTGTGTGTGTGTGTGTGTGTGTGTGTGTGTGTGTGTGTGTGTGTGTGTGTGTGTATATATATATATATATATATCTGCTGAACCATGTGCCCGATTAAGTAATCTTTTTTTATTTCTGTTAACCAATTTATCCCAAGATGACTCAAAAATTTTCATACCGATTGGAAGTCGCATTCTGTGTTTGCAATTATGACATCACAACGAAGGCAACTATGACATAAAAATCATGCTTATTCCGCATGGGGAGTACTTGACGTGCCAAGTTTAATTTTTTTCTATGGAGCAGTTTTGGAGATGCAGAGGTCCAACTTTTCTCCTTTTTTCCAACATGGCTGCCACACCACGTGACCTATGAAGTCATAATCATCATTGAAACAGTCGACATGAGTAGTCGCACCTGTGGAGAAAATTGTGTCAATCCGATAAGCAGTTCTCGAGTAAATTGAATAACAAAATGCAGACATGCATGTCTGCACGCACGCACGTAGGTGACTGATTGCTGAACCCACTTTTCGCTTCACAAGTGTGAGCTCATCATAGCAATAGGAGCGCATAATTCACCTAGGTGGAAGAGTAGTCAATTCTCGAGGTATAAAAGCGAGCCGGAGTGGTGACCCGACCAGGACAGTAGCCTCGTTACTGCTTCTGTAGTGATGATGATGATGATGATGATGATGATGATGATGATGATGATGATGATGATACAAGTTATTAGGTTCCTCAGCTCAATGTTGAAGCCATTGATGAGTCACCCTGAGTTTTCATTTTTATTATCACCACAGAGGAATGATCAAGGCCAAAAACCAAGAGGGGTCCCTTAGGTGCAAAAGCAAGGAAAGACAATGGGAAAATATAATCAGAATGGGGTTACCACAAATTATTGGCCCACAGTAAAATGAAAAGAGGAGTGAGGGATCTCGTGCTCAGTGTGACTCCAGTCATGAAACTGGAAGAGACGGGCATTTGAGATTATATGCCAGGTGATGACGCAACCTACGAGAGCTCTACACCCCAGTTCACGCCTATAGCTTTCTTGTGGCAAGCCTGTGGAAACACTGACTCCAATGGTACCCTCGAGAAGATGCTGCAGAACTAGGAACGTAGCACATAAACCAGAATGAACCCATAAACTCCCCATCCGGCAGCCTGCCCCAAGAGCTTGCAACAGAAAACATCTTCCACTAATGGCTCCTAAAGGACAGTTGGCGGTACCACCCTCGGCATCTGCGGACAACTTACCACCTGGGACAGCTGAGAGCATCACAGTTTGAAGAAGTAACTCTTGTGTCCTCAGTTTCATTTTCAATTGGAAGCAGCTCGTGGCTGTGACACTGAAAGTAACTGGAGAATGAATCTTGAAAAGATGATTTGAATCAACATAGAATGAATGAGGTGAGACTAGCATATGTTGGAGCTGACCTTTATTTACACCTGACAGCCACGTTGCATGACACTTATCATATGAAGTAAGTTATAGTCTGAGAAACAAAGCTTACATGTAAATGTGCATTGTTAATACTCAAAAGGCATTCAGAGAACCCACAAAGTTAATCAAAATGTCAACACCCTCACCCCTCCCTCTCTTCCCACCCTTCCAGGCTTGCAAATGTAAAGTTAGAAACTAAATTATCTCCAACATAACTTTTTCCCATCATGTTGCCATCATCACCTTCTTCTCAAATTTCAACAGTGAATCATTGGGCAAATAATTTGTAAAACTGCAATCAGGATTGGATTAGTGAAAAAGTGAAAAATAAAATTTTATACTCACACATGGGTAGTTTAAGAAATGCAATCAACAAAATGTTTATTGAGGTATGATAACTGTCATGGGAACCAAGCGGAGGCTCACTTTTTGGGAATTAACCATTCGTCGGAAAAAGAGAAATGGGTGAGAGTTGATTTTGGGTGGTAGTGAGTCAGATGTGCCAGCGTCAGAGCGGGGTCAGTGTTAGGGAGCACGTGGAGTGGAAACGATTCATTTTGACACCTGATGAGAAGGATGTCAGGGTTCAGGAGTTATATCTCGAAAGGATCGGGCATAGTGAAAAAATGTGGATTTTAAGGAAACAAAAATAATACGACAATCAAGTGAAATGAAAAAATTAAAAGGTCAGTAGAATGAGAGAAAAAGGAGAAAGAACAAAGGGGAAGAAAGGAGAAGAGAAGAGAGAAGAGTTAAAGAAGGAGAGGTGGAAAATATAAAACGAAATTAAATGAAACAAGAAGGGCACTCGGTAGAGCACATACTTCTGCCAGGCAATGCCTGATCCACTAGAACATACATCGGGTCCAATACTATTTTGAAATATCATACTATGTATCGCTTTTGGCCCCATCTGTCGATGGTAAAGAATCACGTAAAAAAATTAAAAACTTCTCGGATACGGATTCGGATCGTCAGTAAAATCAAATCAATTTGTTTCTGTCACACACATCTAACCTGCCCACCAAGTTCCGTCCGAGTCCGTCCACAATTTTTTGGAGATATCCTGCTATATATCAGTTTAGCCCTATCTCTCAATGGTGAAGAATCACTTAAAAATTCTACTAGTCAGATCCAGATCCGGATCTTCACAAAATCGAATCATTTCGTCCTTGTCACACACTGAACCTGTCCACAAAATTTTATCCAAGTCCGTCCACAACTTTTAGAGATATCCTGCACACAAACAAACAAACCAGAAAGATGTCATGCATCCCATGATACTTGCGAAATCCATGAAACAAATTCGACCTAAAAATAATACGTGGTTGAATCCAATGACCAAATATGCAACTCTTTGTTACGGCTGTGGAAATTCGCAAACCACCATCCAGGTCCCGTAGGTGAGATATCTCTGTAAGTACATGTGGAGTTAGCCCCAAACCCGTTGTTTCGAGGGAATAAATGCGATTCATTCGGGCTGCGACGCTTTGAGTCAGTCGTTTTTCTTTCTCTATCTTTTATTTCAAATAAAAACCAATGAGAACGCTCGGTGGGCTTTTCGCGCCATTCTTCTCCACGTTTGGTGTGAGGGGAGAGAAGCGAGGGGAGGGCAGCTGGCGCTCGATTGGTGGATGCGCGGTGTGACGTGGCCAGGGAGGAGGAACGCCCCTCTTCGACACCTTTCTTGAAGCGCCTCAAAGGGGGGTGGAGCAAAGAACGGGGCGGAGCAACAGGGCGGAGCTCCGAGGATATAAAAGTCGGAGACGGGGGAAGCAGTTTTGTGGATGCTCTTGCTCGGTGGATATTCTTGCTGCGTGGTTGCTCTCGCTCTCGTCTTCCGGCTCGCTCGTCCTGGTGGCCCCTGGCCTGGTCTTTTGTGGGGCAGTTGCAAGACCCCGCTGGCAGGAAGGAGCATCCGCCATTCCCCTCTCCCGACTTCGGGCATCCACGTTTCCCCCCCCCCCCCATTCGCCCTGGGATAGCGCAGAACACTCGGTCTGTGGCGTCAAGTGGCCAACACGTGCAGGCGCGAGGCATGCAGGAGAGGACTCGCCTACCACGGCAGGGTACAGAGTCGCGGCCAGGCGGGACTACGTCGACGGATGTAGGAGAGGGACTCGACGGCCCAAAAGGGAAGTCACCATTTCTTTTCGGGGTTTTTTTTGTATGGAACTTGTGGCGCCGTGTCTTGTGAAGTAAAACTGTATAAGTGTTGTCGTGTGTCGTTCTTAGTCGGTTGTAGCTCTGCGTCGTCATTGCTTTATTGTTTTTCTTCTTGCATTTGCTTTATGTGCATTTCTGATTCTGTTTGGCTGTATATGTGTGCTTTGTGTCTGTGTCTGTGTGAATAAAGTTCTTGTGTGAACTTGTTCCCCGTTTCGCTGCATCCTTCCCTTTGTTGAATCTCCATCTTGCTTCAC
This sequence comes from Eptatretus burgeri, assembly GCF_056783735.1. Classification (NCBI taxonomy): domain Eukaryota; kingdom Metazoa; phylum Chordata; class Myxini; order Myxiniformes; family Myxinidae; genus Eptatretus; species Eptatretus burgeri. The sequence continues at coordinate 98,683,063 of NC_140964.1, read as the reverse complement.
GTAAAAGGTTTGTAGTGGGCTTAATACGCCCGATAAGTAATCGGAACCGTCGAGGCCGACGATAACACCACTCGGTTATCCCGATAGTACGGAACGGACCACTTAAACGGCCCGTGTCCAGAGTCGACCTGCGGCGAGGTGCGATCGCCCGGTTTACCATCTGCATGGGTACTTAGGTAGGTCGAGTTTGGCAATCAATTGGCACGATCGTGGTGAGGCCGAAAGGCCCACCCGTGACTAGCTCCCAGCGTTAGTCCGAGAGGGTCACGACAGAATTGTCCGTCCGGTGGGCGACGTTCCGCGATTCGAGTCACGTGGCCGATCGCACGCCGGCGGGCGCAATTCGCAACATCTTTTTCAATTTTCAAGTCAATCAGATGAAAATTGACAATTTTAGAAATTTGGCCGATGTTGACCTCAACAGTACCTAGTGGTTGAATTAAACAGCCAAATATGCAAATCATCTTCAAATTTCAAGTCAATCGGATGAAAATTGACAATTTTAGAAATTTGACAAAGTTGTTTGACCTTTTAACCTCAAAAACAATGGGCTTCTTGCTTATGATGCTCTACCATGTAGGGAAGTTCCGTGAAGATCAGAATTTCCGGATGAGTTCAAGTCTCATAGCCTCCGATTACACCGTGTGGCCAAAAGCTTTGCAAAGAAATCATCTTCTTCTGCAGAGTGTATTAAATGCATAAGCAGTTGAGGATACATGGTAAAGGGGGTGGAGGGGTTGGGGGTGGGGGGGGGGTGGACAAGATTCATAGACCAATTAAAGATGATGAAAATGACGACCAGAATAGAGATGGTTCATACCATAAATTTGAAAAGGTTGTGTCAAGAATCCATAAATTCCTGATTAGAAGAGCAGAACTGACCCATTGGCATAAACCGGGCAACACCCTACTGACCTGCACAGCTGAAGTGGATGAAAACGGCAGAATGGAGGAGAGTAGGAAGACGAGGACAAAAAGGAACTTGAATTGGAAAAAGAACTGGCCAACAAAGAAGAAGAAGAAGAAATGAGTCTGACATCACTCAGAGAAGAAAATATTAAAAAAATACACCCGTGCGGGAGTGACGGTCATCTCTGCGAGAAACAAGCATGAGTTCCTGTTACTAGGGTGTAGTGTTCTCGGGTTAGGAGGGATTTTTGGCCAACTTTGAAGTCACGTGACGCGAAAACGAAAGCGAATATCTAAAATCCGGCCTGACCAAATCTTGATATTGTCCCATAGGTTCATATGCCACAATCAAATTCAAGATAACTTAAGAAATGTAGGAGGAGATAGATTTTGAAAATCGTCATTTTGCAACTACATGACGCAGTTTTCGCAAAATTCAAAGTCACGTGACTTGTACGTATTCGAAGATATCGGTATTCTTTCAAATGGACATGAAAGACAACGTCAGCTGCTATGCAATGACACCATTCACCAACTTTTACAATACCCAGTAGAGAATATATAGCCTAGCCTCCTGAAGGTAGGGCAGTTTTTGCAAAGTTTGAAGTCACGTGACACGAAAACGAAAGCGAAATTTGAAAATCTGTCCTGATGTAATTTAGATATTGTCCCATGCATTCATATGCCACAATCAAATTCAAGATTGCTTGAGAAATGTAGGAGGAGAGAGATTTTGAAAATCGTCATTTTCGCATTTTTTGCCAAATTTGAAGTCACGTGACACGAAAACGAAAGCGAATATCAAAAATCCGGCGCGACCAAATTTAGATATTGTCCCATAGATTTATATGCCACAATCAAATTCAAGATCGCTTGAGAAATGTAGGAGGAGAGATTTTGAAAATCGTCATTTTCGCATTTTTTGCCAACTTTGAAGTCACGTGACACGAAAACGAAAGCGAACATCGAAAATCCGGCCTGATGAAATTTAGATATTGTCCCATAGATTCAGATGCTATAATCAAATTCAAGATCGCTTGAGAAATGGCGGAGGAGATAGAATTTGAAAATCGTCATTTTCGCAAATTCAAAGGCCTCGTGACCTTGACCTTGACCTTCGGTGACCTTGAAAGTCATACCATCGTGTACGTATCATCGACCTCTATCAGGATCACTAATGACCAGATCTTCCGCTTCAACTTCATTGTGAACGGACGGACGGATCGTCACCTCTCCTCTCAACACCCATATTATTAGGTCATGCTCGAAGAGATGACCGAATGAACGATGACAAAATTAATAAGAGGAGAAAGCAAAACCACATGTTTTAAAATAACTCGAAAATATTGAACCACAAACAAGGGAAACAAAAGCAAAATGTATCAACCTGGTGTTGGCTTTGTGGTTAGGGTGGTGGGTAAGGGTGATCATTATTTGCCATTTCCTTGGGTCCTGAGTTCAAGCTCTGTAACCCGCTGAATTAACACCAGGGGGTTGACTCAGCCTATCATCCTTCCGAGGTGGGCAAAATGAGTACCAGTGTAGCAGCCAAAAGGCTGCACACGAAGGGGAGGGGTATTGATGGATTGATTAAATCTGGTATTGGTGTGGCACAGACATGATGGGCCGAATAGCGTCCTCCTCTTGTGCCTTAATTCCTTGTAAAAATCAAATCCCCCTGAAAAAGATAAACCAGAAGATTTTTGGAAAGGACTTTATGAAGATCCAAAATAACACACAAAGAGGAATATTGGAGCCAAAACTTGGAAAAGAAAAAGCATCACCTAAAGGAAATTTCCCCAGTGATATTTGATGAAGACATAAATTTACAAAATGCCAAATTTAAAAGCCCAGACCCAGATGGAATCCCAAATTTCTGGCTAAAGCAGCTAAATGCTCTACACAGTCACTATGCTCAAGCATTCAACAAACGTATCCAAAGGGAAAAGGTAATGCATGAGTGGCTCACAGAAAGTAACACATTCCTCATCCCAAAATCTGAAGAAACCCAACTACCGCACAAGTATATACGAACAACACGGCGACCAACAACATGCAAACCTCAAACGGGAATCATCACAGAAATGGTGTACCACCACACCACCCCAAGAAGGCCTTAAAGGTAGAAGAAAAAAAGATGTGAGAGAGAGGATGCTCTGGAATATTGGACCACCAAATACTAAACAAGGCCACACACACACACACACACACACACACACACACACACACACACACACACACACACACACACACACACACACACACACACACACACACACACACACACACACACACACACACACACACACACACACACACACACACACACACACTTTTCCCTGCTAAAGCAGAGGTTAGCCTTGTGGGCCCTATGACAATCTTCTCCACATCTCCCCTTCTTAATCCCCTTGCCCACATTTCCTCTTCCACCACCTTTAGCCAAGTTTTTCTCGATCTTCCCCGTCCTCCACTTCCAACTACACTCATTTCCAACACTCCTCTCACCCAGTCACTTTCATCCTTCCTCAACAAATGACCCAACCATCTCAACCTGTTTCTCTTCACAACCTCCATCACAGACTCTATTCCCATCATCTTCCGCAGGTCATCATTTGTCTTCCTCTCCCTCTCAACAATACTCCATACATCCACCGAACCATTCGCATTTCCACCCTTTGTTGCTGCTCCATGTTCAGTACCCATGTCTCACTCCCATAAATCATCATACTCCTCACACATGTAGCATACACCTTTCCCTTCAGCTTCAACGACACTCCCCTCTTCGTCAGCACGCCACTCAGTTCCCGAAACTTCTTCCATGCACATCTCACTCTAGCAACCGTCGAAGAGTCTGATCCACCTTCTCCATTCAGCATGTCTCCGAGATAGCAAAATGTTTTCACCCCTTCCAGCTTCACACCATCTCCAAGATCCAACTCAACAATTCCTTCATCTGCTGCTCCCTCGATGCACACCTTACACTTGAATGTAGCTGCCACACTGGTTAATGACCCTCTCACCCCACTACATTTTCGATGAACCCATTCAGCACACATTGTACACTGAATGGAGTTCACTCCGACACCCTTCCTGCACACAGCACACGGCCACTTCCCAGTCCTTTCCACCTCACCACATGCTTTACCACTTGCCATCACCTTCGTCTTTCCGATATTCACCTTCAAACCTTTTGCCTCCATACACTCCTTCCACTTGTTTGTCTTCTCCATCAGTCCATCCATACTCTCTGCAATCAACACCAGATCATCTGCATACAGCAGCTCCCACGGTAAACCCTCCTTTACCCTCCGAGCCAGCACCTCCATCACAACTACAAATAGAAGTGGACTTAGTACCGACCCCTGGTGCACTCCTACCCTCACCTCAAACTCACCACTGTTCCCATCCTTCGTCCTTAAAGCTGTGCGTGCTCTCTCGTACATTGCCATCACTACTCTGATCAACCATTCCTCCACTCCTAACTTCCTCAATGGCCATGTCATAACTTCACGTGGAACCCTATCAAATGCTTTCTCCAGATCAACAAACCCAAAAAACAACTTCTTCCTCTTCTCCATGTACTTCTCCTGCAACTGCCTTACAATAAAAATTGCATCTGTCATTCCTCTTCCTGGCATAAATCCAAACTGCATTTCGTCAATCTTTATCTTCTTCCTTATCCTCTTCTCCAACACCCTTTCCAATACCTTCATTCCATGCTCCAATAACTTTATTTCTCTATAGGAGCTACAGTCCAGAGGGTCACCTTTCCCCTTGTACAGAGGGACGAGGGTACTCAGTTTCCAATCCACTGGAATGCGGCCTTCTTTCACCACCAGATTACAGATCTCTGTCATTCTCTTCACACCCCAACTTCCCACTGCCTTCACCATATCGCCCACAACTCCCGTCGGCCCTCCTGCTTTTCTACTCTTCATTGCTCTTATAGCTTCCTCAACTTCCTTCTCAGTTATCTTCTCTTCTGGTCCAAAAACTGGGTTACTCTCGATGTTGCTATCCCATTCATTTTCAACATTCAACAGCCTTTCCATATATCTCTTCCATCTTCCTTTAATTCCATCTGAATCCACAACGATTTGTCCCACTTCATCCTTCAAGCAACTCACCCCCGTCACATCAAACCTCTCTCTCGCTATCTGCTTTGCAATCCTGAATACCGCTTTCTTACCCTCCTCCGAACATTTTCCTATGGGCCTCCTGCGCCTTTGCTACCTCTTTCTTTGCAGCCTTCTTGGCTACCTTATAAAACTTTCATGAGCTGCCTCTTCTTCCACCGTATTCTTTGCCTTTTGCCATTCCTTGTTCTTCCTCTTCTCTTCAATCATCTTTCCAACTTCATCACCCCACCACCATGTTTCCGAGTTCCTCAGTGGTCCTTTTGTCCATCCACATACCTCACCAATGGCTCCCAATAGACTATCTTTCATTGACATCCAACCACTTTCAAGCTCAAGCACATCATCTTCAACCATACTCAGCCCCTCTCTTAATGCTTCCTTCACCGTCGCCTCTTTCAACCTCCACAAACAAACAAGTGTCGCCTCTTCAAACAAGGCCAGACTCAAAAAGTGAAAAACGAGAAGATCCAAATTGTTCACAGCATGTACAAAAAAAGCTTTAGACAATGTGTCACGTTCATGGATCATAAAATGCATGCACGTATACAAGATAAACCGCCAAGTAACGAAACTGATTGATAAAGCAAAGGAACACTGGAATATCACATTTATATTACAGCACTTACATAGTCTTTATTTGTATTCTCTCCCTATTACCTTCAATTCCTATTTTCCCCACTTTTCCAACGTTCCCCATCCCTCTCAACTTAACATTCTGTCTCTTGTCTGAAATCCAAAACAAAAAAACAAACAAACAAAAAAACAAACAAACAAAAAAAACTACCTTTCTCCTTGCATACCCACGAGGCCCGATCCTCCTTCTTCTTCCACTTCTTCTTCTTCCTCCTCCTGCCGGCACACCATCTTTATTCAACTTCAGCTGACCCACTCTCGCCATTACCTTCACAATTTCTTCCCACAACCTTCCGTTCCCGAATCTTACCTATTCTTCAAAAATTAATAATCTTCCTTGTATCCTTTCGATCTATACACCTCTTGAAACCACTTGCCTATCTCCATCCTCTTCCTGATACGATTTATCGACCCAGCAGCTTCACTCTTTGTTTACAGTTCCAAATTCACCACACACGTCCACGACTTTACTTCAACCTTCCCTTTTCCAAATGTTACGCAATCCTTATTTAAAATAAATAAATTCACTTTTGACTATACACCTCCCATAGCCACATGCTTCTTCCACGTGATCTGTTTCCACCCACTGCGTTTACCGATCCAAATTCACCATTCACTTCACAATTTTTTCTGCAACCTCCCAAGACCTGATTTGATGAAAACTCTCTCTCAAAAAAATAAAATGATAAGAAGAAGAAGAAAAGAAGAAGAAGAGGAATAATAATAAGAAGAAGCTCTTATAATGCTTCATCTTCCTCTTTCACACATGTGGTACTCATTACTCCATCATAATGCACAACTCTTCTTCCACCTCAACAGACTGCTCTCAATTCAACCTTTCCCCCAAACCTTGCCTAAAAAAATCCCACTGTTACAGCGTTTCTTCTCTCCATTCTCTGAATTTGCTTTTATTGCATCCATCAAGAAATGTCTTTAATTGCATCTCTGACCTAAAAAAAACCCCCAGCTTGCAATGAGTGTTCACTTTCCGTCAACCATTCGTTTTTTTTCTCACTTCAGTGCCAACTCACTCCTCTCACCCCTCCCTCTCAAAGCAACTATCACACTCTTCTCCCTCCAAGCATCCCTCTCACCTTTCTCAACCCCCCCAGCTTTCTCACTCAACTCTCCCCACTCACCTTTATCCCACCATTCACTCCCCTCACGCACCCTTCTCAAAGTTTTCCCCCCTCTCATCCACAAAGCTGCCTCCTTCCCCTGCCCTCTCACCTCCATCTCTTCACTCCACCTCCTCAAATCCTCAATTGCCTTCTGCCCCTCTGTTGCCCCGCCCCTCTCCCCCAGCACCACAGAGCCTTTTCTCCTCCTCATCCAGCCCTCTCCCCTTGCTATTCTGCAATTCCCCACACTCTTTCAACAACTCTCCTTACCTCCCCCCCCATACTCCCTTGTCCTACCCTCCGCTTCCCCTCCCATCCCCTGCTCCCAAAGCCTCCTCCCATCCCACTTCATTAACAGTGTGGACCTCAAATATCCGGGACCTTCACTCAAAACTTACAGATATTTCCATACAGGTTTCCACTGACAAACCAGACATAATCTGCCAAACAGAAACTTTCCTCCCTCCTGATGTCTCTGACTCGCGAGTATATCTCCCTGGTTACTCCCTCCTCCCGTGTGATAGACCTGAGCCTCGTCCTGGTGGAGTTGCTCTCTTCATCAAAGACTGCATTCCTCACTCTCAATGCCCTGCCCTCACTCCCCCACACCCTCAGGAATACCTCTGGCTACGACTTCCCCTCCACTCCCATCTCATGTTTCGATGTGTACTGCACCATCCACCAAACAGTGATGACTCCATCTATACCTCACTATCTGAAAACATGGACCAACTTCTATCATCTCATCCAAACTCTCTCTTCCTCTTATGTGGTGACTTCAATTGTCATCATGCCAGTTGGCTCGGTGTGGCTACCTCTCTCACCTGACATGGCTCTTCAGCAAAAGCTTTCTGCGACTCATCGGGACTGACTCAGTTGGTCAATTTCCCGACCCGGATCTCAACCAATGGTACTCCATCTCTTCTGGATCTGATTTTGACAAATTTCCCTGAAAATATCTTCTGTTCCACCGCTCCAATCAGTTCTTCCGACCACTTGCTTGTCAAAGTGGACATCTCTCTGGCTGTTATAAGAGAACCACATCAGCACCGTCGAGTCTGGCATTTCACTCATGCCGACTGGCAGGGCCTCCAAGCAGCCATCAAACTTATCCCCTTTAGTCTTCAGTTGTCCTACCCTTCCTCCCGCCCTTGGTTTACTGAAGCTTGTGGTGAGGCAGTTGTCCTGAAACAACTTGCCTTTGCCTCATGGAAAGCAAACCCAACTGAGGGTTATCTCAGTTCCTTCCACAAAGCTCGGAACAAGTGTGTATCTCCCCTCAGGAGAGCCAGAAAACACCATCCTTCTAAGCTCAAGTCTGAACTCACAAACCTCGATTCCTTCTCCTATCCTGGTGGTATCTAATCAAATCTGTTTCTGATGTATATACCCCCTCCATCCCCTCCCTTACCGCAAATGGCCGCACTGCTGATACAGCACCTGAAAAGGCTGAATGCCTAAACTTGGTGTTTGCATCAAAATCTTGTGTCCAAAACCCATCGCTTTCTGTACCCACCTGACCCAGTCACACCCAACTGTCCCTGGACTCTGTGTCCTTTTTTCCTGACAAGGTGCAGAGCTTGCTGTCAAACCTCGACTCAGATTCTGCAACTGGTCCAGACGGCATCAGCCCACGTGTCCTAAAAACCTGTTCCTCTACACTTGCTCACCCTCTCTCTGTTCTATTCACCCTCTCATTTCCTCAAAGCCATCTGCCATCTGCTTGGAAATCAGCAAACATCACTGCCCTGCATAAAAAGGTGCAAAAACAGATCCCTGCAACTTCAGACCAATCATCCTTCTCCAAATCATCAGCAAGGTTATGGAATCCATCATTGCTTCAGACATTAAATCCTTCCTCTTCTCCAATGGCTTGATTTCCGATCATCAAGTTGGTTTCAGACCAGGTCACTCTACCCTGGATATGCTGCTTCTGCTCTCCCAACAATGGACGGAGGTCCTCAATGCCGGACATGAAATCAGAGCCATATTCCGAGACATATCGTGTGCTTTTGACACAGTCTGGCACCCTGACCTGCTCACCAAACTCTCTTTCCATGGTATCCAAGGCCATCTCCACTCATGACTCACAGACTTCCTCTCCTGACGCAGTCAACGTGTGGCCCTAAATGGAGTTCTTTCATCCCCTCTTCCTGTCCATGCTGGAGTTCCTCAAGGCAGTGTTCTAGGCCCTGTTCTTTTTCTGGTTTTCATCAACAATCACTCTGACTCTCTGGAAAAATCCTCTTTGTCTCTTTGCTGATGACTCCACCCTCTGTCATCCATCAGACTGGCAATCAGCAGCTCCTTCGCTCACAGCAGATATGGGTAAAATCTCAAACTGGTCCAACACGTGGAACATGTCTTTCAATCCAAATAAATCTCACACTCTCTCTATGTCTCTCCAAAAGGACCATTTGGCAACCCCGCCCCCATCCACTTTCACAGCAATCCGCTGGAAGAAGTCCTTTCTTTCAAGCTTCTGTGTCTCACTATTTGTCATGATATTTCCTGGGAAAGCCACATTTCCAACCTGGCCTCTAAAGCCAGTCGCCGACTGGGAATCCTCCATCGTGCAAAGTCCTTCCTCGGCCCACCTGAGCTCCTGACCACGTACAAAGCTTTTGTCCGTAGGCTGATGGGGTACTGCTGTCCCCTAAGGGCTGGTGCTCCTGCCGACCACCTTTCTCGGCTTCACGCTGTGGAAACCAAGGCATTTCGGATCATTGGCATCTCCTGCGATGAGGCTGAATCTTTGGGACTCTCTTTCTCACCGCAGGCACGTCGGTGGTCTTTCTGTCCTCTATGGTCTCCCCCCCCCGCTGTGTCTGTGATTTGTCCCCACCATATTTCCGCAGGGTGCTCAAGGTCAGCCATCAACCCACTTATCGTAAATCTACCAACATCACGAATCGCTGCTCACCTTCACTCCTTCATTCCTCTTTTTCCCACCTTTGGAATAAACTCCCTCACTTTGTTCAATCCCATTCTTCCCTCCAGGCCTTCAAAACAGCTGTTCACCACCACCTCTTATCGTCCCCCATCCAAATCTTCGATCTTTTCTACACTCACTAATCCATCCCAAACCCACCTCCTTCAAATTCCCTGCTATCCTTCCTGAAAGTCCCTGTAATGTCCATGTTGTATACCCCGTGTCCCCCTCCCCCCCAATCCCTCTTCCTTCCACAGATCTAATGTCTCTGTTCCCCACTGGTTTGGCCTTACCACTCCCGGACGTCTTGTCTCATGCCCCCCTTGCTGTGTGTTGAGTGTTAGCTCTCATACGAGCCTTGACAAGGTATCTATCTATAATTCCAGCAATGTGTGTGTGTGTGTCTGTCTGCGACCGCCGTTTCTCGATGACCGCCGGTCCGATCTGATTGAAACTTGCCAGGAATATTGCCGGGGACCCACTGATGTGCCTTTTCGAGGTTTGATATCAATCGGACAAGCGGTTCCCAAGTTACGGCCATTTATCTGTCGACCAATGACAAGACACGGTGCTATGACATCACGAATGACGTCACAATTAATGTTTATTTATTTTTATTTTATTTGCACGATTGACGGTCCGATCTGATTGAAACTTGCCAGGAATATTGTCGGGGACCCGCTGATGTGCCTTTTCAAGATTTGATATTAATCGAACAAGCGGTTCCCAAGTTACGGCCATTTATCTGTCGACCAATGACAAGACACGGTTCTATGACATCACGAATGACGTCACAATTAATGTTTATTTATTTATTATTTTTTTATTTATTTTGCACGATTGACAGTCCGATCTGATTGAAACTTGCCAGGAATATTGCTGGAGACCCGCGGATGTGCCTTTTTGAGGTTTGATATTAATCGGACGAGCAGTTCCCAAGTTAGGCCATTTATCTGTCGACCAATATCTGCGAGAGAGGGAGACGGGAGAGGGGGGATGAGAGTGGGGGTGAGAGAGGTGGGGCGAGAGAGGAGGGGGAGAGAGGAAGTGTGAGACTAGGGGGGAGAGAGGGGGTGGGAGTGGGGACGAGAGAGAGAGCAAGGGAGAGGGACGGGAGAGGGGGTGTGAGAGAGGGTGTGGGAGTGGGGGTGAGAGAGAGGAGCGAGGGAGAAGGGCAAGAGAGAGGGGCGAGAGAGGAGGAAGGAGAGAGGAGGGGCGAGACTATGGGTGAGAGAGGGAGGGAGAGAGGGAGAGAGGGGGAGAGAGGGAGGGAGAGAGGGGGAGAGAGGGGGAGAGAGAGGGGGAAAGAGAGGGGGGCAAGAGAGGGGAGGGAGAGAGGGGGAAAGAGGGGGTGAGAGAGAGGGGCATCACAATTCAAGAGAGGGGAGAGAGGAGGGGGCGAGAGAGGGGGTTGAGAGTGGGGGCGAGAGAGGAGGGGGGGAGAGAGGAGGGGCAAGACTAGGGCGGAGCGAGGGGGGGCGAGAGAGAGAGGGGGCGTCACAATTCTTCTTCATTTGATATGACGTCACAATTGACGCTGGAAATCTGAATATGTTTCCCAAGTGTTTCCCACGTTATGGCCATTTATGATGCGGTTGGTCCGATCAAATTGAAATAATGCCCCAATCCAGTCATCGTTTACGCACCTACGGGCCCGTACTGGTACAAAAAAAGCACTTAAATTACAGAATGAGAAATTGAAATCCCAAGAGTGAAGAATGAAGATATGACGTGGGATCTTCCAAGGAAACAGCCTTTCCCCCCTCCTGTTTTGCCTTCCGCTGCACCCACTGCGTAACCTCATTAAGGTGGAGGGACAGGAATACACCCTCACACCAAAGAGACAGTAAAGGTGACATCTACTATACATGGATGATTTAATGCCCTTCGCACCGAATGACGAACAATTAACCGAACAACTGAAATTAGTGAAATGGTACTTTGGCCACATTCAAAAGGATTTTGGCCCAGTTCAGTGTGCCAAATGCACATTAGTACAAGGTAGACGAACAGAAACAGGAAACATAACAATCCACCGAAATACAACAATACACGAGCTAGAAAAGGAAGCATCATACAAATACCTCGGAGGAGAAGAGCACTACCAAATATGTCACAAACAAATGTGAAAAACAATTACCAAAGAATACCTGTGTAGAACAAAACTGATCCTGAAAACATGCCTCTCTCTTTCCCCAAGGAACAAAATCAAAGCCATAAACCAACTAGCAGTACCAGTATTCCAATACAGCTGCAGACTAATAAACTGGCTACAAGCAGAAATCAATAAACTAGATATCAAAACAAAAAAACTCCTCACCATCCACAAAATGTTCCACAAAAACTAGTGTAAACCAGGAATGTAGTTGCCGAGACGAGAAAGAGGTAGCAGCATGTCGGAGCTCAATCAAGTGCACAGATTGTCAACTGCAGGATTGGCTGAGTATGTGAAAAGTTCAACACACTACCAAATCCAATTTGCATGCAAACACGAAGACAGCAAGCAAGAAAATGTATTCCTAACCCACCTTACAAAATTTTCAAAGACAGATATGAATGGAAGATGTCACACATGAAACTGAAAAAGTAATGAATACAGCCCAAACGATTGCAAAAAATACAAAAATAAAAACATGAAGTGAAATATCAACAGATACAACTGGGAGAATGATAAAAGAGCAGGGAGATTATTAAAAAAACAAAAAAAAAAGAGTTCGACAGATTGGACAGAGACAAAGAAAGCTGATTAGAATGGCTTAGAGGTCAGCCTAACTGAGCTGGAGAATAAAATCGCAATAAATGCCCAAGACCAAGGACACTATATGAATGGCTTCAAGAAAATGGCGGAACTGAGTCAATCGGACAAGTACAGGTTTTGCAAGGTAGAAATAGAAAGTACGAGTCACCTCGATCGGGAGGTAAAAAAGCTCATGTCAGAACAGCTGTACACACAAAGGCACAACAGGGTTTGTCGAGTAATCCACTGACACATCTGGAAAATTTTCAACATCCAGTTTCAAAAAAATCATAGAAACATGAACCAAAAGCAATCATTGAAAACAAGCACATGATACTCAGGTACGACCTGATGATCCCATCGGCCATGATCATAGAAAACAAAGCACTGTGACCCGATATAGGACTTCAATACAAAAACAGAAAAGGCGGCATTGCTAATTGAGGTGTCAGTACCCAGCAATTTTGGCCTCAACAACGCAGCAATCAAGAAAATGACCAAATACAAAGACCTCAAAAACTAAGTCAAAAGATCCTGGAATTTGAAGAACGTTGAAATTGTACCAGTGATAATTCTAAATGGCAAAGAAGAACTTTATGGAGATATTAAATACCATCCTAGGGAATACTACTACAAACAAACTACAGTTGGAAGCTGTCGGGCTCAGTGACGATCCTGAAAAGAGCCCGAGGACAAAACTTCACAGCTTGATTCATGAATTGTGATTCTTTTTCAAAATGGAACTGGATACTTCGAGCCCTGGGAGGACTCTGTTCCGCCTTCTGAAAAAACAGCAAATGGAAACAACCACCAAAAAAACACACACGTGGGGAAAGGGGAATCTTTCTCCAAACTCCCTGCATGACTAGGACACCTTGCCCCCACCTAACTTTGGTCTTCTCAGTGGAGACAATATAATTACATAAATTTCCCAAAATTAATTATTTTTACAAGTTCTCCAAATAAAAAGTTCACATCAACCTTGAAACGCCCTCCTTTGCTCGTGTGACATGAAAGGTTTGCTTCACCCCACACTACTCCATCATTTCAAGTGATATTGTAAGTTTGATACAAATTGAAGTAGTTTCAGTGGCAAATTGCACATTCATAAAATACGACAGGCAGACACATGGGCAGGCCTGTTTAAACAGTTTATTTCATGAAGAGAACATTTCACTCGTTGGCACATGCTATGCAGGAAACGTTTCTCTCCCGATAAAAGGACTTATGTACAACTTCCAAAATGTTTGTTTTTTAATACATAACTTGTGCTCCAGAGTAGGTTAAAGTTGTTTTTATTCTTTTTTGTGACGTCCATTTTCACAAATGATAAAGGCTTCAAAAACTGAAAATGCTCCCAAAGTAAACATTGAAAACAAACTATTTACAACACTCCAACTTGCCCTTCAAAGTCATGATTGTAACGTGCTCTGCTGTCATCCTCATTTCACAAAATATGAGCGAATTTCTCACTTCGTTTTGAAATCACAACGATGTACATTAGATAAAGTTGAACACCAAAAATCCACAAGACAAGCAGACGACAACATAGTTCGGTAATAAAACTATTTTATACACCGTCCCCCTTTGTGTTTTACCAAATAATGATATAAATAAAAACATCACACGTGCTTTATGAATATAGACAACCTTGCAAATAATTTGGTGTTTCTAACTCATATTATGACTACAGGTATACTTTTACAGTAATAGTAACACTCTAACAGTAATAAATGCTGCCTTTCACATGACTGTAGTTTGGATTATATTGATATTATAAAAATGTGCTGATGCTTGTTCATTGCAGCTATACATCATCTACAAACACAATTGTACAGTCCTATGTTCACGATCATTTTGCACATGAAAACAATGCAATGCATCAGTGCTTCGACCAATCTGTTTTGGAGATTATTTTGAAAGGGCATTCTGCTACAAAAAGTATACGTTTCTTTTGGAATTATTTTACATTGACACGTGATTTGTAAACAATTTTATACAATTCAAAAACATTTTTTCCCACAGCAGGTTCCATTGCCACTGGATTGTCATCGAATCTGTCACGGACCGGGGCAGATATTGAAACCTTTGGATTGTCCTGAAGATATTATAATATGTATGACTCTAAATGTGCTAGTCGAACAAAAATCAAGTTTCTTTAAAGCTATTTTATTGATATTGAAACCCTTGGATCAAATCACAAAATAGAATGATATTGAGTATAAATAGTGATAAAATATCACACATCTTTTGTGAAAGAAAGTTTAATTGAAAGTCACAAAAACACATGAATGTGTGAGTTAACAACAAGGTGCAACAGGCTCATTTGGCAGATGTCAAATCCATTGTATTTGAAGAGAATTCTGAGCCATAGTGCTACACCAGTGTGTCTTTTGTACCATAACCAGGAAGCATTGTCATGGTTCCTGACACTTGGCCTTTGGAAATTGGAGCTGAACAATTGATGATAGGCCCATTTGCCTGTCCAGCCCATGAGGCAAAATGTCCTTGCAGGTACTCTGGGTTGTCAACGCTAATTGCATTTGCTGTGGATTTTTCTCCACACGGCACGTCTCGCCACTTTCTTTGACCATCTTGGCTTGCCACTGCTGTGCTGGTCATCATCTCAGTCACTCTCGCTTTGCTGCACCTTGGTGGATACCCATGTCGAATTGTATTTTCTGTCACCATGGTCATGGGATCAATGGTATATGTCTGTTGGTAGCCTTGTGAACCTGCCATCACTGAATTATAACTGCTTGATATTCCTGTTAGGCCTGAAGAATCAGCTCTGCCTCTAAGGGTATCTCGGATAAGTGTCCCATCATGATGGAGATTCCCACTCTGATTTGAAAATATGGTTGTTGCCACAGGCTGCATTCTGTTATATGCTGGCCTAAATCCTGAACTTGCATACATTGCATGCTGAGTTGAATTTTTGGGTGGCTCTGTCATTGTTGACGTCACTAATGAATCGGCAACTGAACTCGCTTGGCTTTCCCATCGATTCCCTGATGTCAGGACAGGTACAGCAGATCCAATTCTTGGTCCCGGCTCAGTGGGTGATAGCAGCTGTTTCAAACTGCTGACTGCATTGCAAATTGGTACATCCAGCTTGGGGGTGTTCTTGATAGTTGAATCTTGTGCAGACAGATTTATACTCTGGTTGTAAAGGCTGAGTGGGTCACAACTTTTGCCAATGAGGTGCTTTAAATTGACCTTATTCAATGGATCTAGTGCTTTCCCAGGCTTTAATAGGCCTTGTGTAGATTGCCTAGGCAACGAAAGTATTATGCTTGAAGAAATGGCTGGCTTTGTGCTTTGACCTTTTTGCGGCGTTGGTTGACTGCATGCAGTATATTTTGGATTCTCCACCAGACCTGCATTGTTGTTGATATACCAGGTATCTGACAAGTTCTCC